>NC_068359.1:108547331-108871081 GCF_020536995.1 Dreissena polymorpha
TACGAGACGGCGTTTATATAAAGATTTCTGCAACTGACCGCAAACTGACCTTGATACCTTGCGGATTGGAATGCAATGCATTACAGTCACTACGTTATTGTCAGTAAGACACAATGATCGCAACCCCTTTTGCGAACTCCGGTGATGAACTGTATATAAACTCTGACTTTCACAAAATGACCGCGTATTGACCCGAAACCTCGCGGGTTGAAATGCAATGCAAGTAAGTACTAAATATGACAACATAGCCTTTAGTTAAACGCTTTTGCGCTGGTAATTCTCTGAAAATAAAAGGTGAACGCACAAACTGTATTTATGTCGAAAATTGATTGTAAAACTGTTCTATCTATTGGGCCTTTTCATTAGAGATAAAATTGTTTCATGCAGTAAAACAGTGTTACAAAGACGCGGATATGTTTCCAATGTTCTGGTGTTATACTCAAATCAGCCAATGGAATAAATGAAGTGTATTCATTCGTACCTAGCCGCGGGAAATTGTATTTCAGTATTATTGGACACTTACAAAGGTCAAGTCAGGGTGAAAAGCTGGCTTATTCAGCTTACGCCGAAAAAGTTGTTTCAGATTCGCAAATTTTCGTTTTGGTTATGATATTTGTGAGGAAACAGTAATACTGAACATTTACCATGCTTTAATATAGCCATTATATGCATCTTTTGACGATTTTAAAACCTAAAAATTATAAAGCGTTGCAACGCGAAACGATTGAATAATTTGGAGAGTTCTGTTTTTGTCGTTAAATTTTGTGAAACTACGAAGATTGCTTATATAAGGTATAAAATACGTTTAGCATGTGTTCTCGGCGGAATAGCTCAGTAGGTTAAAGCGTTTTTACTTCAGGACTCTGGCAGGACTCCAGGGGTCACTGGTTCGAAACCTGCTCCGGGCAATGTTCTTTTCCTTTTTTAAATTTTATTCTTGATTTTTTACTGGAGCTTTTACGATCCAATGTTTACATTCATCAATATAAAGCATTTAATGAATAAGTTAAAAAAAAGCCAAAATCTGTGAAAAGGCCCCTTTAACATCATATACAAGTTGATGACTTTGATGATTAATATTGTTTTCATAGACAAATTCAATTAAGCAATGGTCTGATAATGGGTTGGGGTCGCGAACAACAAAGGATGTAAAGAATGGATAAACGGATTCAGATACAATAACATAATCTACAAGACTACAGCCTCTATGGCCAACAAATGTATATTTGCCGATGCCAGCGTCTTCACCAATTCGACCATTTAAGATTCGAAGTCCGGTCTGCTTGCAAAAATCAATAAAAGCAACACCGTTGTTATGAGAATGGCCCATTATCCTGTGAATATCTCGGATAAAATGCGTCAGCACTATTATCATCTGGCAGACATACAAATGGTTCATTCGTGTCGAGAGATACAAAATCAGGGTTATCAGACGTGCGGCTATTAAAATCACCAGATATCACTATATTGCATTTGCCATTTGTACTATTATGAATGAAAGCAACAAATATCGGTCCTAACTTCCAAAAAGGTACGGAACCATATAGGCCTGTATAGCTCAGTATTTTAAACGTGAAAGTTAAACATTACACGTGGAAGCGCTAGATTGACCCCGGATATTGACGGATTATTTATTTAACCATTTTAATCGCTTCTACAGTTTTCAAAAAATATAATTATATCAAAATATGTTATTTAAAGTCCAGTCATACTACAGCAGCGGGCGCCAAAAACCGGTAATAGAAGAAATACTCTTTCAAATAACAAATATGGATTTCAGACATAAACATCTGGACGGAATGTGTCATTTTTATTGAAACGGCGTCAGAAAAGTCTTCCGTAGATGTGCACGTTATATTTTTTTGTTAAGATAGCATACTTTTATAAAAAAATATAGAAAATAATATGTTTTTGAACAAAAATTTGATCACTAGCTTGTAGATGGCATTGCTGTATATAATATACATTTATACATGTTTTATAACATTTTCCCCCCTATCTACTGGTATGCCCCTTGATGTTTGACTCTACCCATACATCACTATCAGTCTTACAACCATGCGGTGTTAGGGCGGTACATGTTTCTGGTTAGTAGTATTTAGAAGGCCGGGGATATGAAATGATGAACCCTTACTTTTCTCTCGCCCACCAGACATCGGACAGTTCACTGACTACTGTCAGGGATATGGCTCTCTAGTTTCAACTAGTTTCAACACTCCGCTTGATAATGCATGTTGCATTAATAGTTGATTATAGACCAATAAACACTGATGTGGAGTTTTAATGAGGCCTGATTCCGTTTGGTGTCATTGCTTTACTTTATAACGATAAAATGTTTCTGACCGATATAAGACAGCGGTAGTACATTTCGATAATAGCAATTTATGTCTTGTGATCTGTTCGTTGTCATTTTAATTTTAGTCTTAATGATATTGTTGTTGTCATCATTTAGCAAATTCAGAGGGTACTCGTATTATATTTAGCATTTGTCCAGATGTTTTGTTGAAGAGAAAGTACACAAGAGGAATGCAAGCCATTGCATATTTTGATTTCATTCCAGGTAATACTGCCAGTTCTGGAAATAAACATAATTATTTCAACACAATCGGATTAAAATCGTCCGCGTGTCTAGAATGATGAAATTTATTTTGTTTGTTGATACAGATACAAATACAGTTAAATAATTTTGAATGAAAAAGGCCGCAGCATTTTATTTTATTTGGTCATACAGAACCAAATTCAGTTGACTTTTCCCAATATTGACGGAAAAATGACCACTACAATTGTTTGTCCATATTCTTTTTACATAATATTATGTTAGTATGATATGTTGCCGACTAAAAACTTCTGCATCTACATTCACGAGACTTTAGAGAGAAAATTCATTACATTTACAATCCCCAATTAAACACTACTTGAAGGAAACGGTTTGGTTTAAAATACACCAAATAAAAAATATATTTGCATTTTTCATAAATCACAGTTTGTTTGTTTTAGAAAAAAGACCTGGCCACACTTTAGTGCTAAAGGTGAAATGTTGTGTCGCTTTCTGTATAATTATTTTTGTCATATAATGCATGATACATACTTAAATTATTAAATTATGTACCAATCCGACATGTAACTCACATTTTGTTATTATTAGCTGAAAGAAATCTGTCGATATTTATTGACATTTTTTCAATCAATAAATATGTCTATTAAAAAAAAGCCAAAACAACAAGATCTGTTTCAAGATCTTATGAATCTGCGCTAATAATAACAAAAATAGTAATACTCTCTAAAGTAGGTATATCATCATTACAATAACATAATCAGTATATGTATCTCGTTTGCATGTACATGTATTTTTAGACAATTCCTGCCATGAGGTCAATACAAGCGAATTGCAAAGTGTAGTTAATGTTTTCAAAAGTTGTGGCTGCAAGCAACATCGTAAAAACAAATGCGCAGTACACTTAGATGTGTTTCCCTGATGCAAACACAAGAAAAAGCAGCTTACAAATTATAAACACACGGGATTATCGTGGATTGTAGATTTAAATGTGAGACTTTTCAATTATGAATATTAAACATATTCTTTATTTTTTTACATTAAATTCTGTAAACTATAAAGACGGTTATTGTTGGACTTGAAATCGTAACAATAACTTTCACTTATTCTTTGAGGTACTATTTATCGTTTGTGCATTGCTTGAATTTGCTCATTTCGACGTCAGAAGTGTTGAAACCATGATGACCTATTCATGATGACCTATTCATCAAAGCTCTTTACCGTTTTCTTCGACCCAGGTTGATGTTTATTTAATTTTAAACGACACCCCTAAAAATAGTTCCTCGGGGATGTGGCGTATAAAGCAGTATTAATTGCAGATTGGCAGGATAATTTCCTGTCCTAATATTAAACACTGTGTTTTATCACAAAATATAATAACGGTTTTTATAAAAAATAAATAAATTTCAGTTGAATATTAAAAGTGTGTACAGTATTGTATAATATACATTAAGTGTGTAACATAATTCACTCTGAAGTAATTCACGAATTAAGGCGTGGAAAATTCATTCAAACAAGAACACCGATATTTATAGTTTATATTAGAAGAAGAAAGCACAACACGTTCAAATATTAAGAAACATTATGCATAGGTTTAAGATTCAAATATATTTTATCAGTCTTAATGCAATTCATATTTTAAATTATCATAATGCTTGTTTTTGTTTTAATTTCCGATATGTAATAACATGATCAAAATATTTGATATACGATGCAATTACTATGATTTGTCATTTAAAGAATAAGTTAAACTGTCAGGTACAAACAGATATTTAAAGATATTATAACTAAGATATTTATCGTTTTTGATTGTGTACCAAACCCATGCTTAATGTTTAAATGCTGGCTTGCAATATAAAGGGCATGTCAAGGTGAATCTGCTGACATAAAATATTTACTCTGGCTTTTACAATAAGCTCAAACACGATTTGAAAGTACCAGCCTTTGTAAATGAACTCATCATACAATCTTCATTAAGAAAAATAACAACAATTAAACTAATACTCGATCTGCGCAAGGAGTAATGGACCCATGTTTAGGCTTACCAATAACATCTCATGGATTGCGAAACGTATACAAAATTGTTAACATTTCTTATTATTTTAGGTAGCTGTCTTGCCCAGGTTTCGTTCTTAAGTGACCTTTAACAGCATCCATTAAAATGTAGGAGAAAATTTTCCGCAATTGGACCCAAATGAATAATTCGAGAAGGTTGCATTCGCATATGTGATAGACTTCCTCAACAACTTCGACTACGTAAATGTTTCGAGATGAATGTAAAATCAGTTGTTAATCAGGCGTAGCTCTGAACATCGTTTACGTTTATTTACTCTAATATGGTTTAATCTTAACAGTGGAAAGATGAAGACTGGTTGTTAATTAAATGCACTTACGTTTTTTTTAAATGTATCTATTTGTGTTCAATTTAAATGTTCAATATGGCGTGCCCGGAGTTCGCAATGTCGAACGTTTCATATTCGATAGGTATGCATAATAACTACTGTGCCTCTGCCTACTATATGTAGTGGTATACACGTTATTTGAAGTTTTAATGTTGGGGTGTATGCCACTTATGACCATTAATAGAAAAGACAAGTAGATATTATCAAGAATGCCTCTCATGAAAAAGTTTTCATGAGTTTGACTTTTTCCAATATATTCTTAGTAAATGTAGACATATTAACATGGAATATCCGCGCAAGGATTTGACTACTTCAGATCAAAGTTTATTGAATTTCGAAGTTCTGTCCTAATTTACCCATGATGCATTATATAAATTAATTATTAATTGTTTCTTTTTCAATTTTGACAGAAAATAATGGTATGATCACATGTAATATTTTCACCCATGGTAAGCTGCGAAGCGAATTTTCTTCAGAATTGAACATGATTGTGTCATCGGTACAGATTAATCGTATCCAATAGAATATCTTTAAAAACAAACAATAAAGTATTCCGTTAGCAAAAAATGCTTTTTACCGGAAGTTTTCATGACTGCCTTCACGGTTCTCGGATTGCTGAAAACCAGAGTTACCGGCCCCATCCAGAGGCAAAAGTTGTTCCTAACCCTCGCCCCAAGTCCCTGGAACCGTATGCAATCCCCAGGGGTCTTCGGGAACGGAAAGTAGACCTATGTCATACGAGCTTTGTTGAAACAGAATAGGCGGGATAAACTTGTTGGTCATGACCAATGTTATGACTTTATTATCAGGCTCAACTTGTTTGCCATGACCAATGTTCTACTGTATAGCCACATGACCAACGTTCTACTGTATAGTCAGGAAAAGCTCATTTGATGTTACCAATGTTCAAACAAAATAACTAGGGAAATCATGTTTTACTTGATCAATAATCATACTGATTACCCGGTGCAACCCTTCTTGATATGATCAATGACTGCTGTACATGGCCTTGACCATGGCGTGATCAATTTTAAATTGAATAACCAGGATAAATATGTTTTGCAAGACAATTAATGAAATTGATTAATTAGAATCAACTTGTTTGATATGACAAATATTGAAACCTTATAATCAGGATACATTGGTTAACCATGCCACATATATCACCTTTATAAAACATTTGCTACTTTAAATGGTTAATTATGAAATGCAAATGTTGATAAAATGGGGGGGGGGTATATATTATATAATTAATTATATTCCGTATACATTATTTTGACTTTCTATGTGCACTAAAACTATATCTAAATGTTCTTGATAATGCTCATGTCGTGAGTTACAATCATTCGCAAATGTAGAACGTCTTGTAAAAAAGTGCCATACAAAGCACGGCATTTTGCCATTTCATTCCCATTCATCTCTAAAATATTACGAATATAGTAAGTCATTTACTTAACACGTCGGTGTAGAGAGTATGTCAATATAGCCTGCCTTAAACTTCACTCAAATTGCATTGACTGGTAAATCGAGTCTCTTGAAATATAAATAATTCATTGATCTTCGATTTTTCTCACGACGTCGATAAAATGAACGTGACATATTCAGCAGGTTTTATATTCCGCGCTGCGGCTAATCGCAGTTCCAGACATATGGCTCACCCTGTAAAATAAAAAAAATGTAACTGCGCTAAATAACCCAGCGCATTTTCCAGATGGATTAATGTCTTCAGGAGTGTCGCACAATAAACATCGTGTTAGGGAAGATGAGATTCATTCATGTTCGTTTGCATGTACAATTACATATTATAATGCGGTCATATGATAAGAGGAACACAGTCTCCTAATTGAATAAACAGTTTACTATAACCCAACGAAACAATCGGTGTTATTTGATGGTTCTAGTTAGTGCGAAAGCAGCACCATATTTCGGTGGCGTTCGGTTTAACTAGCTTGTGCGCAAATATCCTGAAATACCCCGGTGCCGTTTGATGGTGCTAGCTTATTTGAAGGCATCCCGGGATATCACGGTAGCGATAGATGGAGCTAGCAATCATACTATAACAGAACAAACCAATTCAAGACATAGACTTCTATCCTCCAAGTCGGAAGACGACCGCACATAATCACTAGATAAGTATGACGCTTTCAAAACGACCCTTGGTATTCGATGACTGCGTATTTGGTACATGTATATTTTGGTAAAAGATAATGTTTGAAACGTTGCCATTATTGTTACTTAAAATATGCAAATAAGTACCGCGTAATACCTCCATAACATCGTATTATTTTAACATTAATTTCTTTTGAATTGTTACCGTATTGAAAATTCGTTCGTTCATTTAACGGTTGTCAGTTATTCGACGTGTAAAATTAATTGACAAGCCATAGATATCCCACCGCGTCGTACAAGTACTGCTGGGCAAACATGTATTCACTTAAACGGACAACAGTTCTACTTTCATCACATGTAGGAGAGACAAGAATAATCGTTGAGAAACGTTAAAGAATAATCCACACACAAGGTGTGTTGTCAGTCAGGAGTTGGCTCAAAACTTGATGTCCACGCTCTTCATGATCTCCAGCCGACCTTTAGTTGATGTTTCTTTTGTTTGATTGATGCTGCTGCGAAATTGAGTCGTCTAAATATAGCGTGTGTATTTATTTAAAACTAACAGTGGTATTTTATGTTGATGACATGTTACAATCTTATATACATGAAGTATGACGGTGCGTACAATTTAGCTTAACGGTCTTAGCCACAAATCTACTAAACATTTCATTTAAGCGGATTTTTTTTCTGACAGAAACTGATATGTAAACATTCCGACTAGCGATCGATTGTAACGAATGTAGCCATCACAGAGCGTCTGTCGTAACGACGAGGAATATTATAGCAAGATGTTCATGATCTCTTTAAAAACATTACATGAAGCCTAGATTAATTTAGGAGACATTTTCGTGGTTGGAATAACTGTATTTTCTCACATGCCCAAATGATTAAAATGTGTAGTTGTTGAAAGAGATTGTGAGGAACTGATATGGTGATGATGCTAACTATCACAACTGTCACAAATCGTTAACAGTGTACAAATCATAATTATAACAAAGTCACGTTATTTACAAGAAACAATGGTAAACTACAACATTCAGTTGAAAAGCTGAAAAGAAACAAGAAGAAACGTATTCAATAAGCTTTGTTTCACATACTTATTAGTGTTACCAAATAAATGAGATATGCGATGCTTATTTGTAAGCAAGTGACAGAGAAAACATTGAAAATTTTGTGCTGAAATCACTGACTGAGAAACTCATAACATGCATTTATATTTAAAACTCTAGCACATGACATCGTGGAATCAAATTACTACATCGATGTGGAAAGAGTGCGTTATGAATCGTAAATATGCATTTCTAATTAACATACACAGTTTGATTATGTAGTCAAATACTGTTGCCCGAGTTCTTTAAATACAGGCGGCGAGTTCAATGAACACCTCATTTAGAGAAACCATAACGCTGACATTAAGATTGATTAGAGTTAGGCATCACAGAGAGACTGTAAATACGTCGCAACATTTAATTAACAGAAACATCGCAACAATATAAAATGTCTCTTTCTTTGATCATAATATTATACAACCTCATCAGCATTAGGTGTGGCTTCAGTCTCGAAAGAAATTGCTCAACGTTTCTGTTCTAAATAGAACTCCGTTGGGTAAAGGTACAATGATATTGTAAGAACTCACTGTTTTGGACAAAGTCACAATTTCGATTAGTAATACATTTTCAATATTTAAGTTGACTTGCGAATGATTGCAAGGTGTTTTCCTACATAGGGTTCTTGAGTTAGAAATTGAATTTAAATCGCCCTTGAAAACAACATTTTTTTCAAGACACAAAAGGCCATAACTCTGTGATTTTCCAATGGCGTACAATGCCATTTGGCGTGCATCATTATCTTATCTTTATATATACTCATACCAAGTTTCAATGAAATCCGCCAAAGCACTTCTACGATATGGCTCCGGACACAAAAAAGCATTTTTCAAGATACAAAGGGCCATAACTCCGTTATTAACTGATGGTGTACAATGCCATTTGGCGTGCACCAACCTCTTATCCATATATATACTCATACCAAGTTTCAATGAAATCCGCCAAAGCACTTCTAAAATATGGCTCCGGACACAAAAGTGCCGGACGGACGGACGAACGGAAAGACGAAAGGACGGAAAGACTGACGGACGGACGGACAGCGCCAAAACAATATCCCTCCGCCTATGGCGAGGGATAATAAAGCACGCAAGACATTTTGGTTTAGACCAGGAAACACATTCCAACAAACATGCCAAAATTTACCTAATCCCACTGCAGATACCATCAGTAACTGCGACGGAGCGTCTTTCTGCTGACAAGGCTGTTGACGTACTTCACGCGTCTTCTTCAGGGACTACATTGCCTAACAAGCTACGACCAAAAGCTGAAATAAACGACAATCCACACTGATTTCAATGCGAAAGCATGCACTCGACAATCTTCAACAATGCTCCAAAGTTCACATGCTGAACGCGAAACTTCTCGGAACTATGCTATGCCACTAAGAAACACATTCGCGAGCAATGGGTCGAGGATGGGCTACACTTATACTAGCAAGGGCTGTTGGCATTAATGTGAAGAAAAACTCAAAAACGTACATCAATTTGAACATCAATCGCCAAGATGGATCCTACCAGCTTGTGCCGTTTTCGGCGGGGAACAGGTTACTTAGTCACCAATCGAGAATGGAAATGGTGGGTAAGAATTATTACATAATGTTGTTCTAATATTCGACCTATGTAGCGTAAAGGGTTAATGTCATGCAAACAAATAACAGTATTGATCTATTGAAGTCCGTCTATAAAAATATAATGTTTGTTTTATGTGCATCACGAGGTAAAAAGCCGTCCCAGGGTGGCGCACATTTTATAAATATCACATCCAAGCGGTCAATCACCACACAGAGTTGTCGTTCCATGCTCTCACATACACTCTCTGCCATCACAAAAAAATCTTTCCAGATCTGGTTTAGGTTCATAATTCAAAAGAATTATTACCTAAATAACAATTAGAAAAAAAACGGGAAAATTGTGCCACGTGGCTCGGCTTTTGTCGCGTGGTTGGTTATAACGTAATTTGTTTGAACGAACTATCCACATGGTGCAGTATTACGTGACTTTGTGGGATCACAATTAAACGTAAATGGATGTAAACACACCGGTAAGTGTTGTTGTTTGTTTTTGTGTTGTTGCAGATGTATCGACAGACATATGCAAAACGATAATTTTGTGGTGCATAAGGCAATATGAAAGACGTCATAACTACTGTATTTAATAAGCCTGTGTTATTGGCCAGAAATTCGATGTGTACAGCATTCATGTTCAGGGTGGGTTATGTTTTTACATAGTTTTCTCAACCTGTAAAAATTGTTGCACCAATCTCAGACGTATTCAAGGATTTATTCTTAAATGTTAAGATATCGGCACAAACTGCAAGGCAAGCAAGGTGCATTCTATGCACTAAATATTTTTATGTTTTATATTCCATTACATTTTATGACAAACATAAATTATTTATCATCTAACCATTTAGAATAAAAACAAACACATTTGTTTAGGTGTCATGACAAGCAGGGTATTTTATTTCTTGAAACACACGCACGGAGTGGGTGTTTGTATTTGACAAGGCTTTCTACACATAAATGCAAGAAACAAATCTTCTGACGATCGTATGTGTTCAATGAGCAACAGATATCGACCCCAATGGCACCGCTCAGTTGAAGAGTCTCGAGACGTCAGTAAACGTTGCGACATCCTTCTCATATATTTAAGAACTGAAACGATACTAAATCCATTCTGTAGATAACATGTCGTTATACGTATCATTAAACATGCTCATGCGTTACATGTGAATAATTGAATATTATTAATACCCATCAGACGTCAAGCCTAAACTAAAAATAATACAATTGCACAATTTAACTACACAATTCAAAATCACAAGCCCAACCAAGGACGCCACGGCCCTAACAACCGCCCGTCCGCCGCCGATGCCCAAAAAGCACCGAGGACGCCCCCTATGCCCATCCACAACGCCTATTTGCGAAAAGTACATAAAGTGAAGCATTAGTTTTGATAAAAGCAGCTGCGATAATTACAAGATTTATTCATTACCATCAATTAAGAGAAGTGCACATGACTTCACGTACACCCCAAACAATAATCGGTGGTAACGAACGATTCAGGTGTAACCGCGAGCGGGATACGCAACCCTACTGCTCATTTTTCATTTTTCTTTTAATGGCAGGGGGACGTATGAGGACCCATGGCTCAAGACCGGTGTCTAGGTGCCTTCATCACCTCCTGAAACCTCTAATTTTAGAGAAATCTACAAATAATCAGCTGTTACTATATCGTAAACGTTAAGTATTCTTTTTAGAAAAACTATGTAAATCCCATGGTAAAATGTCCGGAACCAATGCCCCTTTCTATCTCAAGTCAGTCATCCGTCTGCTCTCATAAAACTCACTGAAACACATAAAACATTATATTAACGTCAACACACAAACAAAGCTTAAATAAATAAAACGATTTAAATAAAGTCTTCGCTCTACCCTGCTTGCCTGTCGAATGACTAAACCTACAAATCTGTGCACGAGGAAATCTTTATTTCCGCACCATTGGACATACATCACCTTCAAAAACCTGTATAACCAGTTTATTCATTCACACAACGATAATAAATACATTTATGTTTTATATTCCATTACATTTTATGATAAACATAAATTATTTATCATCTAACCATTTAGAATAAAAACAAACACATTTGTTTAGGTGTCATGACAAGCACGGTATTTTATCGACAGAAAAAGAACGGGGCAAATAAACAACGCACAACTAACAACATACAACACCAAGTACCATATATATTTACAAATCCAAACGAGAAGAAACAATTGTTTGTGTTTCATCCGAATCTCTCACGCAGCGATCCTAAGCGCCAACAGTCTTCCACTGCCCATGCTTTTTTAACACTATCAGATACACCGCTATTTGCAACAGCAGTTGCTTCCCCTGACCGAAATGAATGCAACCCGTGAACATTAGGTTTAAGTCAAATTTCACGAAAGATGTGGTGCAAAACATCTAATTGTCTACTGTAACTCATCTGCTTTGAGCCAACTAAAATGTATTTATTCATTTTCTTACAATTTGTTATGTTTCTAAACGAAACATATATTGCAATATCTAGAATAGTTTCTACCAAGATACATTTTTTCAAGTAGAAGACAGGGCATAAAACTGCATTTGTTTTACAAAATGTCAAAACCTGTTCCTCCTTGCACAAATGAACCATTTTACTATTGAAAATTATAATTATAGCACACTCTTCAAAACATCTTGTATCGCATCCTTTCAATTCAAAGTCCCCAAACCGCAAAACCCCCCAAAAAACGCACCAAACACACCGTTACAAATCTCAAATCAAAGAATCAAAGCCTCTACACATCCGCTTTAGTCACTAAGCACCTCCGAACCAGCGGCCCAGAATTGGCCCTTTCAATCCATCATCAGAAAACACAACCAGACCAGAATTACAACGACCACACGATCCCACAACCCCATGAGCCCACGAAATGCCACACACAATCGCGTCTACCCCAGAGGCAGACAGACACGAAACACACACACCAACATTTTAAATTGACTTTCTGTAACAAAACCGTTTCCCTTGCTTTCTTTTTTGCAAGTATTTTCCAATTTGAAATAAATATTACCCTTGCTATCTTTTTTGCAAGTATTATACTTTTAAAACTATTATTTTTAACCCTTGCTTTCTTTTTTGCAAGTACTGTTTTTGCTTTCTTTTTTGCAAATATTCCATTCCTCGTGTACTGTACACGACTTCGTAAGCACCAGGTGCAAACGGACATACACCAACATGGTTTCTATACATACTTAATGGCTATACAAAAACAACATCCATTGAATCATATCTACACATATAAACACGTGAAAAATCCCAACTATACCATAAGTATAGCAAAACAGTCAAACCATTCATATCACCGATTCACATATAAACGACATATAGTATAGTTAAATTCGAATAGCAAAAACATTTCTTGAAAAAGGTCTTGAACTGAAACAGAGTGGTTATTACTCATACAAATAGTTTGCCCTTTGTCAAACACAATAATATCCTTCTCAAAGTGCATTTGTACATTACCAGCCTCAAATAAGAATGGCCAAAATGCTGCACTAGGCCATCTGTGTACCACCAAAACGCCATATGCGTTGCATTCTAGAAAGTGCAAAATTGTTTTTCCTACGAAATAAATAGGGGCATCAACCAATTCAAATCGGCACCCCAAAACTGTGTAAAGCAATCTGCTTCCGTATCAAAATCAAAGAATTTTGAATTATATCTTTAAGTATTTCTATTTTTAAAAGTAGCCAAGCGATCAATCAAAAACGGACCCGAGCTACCATTTAAATACTCAAAGAAATCTCGTGAGATTTACCAATCATCTGTATTGCTCATTTTACTTATACTGTCGGCAATGGAGTTTAATTCTCTTGGAACCCATTGTATTTCTAGTCCTATATTCATCTTCAAACACATACTAAAAATGCTTAGTGCTAGATCATGTTACTCAAGTTTAGAACTTCCTACCTTTACCAACTTTATAAGTGATTCATAGTCAAAAAACCTCTTAACAGCCCCCCCCCCCCTTAAAAAATTCCCATAGGCACGTAAAACTAGAACTACTCCATTAATTATTCTATAAGTAGAACTTGTATTGCAATCGTCATTTAACCATATATCGTGAAAAATGAAACCTGACATATCAACAATATAAGCCCCACCAGCAAACCCACTTGCATCACTGTAAACTTTTAAAACTTCGACACATGTAGTTTTACTAAAATGTCTTGATTGTATGCCATCTATGCGACCTAACCAAAATATAAATTCGGAAATAAATAAGCTATCTGGTTCAAGGGCTATAACTCTATGCAATGACGGTCTAGAAACGATTTCAGAATAAAGATATCTAGTCATTTACCTTGCCAGACTACCTATAACAGGCATCATTGAAACAATTTTCCCCGTACATCTAGCTAAAGCCCTTGCCGAAACCATTGGCATGGAAGAAAATACCTTTAAAAGAGTATTTTTAAAATCAGTTATTCTTCTATCGGGAATTTCAAAAGAAAACATTTGGCTATCCCAGATTAATCCTACCCATTCTAGCCTCTGAACTGGTACTTATATTGACTTGTCCTCATTGATCACAAATCCAGCTTCCGGCTTCATTCACGGCTACACTTGATTGACTAACAACATGAGGGATGTCTTTTAATTCTTCAATACAGCCATTATGTTACATATCCTGCACCGACTCGTTAACATCTGCTAATCTATCTGCTTTAAAGCTGATTGGTTATTTCCAGATACACATTTTTCAGGTAATTGTAAGAATGGTAATGTGTAAGCGCCGACAATACAGTCAATTATATCAGGATTGGCACCAATGATTTTCCGAAAAAAAAAGGACATGCCTCTCTTTAAACTACATTTTACAGGAGAAAAACGTGAGAAATGATATTTTTCTTCACAATGTGCGTATTATATGTAAACCAAACACGTCAATCAATTCTCCTCTATCCCAGAGGGCCTACCTTCTTGACCGCTACCACGTGGTCGCTACGTGTGTCCATTTACTGTGCCAGCACTGTCCCCGCCGGCGAAGCGATCTCTCCTCTCATCCTGACTGTCCATATTAATAAATTGCCAACTCCAATACGACACAAAAATAAATCAAATTTCACAATTAAATGTGGTTGAGAAAATAAATAAAACGATTTAAATCAAGTCTTCGCTCTACCCTGCTTGCCTGTCGAATGACTAAACCTACATATCTGTGCACGAGGAAATCTTTATTTCCGCACCATTGGACATATATCACCTTCAAAAACCTGTATAACCAGTTTATTCATTCACACAACGATAAAAATACATGTAAATCTAGTTCAATAACTTGAGATATTTGCGAAAAATAAAGTCCTTATCGGTGTGCTTACAATTTGTAATTATTTTTGTGATCGCAATTTATGTATGAATCTGTCACAATTTTTATCTTAAATTGTTTCTCTTTGATTTCAGGCTTGCGAGTTTGAGCCGCAAGTACCAAGAAGTCATTATTTCTTTAAAATAATTTGTTCAAGTACTGACAGTGGTAATGTTTGGTTCAAAGCCAACTATAATAACTCTCTATAACGACTTTAGTAAGTCGAGGAGCGATCGATGCTGGTGTTTCGTAACTTGTTTCATGGAGTGAAATGTACGGCTTAAAGCTAACTAGTTTAAACATATTTTATTTCCAAATTGACAATTACAAATAAATAACAATTCACAAAGTATAATATGGAAAAAGGGTTGGACCTAAAGTTCTACAACATTATCGGGGGTCTTTCCCTAGAGTACAAAGTTACATCGATAAAGGTGCCACAGGAGCAAACAGGCGAAGCAGTCAAATGGTTTTGGAACAAGTCTGAGTTAAGGTCACTGCAATTATTTCTTAATCTTGCATGTAATATGGAGGATTTCCTATTCCCAGTAAAAAAATATTGGGGAATCTTTTCGCTAGCGAAAAATACGCGTTTCAAGTTTGATTTAAAATGTGAAATAGTATTGCTGTTACGAATATTTATGTCTAAGGAATTCCATAGATCTATGGCAGAGGGTAAAAAGGAACGGGAATATAATTGTGTCCGCCGTGATACAATGACGTAGTCGTCTCCGTTGCGTTTTGTACATATTAATTAGTTTCATATACTGTCATCTTTTATCAAGAGACGGTTATTTTACTTCGTTGTACAAATTAACGAGTGAAACAGATCTGGTTAGACCTGAGACAATTCGCGCAGCTTCGTGTTGAATTTTATCTAATAATTCCTTTTCGTATAAAGAGCATCCGTCCCAGACGACACATGCGTATTCAAGTATTGGGCTCAAACGAGTGACATATATAGTGTTTAAGCTTTTTCTGGAAACCTTAAATTTAAGAGACCTCAATATTCCCAGTACTTTCGATGCTGATTTTAGAATGTTATTAATATGATCATGCCATTTGCCGTCATTTCCTAAAGTTAGACCAAGATGTTTATGACTTTCCACAAAATTAACCGGAATATTATTAAAGGAAAGTTGAGGTAATCGAACATGTTTTTGGGTTGTAAATAAAATTGCTTCCGTTTTCTGTGGATTGAAGTCAACCAGCCATCTTTTGGCCCACAAGTTTATCTGATGTAAATCATGATTCATTATTCCCTCAAGATCACTGAAATTGGATGTCGTACAAGATAAAGACGTATCATCTGCGAACAAACGGGTGATGCTAAGAAGATTATTGACAATGTCATTAACGTAAATTAGAAAAAATAACGGACCAAGGACTGAGCCTTGAGGAACGCCAGCTTTTACTTGCAACACATTGGATATAAAGGATCTGACAAATACTTTTTGAGTTCGGTTAGATAAATAGCTCTCTATCCATTTTAACAAACTACCACTGATCCCATTTTCTTTAAGTTTGAATAAAAGGCCTTGATGCCATACGCGGTCAAATGCCTTGGAAATATCACAAAAAACCATACAAGTAACTGTTTTTTCGTCAAGAGAACGAGCTTTTTGATCGAAAATATCCACAAGCTGAAAGACAGTAGAGTGACCTCTAAGAAATCCCGACTGCTTACAATATATAAGGTTATGCGAAACAAAGTGGTTATAAAGATGCTTATAAACAACTCTTTCCATTAATTTACCAAGGCAGCTTAAAAGTGAGATGGGACGATAATTCGAGGGTGTATTTGCATCTCCTTTCTTATATATGGGCATGACCATTGCTTTCTTCCACAGTGCAGACAACGTGCATTCTTGTAATGATTTGTTAAAGAGCAAGCAAAGAGGTTTTGTTATTGAAGAACACGTACGCTTAAGAACTAAATGGCTGATTAAATCTTCACCAACCACTTTATTAGGAAATAAAATCTTAATTATATCTTTTATTTCAGATTCATTAATTAAAACTTCGTCTAAGCAATTAAACACAAAAACACTACTCTAGAGTCAGGTAGAACTCCGGAAGACGTGTCTAGCGTTGATATTGAAACGAAATAATTATTTAGACAATTTGCCTTTTCTACGTCAGACATATAAATATTTACATTTCCATCAGGATCAATGGTTTTTAAGGGCGGTATTATATCAGAAGAAGAATGTGAGCGCATGAGTTGTTTTAAGAGCTTCCAATATTGCTTAGTGATAGACGACTGAAAGTCGTTTAAGGTTGTTTCTATATTTGAGAAAAATTGCATTTAGCATTTTTAATAATATTGTTAACTCTATTGCGAACATGCTTGAATTTAGCCCAATTGTTTGCAGATGGGTGTTCTATTGCTTGGGATTTGGGTCGATCGCGTTTCCGCGTAAAAGAACGTATCATGGAATCATACCAGGGTTTATCGTTAGGACGCACTGTGACAAGTTTAAATGGGATACTCAATTTCATTTAATTCAAGTAATTTGTTTGTAAACAATAAAGTTGCTTCGTCTATGTTCGAATGGTTAATGGAGTTCCAGTTTTCGCTATCAATTAAAGCATTTAAACGATTGAAGTCTGCACGTTTATATAACCAAGCATTTCTCAGTGTCGGTTTGCTGATAACTGACTCAACTTTAATATGTTCGGCCGTTGCATGGTGATCACTGATGGAAGAACACACGGGAATAATCTCGCTATCGAGCACATTAAGAGTATTGGATACAACTGTAGGATCATGTAAGGTAGAAGTGTTAGCCGTGACTCTGGTTGAATTTGTAATCGTATTACGTAAATTTAATAGAGCCAGTGTTTGTTTTAAGCGCGTGAAGTTTTTAAGTTGGTCCTCATTTATGTCTCCGACCATAATTAAGTTTGAATTCACGTCAAGAGCTTTATCGATACTTACTTCAAAATCATCCCAAAACGCCACATTAGTGCTTGGGGAACGGTAGAAAAAGCACAACATTGCAGTGAAATTGACGGCTTGAATTTCTATTCAGATCGAGTGCAAGGCGTGGCGTTCTAACTCAACCATTTGGCGCGATAATATAGACTGATTCACGCATATAAGTAAACCGCTTGAATGCGCTGTATAATCCTTCCGGTGGAACGCTATATTAAAGCCTTTAATTGTTAGTTCATTATTAGATACGATATCGGTAAGATTAGTTTCAGTAAAACATAGGATGTCGAAATCACACAAGTTTTTAATATAGTCAAGTTTGTTTCTGATTGAACGCACATTAAGATGCAGAACGCTGAGAGAGCAGCTGCTATCTGGCCCCGGATTAAGTTCAATATCGCCCGACAATAGGAGCAGTAACTGTATTATGTAAGAAAAAAACATGTTTAAGGCGTATATATATTCGCTCGGAGTATATATCTGAGAAAAAATGCACGCGAATATTGAAAGAGGAAAGAGATAAACAGCAAAAAATCTAATTTTGCATTCCACGTGAAACAAAACCTTTAACGGCAAAGGAATTTAGATGAATTGAATATTCTCACGGTCATTCTGTAACCGGTAATATCGTTACCTATTTGGTAGGAGGACAGCGCACACACATACGAAAACGAATGACCGTGTGATAAGAAAACCAAAAGTGCATATTGAGACAGCCGCTTGCTGCACACTGGACAGGACTATTAATTGACATAAGATAATAATAATAATTTAAAGAATAAAATGATACATTCTTAGTATGAATGAGTTGATAGTAAATGGATAGTATAGGTTCAGCAAGAATACACAGGGTGATACACAATGAGCTACTGAGTGTAAAGAAAAGATATAAAACAAACGCGTCTTAAAAGGCTTTTCAAACCTAACATTTTCGAATATTGGAGAGAAATTAGTAGAAATATATGCCAAGTACCTAGCATCAGTATGGCACCATTTTCAACAACAAAGATCAGAGCAACACACGCATGCATACACAAAGACATACGTACATAAAAAATAATAATAATATAAAAATACACACAAAAACCCCACAAAAAATATACATACAAGCATAAGACAATCAGGCACATGCAAACATGCATATTAGCTCAACTACAACTACGAAAACATACGCTTATGGAAAAAAATAAATAAAATCAACGATGTGGACAGATGAATGCGTGTATAGCGCGGATGTGATCCTTGAAAAAAAGACAGACAAAAGAAAAACAAACTTTTTATGGCTTTAAGTATTCAAATATTAGAATGCTGGCAAAGCATAGCGCAAAACAGTAGCATTAGGATAGTGTAGTGAATATATGACTATACACATGTACATTGAATAATAATAATGAAGTCAATGTATGACTGTTAACATGTACAATGTATAATTATCAAAGTTGTCGCTTCAAGAAACAACAGCTCGTATGCTTTAATATAAGATAGAGCCTCAAATGCGTAAATATATAATAACGAAGTAATGGAACGTCAAGGTAAAACTATCTTTTGGGAGTAAATTAAGCGAGCTCGTACATGCATGAAAGTTTACATTCATCTGTGCTAATGTTTGCCTCAATTTCAGTGTATGTGAAAATTAATAAATCTTAATATACTATTAAGTAGTCACTATTAAGTAGTTTTGGTGTTTGAACAAAAAAGGATCAATTTTAGAGAGACTGCGTTTTAGAGTGCCGACCAGGTTGAAAAAACTGTGCTGCAAATATTACGAAAACAATTTAAAAACAGAGATCATGGTCGCATGTACATAAATACAGTTAACGAAAATTTCACCTTTTTACCCAAAGAATAGTCGTTCATACCGAATAATACGATGATTAATGCTCAACAAAGTAAAGATCAATACAAGTATAATCACGTGTTAATAGTGGAAAGCGAGCTATTTATGAAGCTAAATAATGTCTTGAAATGAATGGGCTTTGTCACAGAAAAGCATAGAATAAATAGGGAATATTACTTAAGCGGAAGATACATTTGTAATACCAAAACTAAACGATTTTATGATTTACGTTATATTGTGACTTATTTATTCTTTTTTATTTATTCTTTCTACATGTGTTGAATACTTCTCATTTAAAAGTAATTAAAAAAATTAAGTGAATGCGTTCATTATAAGATTCGGCAATAAATCACAATATTGCGCAAATAAGTCATTCGGTTTTATTATTATGTTATCCGCCCGAGTACGGCTAGTTTTGGAGTTTTGTCAGCCGAAAAACATTTTGTTAATAGCTTTACTGTATTACGGTATCCAATCACTAGGATTACTTATATTTGTTGTTACAACATTATGCACTCTTTTCTTTTATTATTTTCGTACAATCGTTGTCACCCTTTGTTCCAATATTAAAATGACTTAAGTCCCCCCCCCCCCATTTCCCCCCCCCCCAAAAAATAAATGGAATGTGATTGGAGCTTTCCTTTCTGTCCTTACCGGTGATATCGGTAACATCGTATCAGCCATGCACATTCACGACTAGAAAAATGAACATTAACGTCAATAACATAGACATATTTGTCAATCGGAGAACAGCGAAACAGATTGAACCATTGCAGCATAGCTGAATAGACAGTTACTCAGGTGATAATCCTGCGATATTAAATATTAAAGACAAGTAAACATGTGGTTAATGACATTGCGCATCATAAACACTTAACAGGTCTAGTCAGTACTATAAATTCTGTTCGCGGAAGTTCATTTGGCTTAAAAAATATGACAATTTACAGCAAGCAAGGATTCAGTGGATATAAGGTGAATTTGTCTTTGAAATATGTTTTTGTCTTTGAAAAACTATTAATTAAAATGCATGATTCTTTATCTCGGAAAGTGCCTCTGCTTTTCTTCAGTACAACGTGCAACACATTGACACTTAATGAAAGTTTTTACTTGGCATTCAATATGCCAAGGCTTTCCATGCTTTTCATTAGGACGTTGTACAAGTTAGCATTTTTCGTCGCAAGCTTTTCTAGTAGAAAATTGATAACAAGAAATTCACACACATTGCAATAATTTTTATTGATGTTTTCATAATCTCTGCGACTTCTCTACTGTGATCGTTGATGATCGCGTCAAAGCCAGGAATTTCCTCATTTGGTGGTGATCTCCAGACAGAAAAAAGCAGTACACATAAAATAACAAACTCAGCATCCATATGGCGAATGCTATTAACAAGATTGGCGGTTAAAGATCAGACACATTTAGATTGATTATTATTAGATTAATAGATACGGCACACGCGATATTTCTTGGTGTGTCTTCAGTGACAGTTTCAGTTACCGTAAGTTGCATCTGTTTGCTTACAATTAACTCAGTTTCAGTTTTTGTGTCTTATAGTTTACCTAACATAATAAGTACACCAATTAAGCCGCAAATTACCATATTATGAAATCGCATTTCATAACTATTGATAATAGCGTTCGGTCATATTAAGGCCGTTAACGACTGGTCTAAATGATTTTAACCTGTTCGAATAATGTCACTAGCAGTGAATCAATACATATCTACATAATTATTCACCGTTTTAGAATAAGTTGTATAGTAGGGGCCTGTTCACGTTTTGGTAAATTGACAAAATTAAACAAAATGGTTTCGTATTCGTACATTTGTGTTGTAGTTATGATATTTGTGAGGAAACAGTACTACTGACCATTTTCCATGTTCTAAATATTCATTATATGCATGTTATGACGATTTAAAAACCTAAAAATTATAAAGCGTTGTAACGCGAAACGACTGAATAATATGAAAAGTTCTGTTGTTGTCGTTATATTTTGTGATACTACGAGGATTGCTTACACCGGTATACAGTATAAAACATCACTCATTGTGTGAACAAACGAATAAACGAACAGATATACCGGTCAAAATTGAACAAATTGGAAGAGGCGATCCAACGCATTTCGTTAAGACCCTCTCCAAATGTTTGAGATTTCGGTTCAGGCTTGATCCCAACCACGGAGGAAAAGAAGATCCATGCAGTCCTAAATGCCGTGAAAAGTATCCGGATGTAGTGCGAGCGCAGAAATGTATTCAAGTAAATTCATATAGGGGAGGCTACTATTGAAATACTCCAAGAAAGGTAGACAATCGTGTTGACCACTGATTGTCTCTAAGCGCCGCGCGAGATAAACAATTACGATTTATGAGTATTTTGGGTACGACCAAAGGCTCATCAGTTACAGAATATAAAATGTTTGTAAATAGATTCCAAATGTAAATTTATTCACATTAAAATTGTATTAATCGAATATGAGTGTGTAAAACAGTGACACGTTAATTATAGAACAGTTAACATAATAAACAAGAGCTGTGTTTGTGAAACACAATGCCCCCTACAATGCACCGCTTTGAAACCATATATTTGACCTTGGATGACCGTTGAACTTTCTCCACTCAAAAGGTGCAGCTCCATGAGATACACATGCATGCCAAATATCAAGTTGCTATCTTTAATATTGCAAAAGTTATGAGCAAGGTTAAGTTTTTGGACAGACACATACAATGATAGATAGACACATACAATGACAGACAAACAGACTGGCCAAAAAACAATATACCCCCGATCATTCGACCCGGGGGCATAAATTTATTAAAGCAAGTAGGCCATCATGGCCCTTAATAGATCTCCTGAGTTTGAGATAAATACAATAGTCGAAACTTGAACTGGTGACCTAGGTTTGAGACACGTGACTTGCCTTCGGTATTGTAAAAATAACCTTCTAACCAAGTTTATCAATATTGAGTGATAAGTATGGACTCCTTAGTAGTGTTTCTAACATTTTATCAATTGACCTAGCTTGAGGACGCACGGGACTGAGATTCGATCTCGGCCTTAATATATAGCAAAGATTAGCATTAATAAAAATAATAGAAGTAACATAATATGTTTTAACTTCCACATATGTATTAATGTATATCATATATAATATAAGAAGAGAAGAGTAACAATGATATGAGTTATATGTTTCATTTAAAACTTTGTTGAATAAATCCATTTAATTCCGAATACCAAGACTGTGAATGAATATAATTTAGTACTTGCAACCTTAGTATTATATCTTCATTTGGCTAGTTTACGATTAATAACGTATTAAAAAAAGATTCGTTATCTTCGGGTCACTGAGTAAAACTATCGCAGTGAGATATACTGTAGTGTGTACCAAATTGTGACGAAGGACGTCTATGTTGTGGAGAAGCACTCAAGTAGTCGCAAGCCGCACTTTACCGTCTTATTGGGTATGTTCGGCAAAGATACAGGTACCTGGGCCTATGTGTCATACACTCAAGCATTGTATGGCTGGCCCCTATTGTGGACCCTGATGCTGCTCGCAGCCACCTTCATCCTGTACAAGCTCACAAGGCTCGGTCCGACTGATAGGCACTGATTTTATGGACATCTACACTTGGTGAGTTCCAAATAGCTACGGTGTATCGTTTAAATACATGCTTGTAACGTGGTATTTTGAACTTCGTACTATTTTACTTTAAACATTAATTATTTTAACGGGATAAGTATTGCACAACTTGGCCATTTTTTATCGAAAATATTTCAGTGATTTTACTGTAAAATATATTTGTTTACACATATAAAGATACAATTCTTTTTTGAATGCCCGATGTCGATACATTTGCAATTTGTAAATACATCTGTTTACGGTTTGTGACATTTAAAAACTGTTACTGTTTATATGCACCATTTATGTATACTCTGTGTAGTGTGAAAGTATGCATCTTCGTATTTTCTATGCCTCATAATCTCTTTCAACAAGTACATATTTGCATTATTCAGAGCATAGGGATCCGGCACACACAAATTCGTATATGATATATAATAAATAGACAAGGGGTTGAACATGCCAAATAGGCAGAATGTCACACATTCAACAAAAGTTCAAATTACAAAGTCATTATCGTTTAAAATTTACAAACCTTTATATAAAGTTTAAGAATAACAAAGTCAAAAATCGGACGAAATCGACAGTTTTCGCTAGGTAAGACAAAAACCCGCACTCCGATCTAACCATAACCCTACGTGTAAATGCATGCTTACAAACAATACTATCTTAATTTATCGGTTTACATTGATGAAAAAGAGTTAAATAAACAACTTACCCCTAAAAACTAATTCCAATACAATCAGAATGAGTAAGTATTTTTCATTTAGTTACATCCATTCCGTGAAAGTAATCAGCGGTCGTCATTTGTCAAAGCGTCGTTGTTGTTGTTGATTAGTGCCTGGATCTGTCAGTGTAATTCACTGCTAAGCCGGGTTCAAGTAAAAAAAATAGGGTTAAAACAGTTGTTGCCAAGAAAATATAAACTTTTGGAATTAGTTTATAGGGGGTAAGTTGTTTATTTAACTCTTTTTCATCAATGTTAAGCGATAAATTGTGATAGTATTGTTTGTAAGCATGCATTTACACGGATGGTTATGGTCAAATTGGAGTGCGGGTTTTTGTTGGTCAAGGCCACGGCGTCTTCTCATGCCGGCGTTCCACTTCGACATACTAAAGCCATACGTGCAAGTATACAACGAGGCAGTGCAAAAACTCATGGTAAGGTAAATGCAATCTTCTCAGTGAATTTCGAAATTAATTAAAAGTGTCCGTTGAATGTATAAACATTGGTAAAAATATATAATTCCAGTGGACACTGTATCTAGTTTATGCACCTCTGATATTCATATACAAGAGCTTTTTCAAGCGATAATTACACTATTAGAATAAAGTTACAAAGGTATTTCTCTTAAATAAATTTCATGACACAAACATACAGTGACCTAATCACCAGGGACATTGATAATCATTATGATCATAATATTCGCAATTAACATTATTATTATCAGTAGAATTAAAAGAAACATTGCCATCAGCATGACAAGTATGTATTACTGTATTTGGTTGTGGTTTTATTGTTGTTGCTGGTAGTGGTGGTGGTCGTTGTGGTGGTCGTTGTGGTGGTGGTATTGGTGATGAAAGTGGTCGTGGTGGTCGTGAAGATGCTCATGTAGTTTAAATTGCCGTTGTTGTTGTTATTGCCTTAATTCCTTATTTGGAGGTAAACCTGGATAGTGTGACGGACAAGAATGAGTGTTTCGAGTTGTTCTCAAACGTATCCCGCCTCACCCTGGACATCATTCTGCGCTGCGCCTTTTCCTACGAGACCGACTGCCAGGCGCCGGAGTTTGTAACACACAACTTTAATAAGTGATCCCCATTCGTCGATGCGATAAAACTAATAGAAGATTATTGGTCTGTTTTATTTTTTATTTGATTTAAATATGTGCACTTTTCAACCATAATTTTCTTTAAAAAATGATCAAAGAAATGATTATCAATCAATAAAAACATAAACAATAATGAACACTATTTATATCGATCATCATGACTCAAGAGCGGCAAGAGTTAATGAGCTTTGCAAAAGGAAAACGTCTTATTTCTGCGCGGAGATTTGCACTGCAGTATTTTTTTGTATTAACTCAGAATGTAACTGAAAAGAGAAACTGCAGAAACATTATCAGAACAAATATTCTTGTTAACACCCGATTGGCTTTTATTTTAAGACAAATTACCTTTGCAATACAGAATAATACATTTTAATCTATGTTAATCATTAAACAAATGATTTAAGCTATGTGATTCGCATTAAACTTTACAAATCAATTAAATTCAATTTTATTCAAAGCATGGCGGTTTTAAACCGTTTGCAAGGCATGACAAACCTTAAGTTTATCCCATAAATAATCAACCAACAAATCACAAAAAAAAAATCCCTGTGAAAATAATATTTAATTTGATAGCTTTGCAATTTAAAGCAATAAAAAAATAAAGAATCAATTTATTTTAAATTTCATGACTCCATGGTGTAACATTCGTCGCTATAACCGAATTACAAGTTACTTTCAAAAGAACATGGTAATGAATTAAGTACCATTATCGACTGATTCCAAGCTTGCTGACATGAGTTTTGTTACTCGTCTCGCTGACAATGTTTAATAACCATTGTATAGAAGGTCATCAAAATGCATGTGGATTTTTTACTTAACTATGAGACGCCTTTAATCAAGGTATTAGCTGTTCTGAGTACTTAGCTTGAAAGTATACTCCGAATACGCTTAAGTAACATTATATGCAAGATATATCTACTTTTAAGATATACGGTTTTAAAATACAAGTGAAAATGTTAATAAAAACACATTTTAAACAGTAAAGATTTATATCAGGCATTATTCACCAATGGTATTGTTTATATAATGGGATGGTAAGGCTATGACTCCATGAGGTCTTCAATTCAATGGTATCCGATTTATTGACCGATGTTAATACTTGGTGTATTTTATTCAACTTCACTAAAATGACGAAAGACATTAAGACACAAAACAAAGAAATATAAGACACATGTTATGGTTTATGCTATATTATATGTGAAAAATTTGGGTTAACAATATTGATTTTCAATGAAATCTTAGTTCATATATGTCTCAATCCATGTACAAGCGTAATGTCTATTTGTACATTTATTACATTAAAATGTAAACAAAATATAACAGGAATTTTTAAAGGTCGCGGTTGCAAATTTTTACTTTCGTTTTTAGTTGTAATTATGTGGTTTTTAAAAATTATATTGGACATTCAACCATTAAGAATAAAATTGATTAAAAGAAAAATACTTACCTTGTTCGCAGACGAGTTAAATCCAAACAATATAAGAATCATCAAGCTAAAATCGGTATCAACATGTGTTGAAGTATTGTGTGTTGCTATAAATCAACCATGACTTACTTTCGTAAAAGGGGAGTAATAAGTCAGCTCATTGAAATTTAAAGGTGTAATGTGTGCAACAAATAATATGTTGATGAGACAAAAAGGACTTTCAGCAAACGCTAAGACTTGTATGGTCTGATTGGAAAACATGTAACTTTAACAGATCCCCCATTGCAGCACATTGTAGCGAACTGGATCACCCGTTTGATAATATCGACCTCTGCTGTATTGAAGCTAATGAAAAAATTGTCAGACAAAAACCGAAAACTTCGAGCAACATAATAGATACGGCGACTCAACACTTTTCCATTAAATAAATAAAAACGACACATAAACATGAAACAAGACTAATTGCATCAAACTAAATTCCATTTTAATCATCGTAGATTAGTATAATAAACTATTTAGGCGCCATTTTATAACACACAATTATAATCAATCACAAAACGAAACGTGAATATGAAACAATACTGAAAGCAAAACGTCCACTGAAAATTTTAATATTTTATCATTACATTGATATAATGAACATCAAGGGCGCCAGTTTATAACACAATTTTAATATGCGTAAATTAATAAAAACAAAGAAATAAACGACACGTACTTATAAAAACAAAACTAAATGACTTAAACGTTAACTTCAATTTTCACAATCTTATCGAAATCATTAATATCCCTGGCGCCAGTGTATAGCACATGGTTAAAATCAGCAGAACGTTGTGGTTCTAGTGTGCATTCGCACTGAGGAATCTAGGTATATATAATATATATCGTTCACAACTCGTTTAGCCATGAACAATTCTGCTTATTTGCGTTTTAAAAAAAAGCGTACATCACTTCATTTACATTGATTTAGCAGAGACATTACAATTACTATAACTTGCCTGTCGAATACGAAAAGAACAGTCTTCAAAACACTGGCTTCGCCTTAATGAATATGTAATTTGAAAATAAATAGCTCCATTTAAGGACACGTTACTTCCATGTATGACACTAGAGTCATTTAATGTCAAGACTGAAACGTAAACAAATCAATAAGGTAATCAAGTTAAAGAGATACGCCTGATTGACAACTGAATTTCCATTGATCTAGAATAGAAAATATACGAAACATATTTTTTTACGGAATTCTAGTAAGCCTATGTACATTTCTCGAACAACTCATTCCAATCAAGTTTCTCCAGCAGTTTATGTGCTGTTAATAAGTTAATAAAGGTTGACAACCTGGTATAGACAGCTACGCCGAATAATCAATCAAAACGCTGAAGGCACTACAGTTGTTCACTGTTGTGGAAGCAAAGGGTGTTGTTATACCGCAATCTGGTGTACACAATTGTTTTTAACTACCCATGAGATTTTGTAAGTAAGCTTAAACATAAATCTAGTGCTGCATACACACGTTTAGTGTTTGGTTTGTGTTTCGCATTAGTACTCGAATTACAATTAATTTAAATAAATGTACTGAATTTTAAAATGTTTTTAAAGTTATATAGAATATATAATACAACATAAATATTAAAATTAATTGTTACCTTACATAAAGTATTGAATGATAAAAAAATACAAATTTGATAAACAAGTTACGTCAAATATGACTAAATACTTTCATGAACACTTGTATAACTAACAAATATATGTTTTGAGCTTAGCAGGTATATTTCTTGGTACGGTTTGGTTACAATCGTATTAAGACAGAACAACACAAAGTTTTTAACTTACGCCTTGAAACATTAAGTGGATTAATTGTTAAATAAAAATAAATATAGTTCACACGTTATGAATTTATGTATTTAATACAAACTTAAGCATATGGAACACACTAGCAAATCCCTCTTGTGTTAAGTGGTACATATACACATGTATGAAAATCCGACTTATCATTGAGATTGAATTAATCGTCACTGGGACCACAGAGTTTAACACAACACCTATTAATGGGTCACTTAAATCAATAACAAACGATTTGAATTACGCTAAAATGTCTTTTCTTTTATAAATTCAAGTCAAGTAGGGAAATAGTATGCTAAAATAGAAGAATAATATTCTTATATAAATGTAAACGGTTTGACCCTCGAAGAAGACGTTGTCATCCAGAGTGCTCGGAACAAGTAATAAGCATGACGCATGCTACATTTAAATGTTAAGCAAAATGTTGGTCGTAAGGTAAGTTAAATTTACAATATTTTTCGCTAGGAAGACGTATACTATTATTAGGTCGTGGTTTTGTTAACTGTTGTTATTTCATGCTAAATGTAGACTATATGAAGAGTTCATATTATACAATGTAACAAATACGGAATATCATTAACATTGGCTGTTGTCTTTAAATGATTTTATTCAGCGTCTTTTAACAGCCCGTATACATATTTGAGTAATTGTATAAATGTCAGTAGATTCATTTTAGCATTTTCGCAATTATGCAATCCAACACTTTTGTTAAACATTAAGCTTTGTTCGGTAATAAAGTTTTGTATAATAAGTACTAACGGAGGAATAACAACATATTTGACCAAAACTGTACACACTTGTATTATGCAACTGTCATGGCAACGACCCAATACCACCTGTCTGATATTTTAAGATAAGATACAGTGATATTAGGACACTGACTTATAACACAAATTAACTCCGCCCACTTTCTGAAATATCAGGTCACTCGTTAAAGGGGCCTTTTCACAGATTTTGGCATTTTTTAGCTTAATCATTAAATGCTTTATATCGATAAATGTAAACATTGGATCGTAAAAGCTCCAGTAAAAAATCAAGAATAAAATTAAAAAAAGGTAAAGAACATTGCCCGGACCAGGTTTCGAACCAGTGACCCCTGGAGTCCTGCCAGAGTTCTGAAGTAAAAACGCTTTAGCCTACTGAGCTATTCCGCCGAGTACATATTCTTGAAGTATTTTTATACCTTATATAAGCAATCTTCGTAGTTTCATAAAATTTAACGACAAAAACAGAACTCTCCAAATTATTCAATCGTTTCGCGTTGCAACGCTTTATAATTTTTAGGTTTTAAAATCGTCAAAAGATGCATATAATGGCTATATTAGACCATGGTAAATGTTCAGTATTACTGTTTCCTTACAAATATCATAA
The DNA here is from genome assembly GCF_020536995.1 of Dreissena polymorpha. Lineage (NCBI taxonomy): Eukaryota > Metazoa > Mollusca > Bivalvia > Myida > Dreissenidae > Dreissena > Dreissena polymorpha. The sequence continues at coordinate 108,577,258 of NC_068359.1, forward strand.
CTAAAACGGAAATTTGCGAATCTGAAACAACTTTTTTCAATTTTGTCAATTTACCAAAGCGTGAAAAGATCCCTTTAACACAATTTTATCTCCGCCGACATCTGAGCTTATCGTGCTACTCTGCAATTTTTACTGATTCGTAAGTCACGCTTACCTGGGATTAAGATTTAGGAATTTCTTTAAACATTTAAACAAAAACTTGACCTGGGCCAGACACAAGTTTTAGAAGCGTTTATGAATGGGACCTTTTAAAGCTTCTAATATTAATATTTAAACAAACAGAAACAATAAACAAACTCGAAATAGTATCTAAAGAATAAGAAAGCGTCCTTGTCAAAAACTCACGTAAATACAATGGCAAGTTCAACAATCGCCATCTTGACAGTTTACTAAATTAATTGTTAACAATTTATACAGTACATTTTAACTGCTTAACTGAAAAAACTTACGACTTAATCTACAATCAAAGGCAATCCACTGTGATCATTAAAGTTTTAAGCTTTTCTTTTATTATTTGTATGTCTTGTAAAATACATCTATTTTAACCTACTGCACACTTCTGTTTACGATATCGCTTGCAACCATTAGTTTACCACAATTTTCGCTATAGATAAATATATAAATAAGCTTGTAATTACGTCGTGCAACTGTTAGATTACGCCAAAGCAACCATTCTTTTCTTGCATGATCTATTTTATACCAATTCTGATTATATGATTGGATTTACCTTATACCTCATTTAGATATTCTAAACTTATTTTTGAATCAATTGATGAAATTGATATAGACCTTGAAATACAAAGTTGTTTCTGTTTTTGTCGCTTTGTACAGTAAAATTATATCATTTGAAATATACTTTGAATTGTGTTAAACATGTTGTACTAATTGTGAATATGCAAACACCTTTTCTGTCAGTTAATAATAAGACATTATCAGTCGCATATGGGCTGAAGATATAATGAACGATGCAAGTTTATTTATTATGCATCATAGGGCTAAAAATAAGTGTACGGTAAACGACGCATTAATACAAAATAATACTAAAGTTTGTTTATGTATTTGTGCATGCTAAAACTATGTGAATTCCTGTAAGTAATAATTCAATTTTTTTTTTTTAAATGTTAAGTCTTTAAAACCCGATTACCTTAGAATACTGTTTTATTGAATATCAAACACGTACAAGAAGTATTATAACAATGTAATTCAACTACAAATGAATGAAGTGTTTTAAATCGAAAACGCATTATTATATCATTGGTTTATGTTTTAAAAATATAAAAAAGAACATATTAAGGTCGTTTGACATTCAATATTGGGACTATTCTACAATATGATATCTGTATTAACAAACGAAATAAAATGCATCTGTTTTAGACAAGCTTGCGGTTTTAATTCGATTTGGTTGATATTTATTTTATTTCCAGACATAGCTGACATTATTGCCATTTAAGACCCCGTTGTTGAATAAAAGCGATTCGCAATAGATTACATTGCCATGTTGTACCTAATATAACAGCGATATCTACACACATGCTAAACGTAATGCCAGTAATCGCTGGATGTTCTATATAATGACATATAATGACGATGGCGACGAACAGATCGTAACATGTCTACACCAAGTCCTCTGTTATAATCGAAATTTAGTACCGCTATACAATGTCGATCAGTTATTTTTTGTCGTTCCGAGATCGAGCAATGACAACACTCGGGATCACGCCATCCTGTTTTGCATTCACTCGCGTCAAAACTACATATAGTGAATTATTGCCGGTATTAAACGTTAAACCGTACATATCTTCTTTAACGACGTTTACGAACTATGTGTTCTTTCAGAGAGCCACATCCCTATCTGACAGCAGTCAGTGAACTGTCCGATGTTTGGTGGGCGAGAGAAAAGTAAGGGTTCATCACTTGATATTCCCGTCCTCCCTAAAATGTCCAGCCTCGAATCTGTATCATGGTATAAAAAGGTAAATAATTAAAATAGACGCCAAAACAAGTGCAGATGCATTTTATTTGGCAGACATAGTTGACATGTTTAACGACGTTTCAACATTCCGTCAATATGTTTGACACCCATATTATTTATTTCATTTGATAGACTATTTCTTCTATTGCTTTTTTAAAGCGCCCGCTGCTGTATTATGACTGGATTTTCATAATATGGCTGCGATTATGTACACAAGATAGCAGAGTACGTCATACACAAGCGGAAAGCAGCATTGGTAACTGTATTAATATAGTTATAGTGATAACACAGATTGATACGCTATTGTATGTAATCGTACACATTTAATATTGATTCTAACAACATAACTGAGGCAATCTAGGTGGACATGTTCATAAAAAATAATTAAAAGGGGAAAGTATAACACAAATGAAACAGCACATGCAGACTTGGAAACGCTATACTCAATTATCAATAACCATTGTACAAAGACAAACAAATAATAATCAAATCATTTCATTACATAGACTTTTTGATGAAGCTGTATATTTCGAACGTACTTGGACATCCTACTGACCGCTAGAGACGAGCATGGATGCGGCATGTCCCTGTTGGACATCCGTAACGAAGTGGACACCTTCATGCTTGAAGGTATGGAGGCTCGTTGTGGTTGAACGGGTAGTAATTTATGCATAATAATGAAACTGAATAACCAATGTGAACACCGATTACTGTTATCGACATTTTTTTGTTAAAAAACTGTATTATTTTTAAATAATTGAAACCAACTTCGAGAAAGTTCAGGTCAGGTCAGGTCAACATGCAGGTCAATACACAGTGCAGTTTTTTTTGCTTGTATTTAGATCCTTACCAAAAACATGCATACCATGTACATGCAGTATTGTCAAGATATGCACACAAAACATAAGGTCACATTTTTGCGCGGTTATGAGCTGCTACTTGTGTAAGGTTATATTGCGATATGAAAACACGTTTCCGAATTACACTATATAAATTAATTTAATAATTTAATGCATACATTAATTAAATCTACCGCAATGCTGTTTGAAAAGCTGCCCACGTATGTGGCGGAATCAAGTCCGTAATAAGACACAAGATATAATTTCAGCATACATACGTCGCCAGCAACTGTTTTGGAAACAATGCCAAATTTAATCATATATGATGTAAATCTATATATTAAAACAATCGCTGATTACATTTTTGTTAATATAATTGAGATGAAATACAAGTCATGCTCCTGATTATCAATATCATAATTATGTGGGCGGGCAGGGACGGTCGCGGTTCTTGAAGGCACCCTCTAATTGAATGAACCAGCCGTACAGTCCCCGTTAATGCTTCGACGCATGATTACTGCCGAGATCCGTGGACGGCATAATTATTCAAAAACAAATTTTAGACAACGGCTTAGCGATAATCTCATTTTCGTAATTTGAATAGTTTTCTATCACAATTGTTTAGGAGCTTTGTCGGAAAACCTGACGCATGTACCTTCCGCGTACCAAATTTTTGTTTCGGCGCAAACAGGTCGATTGAAATGCAAACGGCTTAATGGAAGTCAGAAACACGAGTTTCTTTTGCAGTAATAAATTTGTATTATCATTTATAAAAATCGCGGAAACAAGTATTTAACAAATAAAGAAATACAAAATACATGTATATGATTTTTTTTAAACACTTTACTTGTGTCGCGAATTCGTTAAATCACTGATAAAGAGAGCGGAAGAAGTTGAAGAATGTATAATACATTCAGTTTCCTGACTTTATATTTCCGGCGTTAAAAAAATACCATGACCCAATTTTACATAAATCTTAAACATGTGCAATTATTCAATTCGTTCTACGTCACATATTCACGTGAAATAAGTACGTAAATTTATAAATTAAGGCATATATTCACAATACATAAGCGATTTTTTATTAACCAAGAAGCTACCTTCTGTGCGAAACAAAAATTTATTAACATATACATTATAGAAAATATATTGTTTTAGTATAAAACAAAAAACAATCGAAAAAACATATATTGAAGCTTCAAAATACATCAGTTTTCAGTACCTCTTTCCTATATCATATGAAGATAGCTTTCGTCATTTCACAGGTCACGATATCACTGCAAGTTCCATTTCATGGACATTGTACGCGCTCGCTTAACATCCAGAATACCAGCTGCGCGCGCAACAGGTTATAGACGACATTTTGCAAGACCGCGACAATGACGACATAACCTGGTGAGGTGTATAGCCCGCGTTACTTCGCACATTAATGTACGTTTCTAATAGTATTCCCAAATGAAATTTGCATGTATATATTAAACCATTCTGCTTGCAAATTAAGGGCGGATCTCACCCGTCTGGAGTACCTCACCAGGTGCATAAAGGAGAGTATCGGAAACTACAGTCCGGTGCCTTTCATTCAGCACGAGTTCACACATGACTTCGAGATCGAGGGACGGAAGTTCCGAGCAGGCACTCCGGTGTCAGTCCACATTTACGGCGTTCACCATAACAGCGACGTATAGGAAAATCATATGGAGTATTCACCGGAAAGGTTCTGCCGTTTTCCTCCGGGGCCAGGTAACAAAATATTGCACATATGCAATTTTCCATATTTGATACTTGATAAGTTATTTAGCTGAGTTGTGTTCAATATCTTTTCATTGATTCCATAGTAACAATTTTTTTAGTCATTTTTCTTCCTTTTTTGAATTGGGGAAGAGTGATTATTACAATAGCATATATTATAAAATCACTGATAGGCGGAGTACAAATATTGTGTGCACAGACATTCAAACGGAATTGCTCATTAAGGTAAATATGGGTGTTGTTTTTATCAATGTTTATTGTTTCAACAGTTAGTTGGAACATACATATTGACTAGGTGAGAATAAATATAAGTTTCAGAAGTGTTACATGTATTGTTATAATACTCAACACATGTAATGTAAATAGTTAATGTCATGTTTAAAAAATAACTCTCCTGAGTTCCGTATTTTTTTTATAATGCTTATTATGTATGCATCATGAGGCCATTGGCCGCCCCAGTGTGCCGAACATTTTATAAATGTTATCTGCTCGCTTTTATGGCGTACATAAAATTCACTTAATGCCTGTAGTGTGAATTATAGGTCCGACTGATTGATGTATATTAGTGAGACACTAATGGCCTTTCTTGCGTTTAAAGTCGATTTAAAAACGAAAACAAAGACATTTACTTCTTTAATCTTACTGCAATATTGCGGGTTAGAACCGCAAGTACCAAGAAGTCATTATTTCTTTAAAATAATTGCTTTAAGTACTGACAGTGGTTCTGTTTGGTTTAAAAGCCAACTATATTGACTCTCTAAAATGACTTTAGTTATTAAAGAGGGACGATAGATGATGGTGTTTCGTAATTTATAATTTGAGAGATCAGAAATGAACGGCAGGAAGTAAAATAATGTCTTGACATGAATGCAGTTGTCACATAACAGCTTAGTGCTAATAGATAATGGTGTGGAAATTAGGTGGGAACTACACGGCTTAATAATTTAAGTATAAATTATTAATAAAGAATTATATATGTTTATAATTTCTTAGATATCTACCAATATATCAGGGTAATCGACTTTAAAATTGTTGATTATTTCACAAATCAGTGTGCAGGTCTTTTTCTGTCGCAATAAAGCCCATTCTTCGCAATTAGTCATTTCGGATTTATTATTTTGCTAACGACCCGAGTACGGCTAGGTTGTTGAGCTCTTTTAGCGGAAAAATATTTTCATAACAGAATATAATGTAAGGTTGACGTATTACTTGCATTATTGACATTTATTTGTATGACATTATATGTGTAATGATAAGTTTTAATACTGAGTAATTAAATTAAAATTAAAGACGAAATATACAAGCTATTCGTATCTTAGTTATAAAGCCTATTTTATTTATACACAAGCAAGAGTGTGTAAAACAATTCTTTTCTTTAACAATTCTTGATATTGTTCGTAATAAAATATAAAAACGTTAACAATTAAATTAAAATATGAATAATATCATAATTTTGATATATAATTTTACTGTATAATTAGTTATAGTAGGTTAGATTGCCGTATTGTTGCATGGTGGCTTCTGAATTATTGTCCTTTTCCCCCAAACAATTTAAACGGTCATACCAATCAAATTTTTGACATTTTTAATTGGCATGGTTTCTTATAAGTATGTTTTGTTTTTAATGACGACTCTTCACATAGCATCCAATTGCCTGTTAACGTCGCAGGAACTGTATTGGTCAGCACTTCGCCTTGAACGAGGAAAAGGTCGTTCTTGCTAGGCTCCTGAGGAGGTATCCGGTTACATCTGATTTCAATAATTAAGCTGCATCGGTCGGAAATGTTTCTTAGAACATGCATGAAGATTTGAGCATAACGCGACTCAATAAGTATTGTTTCCCATGTGTTTTCCCGACCTCTACGACTTTATTTATTTGACCGATATATCGCCAATGAAAGAGTCATTGCCTGGCAGTTCCGTAGATGTTGATTATCTCCAGACAGAATTAAAAAGAAACAGTATGTAAAATAACAGATCCTGCGTCTATATGACGAATGTAATTAAAAAGATTGGCGTTATAAGATCAAAGGCTCACAAAATTGATTTAAAATACGCCAGAGACTGTGTGTGCTGGAGTGATTGCAATGACAGTCCCAATGATGGTAAGCTGCATAAGTTGGCTTGCAAGCAATTCTAAGTACTTTGTGTCCTTTTTTAAAATCTGATTTCAAACATCTTAACTTTAAATTCACAATTTATCGTAGTATAAAATCGCTTTCTATCCATATTAATAAAATATCATGGTCTTAAACGACTGCTCTAAATGACTTCAATCTGATCGAATAATGTCACTTTTTCTATCTAAATGAAAATAAACATGATTTTTTACAGTTGTAAAAAAGTGGTATGGTTAGAGATAATACAAGACAATTTTTTTATTCAGGCTTGCACAGTGTACACCATCTTAACTCTTGATATTTTTTATACAATTATGTCACAGAGATCAACATAGAAATACAATAAACATAAGAAGAATAGTAAACGGTTACGAAAAGGCTCGGTAAAATATATATGGATGATTACTATTTGAAGTTATGTTAAACAATTAGAAATACTGTTTCTTAAAATCAGAGCTTCTTTTGCAAATTTTGCTTATTGAATAAGTTCAGCGTTATTCGTTGTATTCAGCAATTGGTGGTATTTATAAACAGAGGGCCTTATGTTATAACATTTATTTAGGTAGTTCCTTCTACTATCAGCGTATAAAGCACAATTATAGACAAAATTAAACCCATTTTCAACATCTAGGGGTAAAAGAGGCGAGTTGTTTCATACAATATGTGATATGACAAAAATACCTTATATTTTTTATGTCACTGTCCCACGCACACAAAGCAAACCAACTATACCGGTATAGATTATATTAAACACATTCGAGGATGCGATCACTTGATATTCATAAAGACCTTCTCCAAATGTTTTAGATTCCGGTTTAGACTGGATACCAACCACAAGGTGGAGAAGAAGATTGCTGCAGTCCTGAAAGCAGAGAACGGTATCCGGATGTACTGTGAGCGCCGGGACTTATCCAAATGAGGGATATAGGGGTGGCTACTTTTGAAATGCTCCAAGAAAGGCAGACAATCGTGACCCAAAATTTGGACACATCCGACTTTGCTTACGAATTGTCAAAAAGACAACTTCTGACCAAGTTTTATCAAGAATCACAATAAGGCCTCTTTAGTAGTAACTAGGTGTTTTTAAAATTTGATAATGTGATCTAGGTTAAGGATTCAGCTGACAAATATTAAAACTACACATATAGATATTAAGAATAACATTCTGATTAAGTTTCGTCAAGATTTGATGGTTAATGATGGTTTCTGGTGTGGTAACAAGATATAGCTGAGATTGTACCAAGTAACCCAGTCCAAGGATGTTTTCACCTTGATTCAAACCGGGCCAAAGAATCGACAAAATTTAAAGTGTGACAAAGTTACAACAAGACGGAGTCATACGCGTTGCCTATAAAGTGATAACAAAGTTTTATAAGACCTTGTGAACAAGTTTTTAGACGAACGAGGCCAGAATTGGTACTTGGATATCATCGAAATCAACATTCCGAGCAAGTTTCATTAAAATTGGAATGTACCTATAGTGTCATAAAGAGCTTAACATTGACGCTACGCGATGCTCTACTGTCATGCGACGGACTCTGGGCATATGACAATCACAATAACTCACCATACGCACTTCTTGGTCAGGTAAGCTAGAAATCAAAAATACATTGTATCCAAAATATAACTGCTCACTGTCAACGGATTAATTGTGTTTATTGCAATCAACAGTTGTTCACACCTTCTACATCCTGCATTGAGGATACACTAATAACAAATATCACGAGTAACGCATGTTTTGTATAACTTCCGCAAAAGTTTTAATTAATGCCATACATATATTAAAAGAAAATTATGCAAACAATAAGTCTACATATTTAGTTCAAAACTATGTTGAATGAATTTATTTCATTCCCAATGCAAATTCTGTGAAATGCTGATGCAAGAAATTTCAAACCCATATTAAAAGCATTCTGAAGATTCAGCAATTGTTTCAATATTTGCTTTCATAGTTTGGGAGTAGCAAAAGAATATGTACATACATCTCATTAATAAAAACTTAAAATGATATATTACAAAACTTTACTACTCGTGCGCACGCTAAATAACTTTACGTGGTCACTAAAAAGTAAGAAAAGATGTTTGGAAACATCAAAAGTGCTTGTTTGAGTCTTATCTCAATTTTTAAAATCAAATAATCATGAAGCAATAGTTAGTTGCCCAAAACAAAATATAGATGTTATTCCAGGCATATTTGGTCATTTAATAATAATCAAAAGACATTGTTGGTTTTCAAATGTTCACGCTAATAAGGTATTGTAAGGATCAACTTTAAAATCAGTTACAGTTTTTTGTGTGCAGTTAAATGTCTGACAAATATCTGTAAAACAAATGAGAAAATGATTTTCAAGCGTTGTAGAAATTTCACACTTCATATAATAGCTGCACAATTGTTTCTTCATTTCAAAGAAATCTGCGTTGCCCTAAAGATTAATTTTACATCTAGTAAAAAAAACTCAGAAATACATTATATGAAGGTTTTAAGTGTTAACTCATCAGAAAAATGTTATTGCAGCTGTCAACACTGTAACGAGTCTCACCGAAACAGATCCAGCAATCATAAATTATATCAAAATCAGTCAACCATTTTGTTTGCATCAAGTTAAGTAATACAACACAGCTGCATATTTAGGGATGTGATTGTTTAAACCTCAAGGGGTTCACAAAAAACAGCTGCCCTTTGCAATAGATCATTTAAAGTAAGGAACTACTAAGAGAAGAATGTTGACATTGATGAGGCTGAAATTTGCTGAGAAAGTTAGAAATATTAGTACTCTGATATTGGTGAAAATTGTGAATGGCCCAAGAGTACATGTTGTTTTGGCGCGCAATGTCTGCACGTGTTGGATATTGCAAGCCGTATCATCTGCTTCTCTGCTTGTGTCAAGTCTTAAAGGCACCAATACAGCAACACGACAAATGAAGGTGCAGTATGTGTCGTCATACAGAGCGGCATACAAAGAGAAAGACAGACAGGCTGAAAAACAGACAGACAGACAAATAGACGTGATGACTAACGTCAACTAGTATGCAGTTTGTGGTCACCAAGAACATTTTTATTTTGTAAATAATCATAATAATAATATGGTTTAAGGAACCGAATTAACATTTTCGAGCCGGAACTGAAATGTCAAAACGAGTATACTAGACTGTCCATCAGCCTATGTTCACTTACAGTGTGTATCCGCTCCCTAACATGTTTAACTGTGAACAATACCCGTACAGATATTTACTTGATTAAATATATATCAGTAAAAGCTGCGATTGGAATTCCTCAATGGGCAATGAACTTGGGTCTATGTTTAACCTATTTTTTTAAAATTAGAATGATAAATGTATCATTTAGTTCTTCATACCATATAGTGCCGGGGAAATAATTTTAAGTCATATTATAATTTATTGCAGGTGTTAATGTTGTTGCACGGTATAACTTGTTTCAGCACGAATGTATAGTCGTGTACATTTAACATTGATTTCGAACTTTGGGAGAATTACGACACATAGAAAAGTTATCTTAGAGATGCTTGAATGGTGTGTACACTTGCTTTCAAGTCTTACATCTTGTGAAACCAAACGTTGATTATAAAGCAACATATGCGTTGTCAATTATTGCAATAAAGTGCACTTTTCTTTCGGAATTTTAAGTTTACTTATTTTAGTAAGGTACTGTTCATAAAATAACAGTTTGAGTTTAAAAGTCACATAAATTCAACCATTTCCGCATTTGCTATGGTGAATTTTAAACCTTTCATAATATAACGCCTATGTGTATTTAATCGAAAAACCTCGAAGTAACAAAAGAAAGCGTCCTCGATATCGCACGGGAAGGTAACCGATTTGAAGGATACATCAAGAGCAACTGATTTGAAGGATACATGAAAGGCAACTGATTTGAAGGAAACATTAAGAGCAACTTATTTGAAGAATACATCAAAGGCAACTAATTTGGAGGATACATCAAGAGCAACTTATTTGAATGATACACCAAGAGCAACTTATTTGAATGATACACCAAGAGCAACTGATTTGAAGGATACATCAAGAGCAACTGATTTGAAGGATACACCAAGAGCAACTGATTTGAAGGATACATCTAGAGCAACTGATTTGAAGGATACATCTAGAGCAACTGATTTGAAGGATACACCAAAAGCAACTGATTTGAAGGAAACATCAAAAGCAACTGATTTGAAGGAAACATCAAGAGCAACTGATTTGAAGGATACACCAAGAGCAACTGATTTGAAGGATACACCAAGAGCAACTGATTTGAAGGATACACCAAGAGCAACTGATTTGAAGGATACATCTAGACCAACTAATTTGGAGGATACATCAAGAGCAACTGATTTGAAAGATACATCTAGAGCAACTGATTTGAAGGATACACCAAGAGCAACTGATTTGAAAGATACACCAAGAACAACTGATTTGAAGGATACACCAAGAGCAACTGATTTGACGGATACACCAAGAGCAACTTATTTGAACGATACACAAAGAGCAACTGATTTGAAGGATATACCAAGAGCAACTGATTTGACGGATACACCAAGAACAACTGATTTGAAACATTCATTAAGAGCAACTGATTTGAAGGATATTAAAGAGCAACTGATTTGAAGGATATTAAAGAGCAACTGATTTGAATATACACCAAGAGCAAGTGAGTTTAATGAAATACCAATAGCAACTGATTGAAGGACACACCAAGAGCAACAAATTTGAAGGAAACACAAAGAGCAACTGATTTGATGGATACACCAAGAGCAACTGATTTGAGGGATACAAAAAGAGCACCTGATTTTAAGGTTACATCAAGAGCAACTGATTTGAAGGATACATAAAGAGCTACTGATTTGAAGGATACATCAAGAGCAACTGAGTTGAAAGATACATCAAGAGCACCTGATTAGAAGGATGCACGAAGAGTAACTCATTTGAAGAATGCATCAAGAGCAACTGATTTGAAAGATACACCAAAAGTAACTGATTTGAAGAATACATCAAGACGAACTGTTTGAAGGATACATCAAGAGCAACTGATTTGAAGGATACATCAAGAGCAACTGATTTGAAAGATACACAAAGAACAACTGATTTGAATGATACACTAAGAGCAACTGATTTGAAGGATACATCAAGAGCAACTGATTTGAAAATACATCAAGAGCGTATTGAAGCTAATAATTATATAGCTGGAACATTTGTGTCTTTACTTCAATATTTATGAAACTTATATTTAGAGCACAAATTATACATGTATACATGTGTTCTACAATTTAATGGACCCTATTTATATATTTAAGTTTGACTGTTTTAGAGTTTTATATTTCTTTTTCACTATAGTGTGTTATGTCATGTTATCTACTAGTCATATCGATGTTAAGTAATTAAAAGGCTGATGGAAGACATATTATACAGAAATAATGGTCAAACATGAATACAGTTGACCAATTTAACATCGGAGGACGAGCATTTGAATATCTATTTCGATAGTAACAACATACGTTTGCAACAAATGGAGAGAAATATCACCGATTCGTTGGGAGAGCATTTATGTGTCTAGGAAGCTTTAGTTAAATACTTCAGAACACTGACATATGCAGTATACAGCAGCAGACCATTAAACAGTTAACCATATAATTAACATTTCTTTTAATCACCGAAAAAAACACACCTAAGCTAAGGGTTTGTGTGTCTAAAATAGCAATAGTTGGGCAAATAAACTCCCTATTTGATTATTAATACAAAATAGTCTAACAAACAATTACCTTTAAAAACTGTATTTTACTTGATTTAGTATTTTTTTACTATTTCCTTTAGGCATGGATTTTTATAGGATTGGGAAAACGTAGCCTTATTAACTATAGAGGAAGGGACAGCTATTCTGACCAGTGAAAACAGAAAAAAATGACTTGATAGACGCAGCCTAGATAGACACGTTCAATAAATTTGGTAAGTGATTATACTCTTCCAATAGCCCGATTATTACAATCACATTAATTAGACGTATACTGTAACGTTTATGTATTATATAAAGACGATTTATGTGTTGCTATTTTTATATCATTATTATAAAATCTATAACGTAGTCTTATGTACATTGGCCGTCATTTACTAGTACATTCCATAATTTGGTAGCAAGTTCCGATGATTTCGGTCATTTAATCTCAAAAGGACACATTTGATGATTTGACACTGTATTAAGCTAGTAAAATGGTTCCCGGGCGGCTCCGCGAAGTGATGATCAAACTATTATATTCTAATTAGAATAATTTTACTCGTGGAAAAAAACGGTATTCACTTGACACGGATGTGAACATAGAAAGTGGGTTCTATTCAATTTATATTGAACATGCACAACATTTTTTGACCTATTTTGTTAAGCAGCACTCATATGTTCATGCTTTTGTGTTATCTATATATGAAAACAATGGGACAAGTCAATTACGAAGAGTTTGGATTGCATTAACATAAATTTGACTGGAATAACATAAATGAATCCCATCGATCAAATTTCTTTCGTGTTCCTTTCCAGAACCATAATTACTTACTGCAATCGTCGCCGATTAGTCCCTCTTATTAATTGTGTCATAAAATAAATGCACGATTATAACACAAATCGCAATTATTAAAGATTTGTTTTTGTATTGATGGAGCGTTAAATGTTATTATCACCGTATCATTAACCATCGCATTTGCATATTTGATATTTCCTTTACATAAAACGCGTAAATGGTGCGTCAATTTTTAGAATTGAGCCATTTAACATTAAGGGCAGATAGTTCAAAAAACGTACCGATGCAGTTAATGTGCCTATGATTTTCTGGTATAGGCATACTATCTTGGTAACGTGTTTTATCGGTGAAGTAATTTATTACGCTGAATAATAAACAATCACTGATCCTTCGTTATTACCTACATAACATTGCAGAACCTGGTAATCAAAACGACGTTTGTTGGGACTAATGGTGAGGAATTGTATAAAGCATCGAGTGCATACCAAAGAATAACAAACAAAACACAAGATGTTGTCAATGAAAAAATCTAGCAACGTTTTATGTCGCAGCTGGAATTCTAGCCTAATAAGAAGGTTTTTATTTACACTATAAAATCAATTTGCGGCGCATATATCAAGCGATAGTCATAAATAAGAAAATGCACATTTGTAGATTGATGAAAGAATATTTGCACAACATAGCACAATAAATTTAATTATACTATTGCAAACATACAATTATTGGATTATTGTTTTCTATTCAAATTGTAGGATGGAAAAGCGTGAGTAAAAAGTTCAATTATAATTTCAAATACAAGTACAACCCATGCATAAAGCAACAGAGGTTCTTTATATTGCGTGACTTAATGATGCCGATACACTTTCTTTTGCACATAATGTTTTATGCGAAATACATATCTGCTTCTTTTTTATATTGTCTATACACTAGAATATGGGGATAATTTGCTACAATTTCAGTACAATAAAACAAATGGTAATTTTAGCCTCATTAACATGTATACCTGATGGCATTATCATCCAACAATTAATGTTCATAAACATCATTAGACTTAGCCAAGCCTTTTGTCGAAATGGCAAGAAACACGTTTCAGTGACTTTCATCTGTTTTCTCTTGAGTTCTTGTCAGGCTGCAAAGCGTTGCTGATAGTGTCTTAATACACATGTACACAAAATGTTAAATAATATTTCCATCGCGTGGTTTCGATGGAAGAACAAACGTTCGTTCTTTAGTGTGTGATATTTGTGTTATAAAAGTCTTCCTCCTGCGGTTCAGGCTGGTGTTCGTAAAATTGCAAAATCACGCTTGTTTTCTTTAATGAAATTAGAACAAATATTTTTAAAGATTTAAGAGTATGTTTTCATTTCGATCCAATTTTCCAACGTGAATAAAACAATGCAAACACAATATTTTTTGCTTAATCTTCTTTGCATAAGCAGCACGAAAATAAACTTCACCCACATGTGGTCCAGACATACCAGACCGCCATGGATGAAACATGTAATGCTTCTTTGTAGAAAATGATCTCGAACCATTATACATGTGAAGTTTATGTTTGGAGCCGTTAGAATATCACTAGAATGTATGTACTTTACCATGCGCATGTATTCTCGTTTTCTATCGTCCACAATTTTACCAAAGACTTATAAAATAGGTCTGTGATTTTACATAACAACTACATATATGAAAAATATGTACATGTCTAGAAATTCAAATAATATTGCACGATAGGTTATGACAAATTTTGTTATTTCACACTTCAATTTTATCTTTTACCGGCAGCAACGCTTTGTTAAATTGAAACAATCAGATTCAAAATAGTGTCCGTTCAGTTGTGTAACTATGCGTTGTTTGCGAAAACACGAACGGTAAATGGCTATTTCTTGAGAAAAGTTTATGTTAAGAGATTCAATATAAACTTTTATTGTACATGTTTACATGTTGCAACGTGTTTTGATATTGATATAATCTTAATAAAGCGTAATCGATATACTACATATTATACAACAGTGCATGTTCATATATGTTTTCAACCTTATGGTCAATAATTAAAAATGTAAAAAACAATAGTTCGAATGAAGTTATTTTTGTTTAAAAATTATATCTTTCTGATATTATATCTTTATGTCACATTCCAAGGAAGTCATATAAAAAATAGAACCAATTTGGCTTGATACATATGTACTTTGCGCGTATCAAGATTGTCGCAAAAGGTAAATTACCAGCATGTATGGTTCGGTAGTTGCTTGCTTGAACTAAATATTTGTGAATAATCATTTAAATGCATATTTTAAGTATTCTCATGAAAGAATTATGTAAACAAACACCCATTTAATCGTGACGAGGCTAAAAGCCAGTATCTGGAAAAAGTGATGGCTTAATGCAGCTTGAGATCGTTTTGTGAATTATTTCATGACACTTTATTTGCATGAATAAGGTAAGGAATAGCAGGTAATTTTTAGGATGTTTTTTGCCTTCCCAACTTGTTGTTTATAACATTTACAAACTACTGCTTTTAGGTGATTATACATGTCTAGGAATTTTGAGAATGGTGCCGGATGTTGTCATGATTTCAGTAATGACACACGTTGTAATTTTACAGTGGCAATTAAACAAATTATTAAAGATAAACAATTTCAATGTAAACATTCATGACGGATGCCATTTTTCTATTATGGAGTGTATTTGAGTAATCGATATCCATCATCGACATACCTTGAATACTGATGACTTTTTAAAATGAGTTAGTTGTTTATTGTCATTTTAGAAAACTCCTGGTTCCCTATCCTGTACATTCCTTTTTAATTACCTAGTGTGTAATATACATTAAGCATGCCTATCAAAAGCTACAATTAATGTATGAATGTATTTTCATGTCATGACAATGAGCTTTGTTCTTTAGAAGCACGTCTTTGGTGCCAAATTGCACGTGGTGCATTTCGTACAGTCTTCAAACTGCTAGTGAATGTTGTTTTGTGTTCTAGCAAGCAACTGTCATTATGTGCGTTATTTGTTATGTTATGTATTGTATTTATTGTAATGGTCAGTCTCTATATACGTAGGCAAGTTTACCTTGTTGACTAATTTTAATGTGTCCATTTATCTGTACATAGTTATTGTAAATATTGTCTATAAGTATACAAACACCTTGCGCTTATGCACAATCCGACTATATATCAGACATAACACAAATCAAAGCTTGGACTTCGATTCACTGAGTCATTTAATATAACAATAACCAAATGCACCGTGCTGCTGCGGCTACATAATACAGTTATTAGAGTCAGCGACATTGTATACTATATGTATATAATTGAATAAGGTGTTTCTGTTATTTTCATGCCATGTCTGTCAGACGTGGTACATCAATTTAAATGTCAGCCGCATGGTTTCTCCAAATGAAGTGTTCATTAAAGCCCATGTCGTATTTAACACGTGTGAAATCTAATATTACTTTATTATCAAACTCGGTTTGTTAATAAGAAAGTTAATGCGCGATGTATTTCGATTCTTTTATACGTAATTAGGGCTACAAATAAGTATGGAATAATCAATAATGTAATATATGACAACATTAATTATTAGCGAACGTTTTAGTTTGTCAGTCAGTTGTTTTAGCTATAGAAATGTTGAGGCTTGAAACTAGCATTGCCCAAGGATTCCGATCTGAAAGATCAAGACTTTATTTATAATGTAACTCTACAATAAATCTAAAGATGGAACAGTCGTCAATTTAAGAAATGATTTCTGAATGTCGATGTACGTTGACATTAGAAAGGCCCTACACTCTGAAGATGAACCGAAAGTTAACATTAACCATAAAAGGTAATTGTTTTTCGGTTTTGTGTGTTTTTTTAATTCGCTTTATATCAAATTACTTGTTTATGAACATAATTATATCCATGAGGACACTAGCCTAGCTATTGATGAGACATAAAACATGTAGATGAAAATTGCGTTCACTGTTATCTACTCTTCTTTAAAACAGTGCTTTTTATCCAGATTAATGCTGAAGACAGTAATAAAAGGCGTTGATAATGTTAATGCTTATTCTGAAACATTGTCGCACTAACGAGCCTGGTTCCAGAAACAATGTTTATTCAGATTTAATGATGGTTTATCTGAGTCGTTATTTACTTCGGAATATTGGATAGAGCATATGCATTCTTAGTTACGTACAATCATTCACAGACGTTTGCAGCGAAGCGAACTAACCTTGTGCCGTTGGGAAATCACATTTCGGATACGGATGTAGTTGTTTACAGCTTCTGCACTGGTAATGATGGCGTCTTGGTCGAAGTGATAAACAATATTTTACACACGGGAGCTTATTCACAAGTTCTACAAGTATTTGGGATGACGACCGGGCGCCCTGAATCAACAGTGTTTGATCAGGTTATTTTGAGGCCCTTTATCATTATAAATTATTTTGTACTTGCGTAATAGTAATGAAAATGTTAACCTAGTGCGCGATGATATTTCACATAAATGTAAAGTTACACTCATTATTTTATAAGTTGTAAGGAACTTTTTCACAGATTGTCGAAATTACAATTTTCCGACTTTTTGTCGCATATTTAAAAATAAAAGAGCACTGTACATCATTGAGCAAAATAACTATAATGACTTAGATTCATATTGAAACAATTTTTTTTCTATGTTTTATCATCATAAGAAATAGATGCAATTATACAGCGTTACAAAGTATACTCGATATTTGGAGTCATTTCTTATCATTTTAGGACAATACCTGGATTGTTTATAGAAATTATAAAATGCACGACAAACTGTTATATGCCATACGTCTGATTTGTTTAGGTGGTTTTCTTAACAATTAATACATCTTATATCTTTTAGTTTCTTGATGTCTTATCTTTTTGTTATACTGGACCGCCTTAGTTTTGATGCTTACAGTTAGCAATTAAAGCATTTAATGCCGAACTTCGAAATAATCAAAATATGTCAACAGGTCCGATATACCGTAAATTGGATTACTGCTTTATACAAACAAAAAATCACACAATACAATAGATTTTCGAAAATCAGACTTCGAGTCCATGATTCAATTTATTTATGCAGCCTGGCACGATGAGTTTTTACACTCCAAGCACTATTTCATGTTGGTGCCGATATTGAAATATTAAACTAACGCAATGACGATTTAACTTCAATTTCTAAGACAACATCCACATGTAGAAAAAAACTTGCAATTATTCGCAAGTAAACTCAAATATTGAAAATGTATTACTAATCGAAATTGTGTCTTTGTCCAAAACAGTGAGTTCTTACAATATCATTTTACATTTACCCAACGGAATTCTATTTAAAACAGAAACGTTGAGCCATTTTTTTTCGAGACTGAAGCCACATCTAACACAGCTGATGAGGTAGTATAATATTATGATCAAAGAAAGAGACATTTTCTGTTTATTAAATGTTGCGACGTATTAAAGGTCTCTCTCAGACGTCCCGAATCTAATCAATCTTAATGTCAGCGTTATGGTTTCTTTAAATGAGGTATTCATCGAACTCGCCGCCTGTATTTATAGAACTTGGGCAACAGTATTTGACTACATAATCAAACTGTGTATGTTTATTAGAAATACATATTTACGATTCATAACGCACTCTGTCCACATCGATGTAATGTAATTTGATTCCCCGTTGTCATGTGCTTAAGTTTTAAATATATATGCACGTTATGAGTTTCTCAGTCAGTGATTTCAGCACAACAAATGTTTAATGTTTTCTCTCTATCTTGCTTACAAATAAGCATCGCATATCTCATTTATTTGGTAACACTAATAAGTATGTGTAACAAAGCTTAGTGAATATGTTTCTTCTTGTTAGTTTTCAGCTTTTCAACTGAATGTTGTAGTTTACCGTAACGGTTGTTTCCTGTAAATAACATGACTTTGTTATAATTATGATTTTAAAACTGTTAACGGGTTGTGACAGTTGTGATAGTTAACATCGTCACATAATCAGTTCATCACAATCTCTTTCAACAACTACACATTTAAAGTATTAAGGCATGTAAGAAAATACAATTATTCCAACCACGAAAATGTCTCCTATATTAGTCTAGGCTTCAGGTAATGGTGTTACAGAGATCATGAACATCTTACTATAATATTCCTCATCGTTCCGACAGGCGCTCTGTGATGGCTATATTCGTCACAATCGATCGCTAGTCGGAACATTTACATATCAGTTTCTGTCAGAAAACACATAACTCCGCTTAAATAAAATGTTTACTAGATTTATGGCTAAGGCCGTTAAGCTAAATTTTACGCACCGTCACACAACATATATATTAGATTGCAACAGGTCATCAACATAAAATACCACTGTTAGTTTAAAGTAAATACACAAGCTATATTTAGACGACTCAACTTCAGAGCAACATCAAACAACAATAGTAACGTCAACTAAAGGTCGGCTGGAGATCGTGAAGGCTGTCAAGTCTAGAGTTCATCCCTGACTGGCAACAGAGCTTGTGTGTTGCTTTCTCTCCTACATGTGATGAAAGTAGACCTGTTGTCCGTTTAAGTGAATAAATGTTTGCCCCGCAGTACTTGTACGACGCGGTGGAATATCTATGGCTTGTTAATTAATTTTGCACGTCGAATAAGTGTCAATCGTTAAATTAACGAAATAATTTTCAATGCGGTAACAATTCAAAATCAACAAAAATAATACGATGTTATGGAGGTATTACTCGTGAATTATTTACATATTTTCTGTAAAAAATTATGGCAACGTTTCAAACATTATCTTTTACCAAAATATAAATGTAGGAAGATGCATCAATAGTTGGATAATTGGTGTCTGATACGCAGTCATGGAATACCAAGGGTCGTTTTGAAAGTTTCATACTTATCTATTGGTTATGTGCGGTCGTCTTCTGAGTTGGAGGAAAGAGGTTTCTGTCTTGCATAGGTTTGTTCTGTTAAAGAAGGATTCTTTCCCACTTGCTAGCTCCATCTACCCCTACCGTGAAATCCCGGATGCCTTCAAATTAGCTAGTACCATCAAACGGCACCGGGGTGTTTCAGGATGTTTGCGCACAAGCTAGTTAAACCGAACGCCACCGAAGTATTGCATGCTGCTTTCGCACGAGGTAGAACCATAAAATAACATCGATTGCTGCATTGGGTTATAGAAACTATTTATTCAATTAAGAGACTGTGTTTATCTTTACTCTCTCTCAATTCCAATTGATGTAGATTCAAAGACCTTTTAAAACCCTATGTTTATGTATAAGACCGTATAAAACACATAACTCCGCTTAAATAAAATGTTTACTAGATTTATGGCTAAGGCCGTTAAGCTAAATTTTACGCACCGTCACACAATCATATATATTAGACTGCAACAGGTCATTAACATAAAATACCACTGTTAGTTTTAAGTAAATACACAAGCTATATGTAGACGACTCAATTTCAGAGCAACATCAAACAACAATAGCAACGTCAACTAAAGGTCGGCTGGAGATCGTGAAGGCTGTCAAGTCTGGAGTTCATCCCTGACTGGCAACAGAGCTTGTGTGTTGCTTTTCTCTCCTACATGTGATGAAAGTAGACCTGTTGTCCGTTTCAGTGAATAAATGTTTGCCCCGCAGTACTTGTACGACGCGATGGAATATCTATGGCTTGTCAATTAATTGTGCACGTCGAATAACTGACAACCGTTAAATTAACGAAATAATTTTCAAAACGGTAACAATTCAAAATCAACAAAAATAATACGATGTTATGGAGGTATTACGCGCTGAATTATTTACATATTTTCAATAAAAAATTATGGCAACGTTTCAAACATTATCTTTTACCAAAATATAAATGTAGGAACATGCACCAATAGTTGGATAATTGGTGTCTGATACGCAGTCATCGAATACCAAGGGTCGTTTTTGAAAGTTTCATACTTATCTATTGGTTATGTGCGGTCGTCTTTTGAGTTGGAGGAAAGAGGTTTCTGTCTTGCATAGGTTTGTTCTGTTAAAGAAGGATTGTTTCCCACTTGCTAGCTCCATCTACCCCTATCGTGAAATCCCGGATGCCTTCAAATTAGCTAGTACCATCAAACGGCACCGGGGTATTTCAGGATGTTTGCGCACAAGCTAGTTAAACCGAACGCCACCGAAGTATTGCATGCTGCTTTCGCACGAGGTAGAACCATAAAATAACATCGATTGCTGCATTTGGTTATAGAAACTATTTATTCAATTAAGAGACTGTGTTTATCTTTACTCTCTCTCAATTCCAATTGATGTAGATTCAAAGACCTTTTAAAACCCTATGTTTATGTATAAGACAGCATTATCATATGTAATTGTACATGTAAATGAACATGAATCAATCCATCTTCCCTTACGCGATGCTTATTGTGCGACGCCCCTGAAGACATTTATCAATCTTAAAAATGCACCAATTAAAGCTGTACTGATCATATAAATGCAGCAGAAAGTACCAGCTGCAAAAGACACTTCTTTTCCCTGATCACATTATCTCCGCAATCCGCATCTGCGCTTGGTTATTTAACGCAGTTACATTTTTTTATTTTACCGGGTGAGTCAAATGTCAGGCAATGCGATAAGCCGCAGCGTGGAATATAAAACCTGCTGGATATGTCACGTTCACTATATCGACATCGTAAAGAAATATCGGATATCTGACATTGAATCATTTATATTTCAAGAGACTCGTTTTGCCAGGCAGTGCAATTCGAGTGAAGTTTAAGGCGGGCTTTATTGATCATACTCTCTACACTGTCTTGTTAAGTAAACGGCGTATGTCTTACTATATTCGTAATATTTTATTTCAAATGGCGAAAGTCCTCACGGTTATGTCCCTTTTTAAGAGACGTTACAAGAGACGCAGGAGTGAAATCACGAAAGGCATATCCGAGGTTCCGAATAGGTTCCGTATTGGTATATGTGTAATTTTAAGAGACGTCTCAATGAAATGTAGAAAATCGTATCGTATATTCAGATTAAAAGAGACATCGTTATTTTGTGAGCTTTAAAGGGGCCTTTTCACAGATTTTGGCAGGTTTTGAAGTTTGTCATTAAATGCTTTATATTGATAAATGGAAACATTGGATATAAAAAGCTCCAGTTAAAAATCAATAATAAAATTAAAAAAAGAAAAAAAGGTAACCCTCTGCAGGGCTCGAACCACTGCCGCCTGGAGTCCTGGAGTAAAAAGTCAACCACTTAGACGTCGGTATTTTATAGTGTATGGAACATTTTTGAACAGATGTTTTAAAATTGCGAATGATTGTAGCTCACGACATAAGCATTATCAAGAACATTTTGTTTTATTGCACATGCAATGTTAAAATAATGTATACGGAATATAATCAATTATAAATAAATTCCCCTCCCCCAATTTAAGCCAAATTTGCATTTCATACTTCATTTTTAATGGGATAAAGTGGAGAGCCCGCTCATGCGTGAGAGTTTTCTATAGAGTTTTTCTATATCATGATTTTTTGAAACAAATAAGTATTTTTTAAGTAAAGTGCAACCGCGCGTTTGAACGGATAGAAAAATGTCGGATCATTGTGGGGACCTAATATTACAAACGCGCGGTTGCACTTTACTGTAAAAAATAATAAAAAAAAATCATGATACATATAGAAAACTCTCACGAATGAGCTGGCTCTCCACTTTATCTCATTAAAACTGGTAAAATATTAAATAAGACATCCTTAAAAATGTTATCTGGGTGGCGCTTTATTCTCCCAACACAGATCTTAAAAAGTCACGTGGTATAGGCACCGTGGATAATACGGTTTGAAAATGTGTCATATCAAACAAGTTGATTCTAGATATTTATTTTCAACACTTGTATTCAAAACAGATTTATCCTGGTTATTTAGTTTGAAATTGATCACGCTATGGTCACGGCCATGTAAAACAGACATTGGCCATGTCAAGAAGCTTTATTTCTGTTTAATCAGTATGATAATTGGTCAAGTTAAACATGAGTACCCAGGTTATTTTGTTTGAACATTGGTAAAATCAAACAAGCTATTCCTGACTATACAGTAGAACATTAGCCATATCAAACACTTTGAGCCTGTTAATAAAGTTATAACATCATTCATGTCTAACAAGTTTTTTCCGCTTATTCTGTTTGAACATAGGTTATGTGAAATAGCTCTACTTTCAGTTGCCGAAGACCCCTGCAGACCGCATACGGATCATCCGCGTTTTTTAAAACGGTGTTTCAGCATTTTTTAACAATTTATTATCAATATCCCCTTTTTGTCTCCCCTGGTTTTTGAAAACGCGAGAGTCGACAGGCGATATTATTACAGCGATATTTGAACAGTACGAATATCGCATGTCGCTTCGTGTATCGCGCAAAATATCGTGCGTCGCTTTGAGTATCGTGCAAAATATCGTGTGTCGCTTCGCGTGGCGTGTGTCGCCTTTGAACGCGAGACACGAAATTTTGCGCGATACTCAAAGCGACACACAATATTTTTCGCGATTAACGAAGCGACAGACGATATTTTGCGCGATAAACGAAGCGACACGCGATATTTACCACGCTATATCGCCTTTTGGGCTATCTACACAAGGGCGATATTTCGTGCTACATTCTCGCGCGTCGCTTCGTGTATCGCGCAAAATATCGTGGGTCGCTTCGTGTGTCGCGCAAAATATCGTGCAATGCTTAGTGTGTCGTGTGTCGCCCTTGATAAAAGAAGGGCGAGATTAAAGATGGCACTATCCGGATTCAGTACCCGACCTTGTACACTCTGGGTTTGCCTTAGTGAGCATGTAAATTGAAATTAAATCGATCCATTTGATAAAAAGTGCATTCAATTTACAACGAGTCTTCCAAGGTTAATATTGAAACATTAAAGTGTAAATAAACGTAAGCAATGTTGGGCGATACGCCTGATTAACAACCGATTTTACATTAATCTCGAAAAAGATACATAGTCAAAGTTGTTGAGGAATTCTCCAACATTTTATTGGCTGTTGTTAAAGGTCACTTGAGGAATTCTATCACAAATGCCAATACAACATCCTTGAATTATTCATTTGGGTCCAATTGCGGTAAATGTCTCCTACATTTTATTGGCTGTTGTTAAAGATCCCTTGAGGAATTCTATCACATATGCCAATTCAACCTCCTTGAATTATTCATTTGAGTCCAATTGCGGAAAATGTCTCTTAAATTTTATGGGCTGTTGTAAAAGGTCACTTGAGGAATTCTATCACAAATGCCAATGCAACCTCATTGAGTTATTCATTTGAGTCCGATTGCGGGAAATTTCTCTTACATTTTATTGGCTGTTGTAAAAGGTCACATGAGGAATTCTATCGCATACGTCAATGCAACCTTCTAGAATTATTTATTTGCATGCAATTGTGGGAAATTTCTCCTACATTTTATGGGCTGTTGTTAAAGGTCACTTGAGGAATTCTATCTCATATGCCAATGCAACCTCCTTGAATTATTCATTTTAGTCCAATTGCGGGAAATGTCTGCTACTTTTTATTGGCTGTTGTTAAAGGTCACTTGAGGAATTCTATCACATATGCCAAAGCAACCTTTTTAAATTATTCATTTGAGTCCAATTGCGGGAAATTTCTCGTTCATTTAATTCGCTGTTGTTAATGATCACTAAAGAACGAAACCTAGATAAGACAGCTACCTAAAATAATAAGAATGGTGAACAAATGTTTGTTATTCTATGTTTAGCAATCCAGGATATGTTATTGGTAACCCTAAACATGTGCCCATTACTCGTTGTGCAGGTTAAGTGTTTGCTTAATGTAGATTGTATGATGAGTTCATATCCAAGGGCTGGTACTTTCAAATCATGTTTGCGCTTATTGTAAAAGCCATTAAATATACTTTATGTAAGCAGATTCACCTCAAGGGGCCGTCCAACGTTTTGGTAAATTGACAAAATTAAAAAAGTTGTTTCAGATTTGCAAATTTTCGTTTTAGTTATTTTTTTTAGGAAAAAGTAATACTGACCATTTACCATGCTCTTAAATATCTATTATATGCATCTTTTGATGATTTGAAAACCTGAAAATTATAAAGCGTCGTGTGACGCGAAACAATTTAATAATTTTGAAAGTTATGTTGTTGTTTTAATTTGGTATACTACGAGGATTGCTCATATATGATTAAACAAATACATCCGCTCTAAGCATGAGCATGGATGGTAGAGTGGTCTAGGCGGGAGACTTTTTACTCCAGGACTCCAGGGTTTAGTGGTTCGAGCCCTGTTGAGGGTTACTTTTTTGTCTTCTTTTGAATTGTATTCTTGCTTTTTTACTGGAGATTTTTAGTTCAAATGTCTAAATTTATCAATATAAAGCATTTTATGACAAGCTTCAATATATGCCAAAATCTGTTGGACGGCCCCTTTAACCTGCTCTTTAATATTACCTTTTCCGACAATCTTTATACGCACAAGTTCATATGTATGAAGCCAAATTGGTTCTATTTATATGACTTCCGTAGCATGTGACATTAAGATATTATATCAGAAAGCTATGCTTTTTAAACAAAATAACTTCATTCGTACTATTGTTTTGTACATTTTTAATGATTGACGATAAGGTTGAAAAAATATATGAACATGCACTGTTGAACAATATGTAATATATCGATAAGGCTTTTATAAGATTATATCATGTCATGTTCCATCATGTTAACATGTACAATAAAAGTCTTTATTGAATGTCTCAATAGAAACTTTTCTCAAGCGATAACATCACCGTTCCTATTTCAGCAAACAATGCCTAGTTACACAACTTAAATGACACTAATTTGAATCTGATTTTTTCAATTTAAGAAAGCGTTGCCGGCGGTAAACAATTTAATTGAAGTGTGAAATAACAAAACAAAATATAAAATAACAAAAAAGTGAAATCATCGCTCTATCGTGCAATATTATTTGAATTTCTAGACATGAACACAATTTTCATATCTGTCATTGTTATGTAAAATCAAAGACATATAAACGTGCTTTATATGTCTTTGGTATAATGTTGAGCGATAGAAAACGAGAATACATGCGCATGGTAAAGTACTTACATTCTAGTGAAATTCAAACGGCAACAAACATAAACTTGACATGTATACTGATAATGTTCGAGATCATTTTCCACAAAGAAGCATTTCATATTTCATCAATGGCGGTCTTACATGTCTGGACCACATGTGGGTGAAGTTTATTCGTGCTACTTATGCAAACCAGATTAATCAAAAATTATTGTGTTGGCTTTATATTATTCATGTAGGAAAATGGGATCAAAATGAAAACATACACTTACATCTTTTAAAATATTTGTTCTTATTTCATGTAAGAAAACAAACGTGATTTTGCAATTTTACGAACACCAGCCTGAAGCGCAGGAGAAAGACTTTTATTACACAAATATCACACATCACAGAACGAACGTTTGTTTTTTCATCGAAATCACGCGATGGAAATATTATTTAACATTTTGTGACATGTGTATTAGAACAATATCAGCAATGCTTTGCAGCCTAGGACATAAACTCAATAGAAACCAAATGAAAGTTACAGAAACGTGTTTCTTGCCATTTCGATAAAAGGCTTGGCATGAGTCTAATGATGTTTATGAAAATTTAATTGTTGGATGATAATGCCATCAGTTATTACACATTTTAATGCGGCTTAAAATTACCATTTGCTTTATTGAACTGAAATTGTAGCAAATTATCCCAATATTCTATTGTATAGACAAGATAAAAAGCAGAAGTACGTTTTTCGTATAAAACATTATGTGCAAAAGTACGTGTATCGGCATCATTTAGTCACGCAATATAAAGAATCTCTGTTGCTTTATGCATGGGTTTTAATTGTATTTGAAATTATAATTTAAGTTTTAACTCACGCTCTGCCATCATACGATTCGAATAGAGAACCATCTAAATGTATGTTTGCAATAGTATAATTAAATGTATTGTGCTATGTTGCGAAAAGATTAGTTCATCTATCTTAAAATGTGCTTTTTCTTATTTATGACTATTGTTTGGTACAGATGCCGCAATACTGATGTTATAGTGTAAATAAAAACCTTCTTATTAGGCTAGAATTCCAGCTGCGACATAAAATGGTGCTAGATCTTTTTATTGACAACATCTTGTGTTTTGTTTGTTATTCTTTGGAGGTATGTGCTCGATGCTTTATACAATTCCTCACCATTAGTCCCAACAAACGTCGTTTTGATTACCAGGTTCTGCATTGTTATGTAGGTATCAACGAAGGATCAGTAATTATGTTTTATTCAGCGTACTTAATAACGATGAATTAAATTTAAGCCTGTACCAGAAAATCATTGGCAAATTAATTGCACCGGTAAGTTTTTGAACTATGTGCCGTTAATGTGAAATGGCTCTATTCTAAAAATTGACGCACCATTTACGCGTGTTAAGGAAATATCAAATATGCAAACGCGAAGGTTAATGATACAGTGATAATAACATTTAACGCTACATCAATGAAAAAGAAAGTAAATCTCTTATAATTGCGATTTATGTTATAATTGTGCATCTATTGTATTACACAATTAATAAGAGGGACTAATCGGCGTCGATTACAGTAAGTAATTATGGTCTGGAAAGGAATTCGATCGATGGGATTAATTAATGTAATTCCAGTTAAATTTATGTGAATGCATTCCAAACTCTTCGTAATTGACTTGTCCAATTGTGATCATATATAGATTTCACCAAAACATGAACATATGAGTGCCTCTTAACAAAATAGGTCGAAACATGTTTTGCATGTTCAGTATAAATTGAATAGAACCCACTATCTATGTTCACGTCCTTTTCAAGTGAATAGTGTTTTTTTCCACGAGTAAAATTATTCTAATTAGAATATAATTGTTTGATCATCACATCGCAAAACCGCCCGGAAACTGTTTTACTATTTTAATGAAGTGGGAAATCATCAACTGTGTCCTATTTAGATTAAGTGACCGAAATCATCGGAACTTGCTATCAAACAATGGAATGTACTAGTAAATGACGGCAAATATACGTTAGTGTGATTAAGAGTTTTTCTCAAAATGCTATAAAAATAGCAACAAATAAATCGTCTTAAAATAATACATATACGTTACATTAAACATCTTATTAATGCGTTTGTAATAATAGGGCAATGGGAAGATTAGAATCCCTTACCAAATTTATTGAGCAATTCAATCTAGGCTGCGTCTATAAAATCATTAACTTTGTTCTCATTGGTCAGAATAGTTGTTTCTTTCCTATATTTAAATATATCCACGTTTTCCCAATCTTTATTAAAAATCCATTTCTTAAGGAAATAGCAAGAAAAAATACTAAATCAATACAGTTTTTAAAAGGTAATTGTTCGATAGACTGAATTTTGGCTTTAAAAATATATAGGGAGTTAATTTACCCAATTTGAGCTATTTAAGACGCCCAACTCGTTAGCTTAGGTAGTTTTTCCCGAAAAGATCATAATAAAGTCTGAGTCGTCTATCACATTTTAACTTCTGAAGACGGATTATATTGAAAGAAAATCAATGCTCTTGAAACATTATGAGAACATTATGTTCATGTTTATTTTTCGGCGGTTGAAATAAATGTTAATTGTATTGTGAGCTGTTTAATGGTCTGCTGTACATGTATATTACAAATGTCAATGTCTGAATATAAAGAAGTGAAACTCCAGCTGCTGGAGCAGTATTGCATTCTCATTGTATACAATTAGATGGTCCTTTATATCTGAATCATTTAACTAAAGCTCCGTAGACAAATAAATGATATCCCAACGGACTCGCTGTAATTTCTCTCCATTTGTTGCAAACGTATGTGGTTACGATCAAAGTTGATGTTCAAATGCTCTTCCTCCGATATTAAATTAGTCAACTGTATTCATGTTTGACCAATATTTCTGTGTAATATGTCTGCCATCAGCTTTTAAATAACTTAACATCCATATGACTAGTAGCTTAACATGACATAACACACTATGGTGAAAAAGAAATATAACGACCGACCGATGCAGCTTAATTATTGCATTTCCGACCGATGCAGCTTAATAATGGCATTTCCGACCGATGCAGCTTAATTATTGCATTTCTGACCGATGCAGCTCAATTATTGCATTTCCGACCGATGCAGCTTTATTATTGCATTTCCGACCGATGCAGCTTAATTATTGAATTTCCGACCGATGCAGCTTTATTATTGCATTTCCGACCGATGCAGCTTAATTATTGCATTTCCGACCGATGCAGCTTAATTATTGCATTTCCGACCGATGCAGCATAATTGTTGCATTTCCGACCGATGCAGCTTAATTATTGCATTTCCGACCGATGCAGCTTAATTATTGCATTTCCGACCGATGCAGCTTAATTATTGCATTTCCGACCGATGCAGCTTAATTATTGCATTTCCGACCGATGCAACTTAATTATTGCATTTCCGACCAATGCAGCTTAATTATTGAAATCAGATGTAACCGTGTACCTCCTCAGGAGCCTAGCAAGAACGACCTTTTCCTCGTTCAAGGCGAAGTGCTGACTGATACAGTTCCTGCAACGTTAACAGGCTATTGGATGCTATTTGAAATGTCGGCATTAAAAACAACACATACTTAGAAATTATGCCAATAAAAATGTCAAACAATATTTAGTATAGTTTAAACATATTTATTTTAGGCTCGATTGCATAGAAAGCCTTAGGCGTTTTTGAAACGCTCTCGAGTCCGTTTCCTGGGACTAGAACCAGTACTTGGTGTCTATGGGGGAAATCTAAAGAACGCTACCGCAGTGGGGATCGAACCCATGACCTTCCGATCGCTAGGCGGACACCATATCCACTACACCACAGCGACCTTGATATTGATCACAATATTGGAACTACCTTATAGCACAATTGGTATGACAGTTTAAATTGTTTGGGGGAAAAGCACAACAATTCAGAGGCCACCATGCAACAATACGGCAATATATACAACTATAACTAATTATAAAGTACCGTTATATATCAAAATTATGATATAATTCATATTATAATTTAAACGATGACGTTTGTATTTTTATATTTTGTTACGAACAATATCAAGAATTGTTTAAAAAAAGACTTGTTTTAATCAATCTTGCTTGTGTACAAATAAAATAAGTTTTATCTCTAAGAAAAACGAATAGCTTTAATATTTTGTCTTTAATTTTAATTAAATAACTCACTATTACAACGCACGGAAGTTTTGACATATCATTATACATATAATGCCATACAAATAAAAATCAAGAATACAAGTAATACGTCAACCTTGCATTATACATTGCAGCTGTTATGATTTTTGTTTCCGCTAAAAGAGCTCAAAAACCTAGCCTTACTGGGCTCGTAGCAAAATAATAAATCCGAAATGCCTTATTACGAATGCAGGGGCTTTATTGCGACAGAAAAAAACTGCAAACTTGTTTTGAAATAATCAACGATTTTATAGTCGATTTCCTTGATATATTAGTAGATATCTAAGAAAGTATGAATATATATAATGCGATTGTTCATAGTTTATAACCTAACTAATGAGCCGTGTAGTTCCCACCTAATTCCCACACCATCCTCTATTAGCACTTAGCTGTTCTGTGACAAATCCCATTTATGTCAAGACATTAATTTACTTCCTGCCGTTCATTTCACTCCATGTATAAAGTTACAAAACACCATCATCTATCGCTTCTATAATAACTACAGTCGTTATAGAGAGTAATTATGGTTGGCTATAAACCAAACAGAACCACTGTGAGTACCTAAAGCAATTATTTTAAAGAAATAATAACCTCTTGGTACTTACTGTGCTAACCCACAATATTGCAATAAGATTTAAGAACTAAATGTCTTTGTTTTCTTTATTAAATCGACTTTTAACGCAAGAAAGGCCATAAGTGTCTCACTAATATACATCTATCATTATAATTTACACCACAGACATTAAGTGAATTTTATGTACGCCATAAAACGCGAGCATATACCATTTATACAATATACGCCACACTCGGACGGTCATTGACCTCATGATGAATACATAATAAGCATTATAACTTTTTTTACGGAACTCAAGAGAGTTATTTTTTAAACATGATATTCATTAACTTTTTACATTACAAGTTTTGAGTAATGACAATAATATATGCAAACATTCTACAACTTACATTTCTTTCTCACCTGGTCTATAAGTATGATCCAATAAATTATTGAAACAAAACATATTGATACAAAACAATACCCATATTTACCGTTATGTGCAATGTAGTTGGAATGTCTGTGCACACAATATATGTACTCCGCCTATCAGTGATTTTATAATTAATACTAATTTAATATTCTCCCCTCCCATGCAAAAAGGGAGATAAATAATAAAAAATGTTACTATGACATCAATAAAAAGATATTGAACACAAATCAGCTAAATAACTTATCAAGTATCTAATATGGAAAATTGAAAATTTGCAATATTTTGTTACATTGGCTCTGCCGAAAACGGCACAAACTGGTAGGAGTCCATCTTGGCGATATTTTCCTCGGAGAACCTTTCAGGTGGATACTCCATGGGATTTTTCCATACGTCGCTGTTTTAGTGAACGCCGTAAATTTGGACTGTATCCGGAGTTCCAGCTGGGAACTTCCGTCCCTCGATCTCTAAGTCATGTGTGAACTCGAGCTGAATGAAAGGCACCGGACTGTAGTTTCGGAGACTCTCCTTTATAGACATGGTGAGGTTCTCCAGACGTGTGAGATCCGCCCTGAGTGTACAAGCAGAATGGTCTAATATATACATGCACATTTCATTTGGGGATACTATAAAAAACGTACATAAATGTGCGTTGAAACCTGGGCTACATACCACACCAGGTTATGTCGTCAATGTCGCGGTCTTGGAAAATGTCGTCTATTTCCTGTTGCGCGTGCAGCTGGTATTCAGGATGTTTTGCAAGCGCGTACAATGTCCAGGAAATGGAACTTGCAGTGGTATCATGACCTGTGAAAATGAAAAAAGCCATTTTTATGGAAAGAAATACTGAAAACTGATGTATTATGAAGCTTCAATATATTTTCCATTGTTTGTTGTTTTATACTTAAGCAATAAATTTTCTATAATGAATATTTTTATGAATTTTTGTTTCACACAGTAGATAGCTTCTTGGTTAATAATCGCTTATGTGTTGTGAATATATGCCTGCATTTATAAGTTTGCGTACTAGACTTTTCTTATTTCAGGTGAATATGTGACGTAAAACGAGTTGAATAATTTCACATGTTTAAGAGTTATGTAAAGTTGGGGCCTGGACTTTTTTTAAACGCTGGTAATATAAAGTCAGAAACTGAATTTATTAGAATACATTCTTCAGGCTTCTCTCGCCCCTCTTTATCAGTGATTTTACCGATTCCCGACACAAGAAAAGTGTTTAACAAAATTGATATACATATTTTTTGTATTTCTTTATTTGTTATATATTTGTTTGCGCGATTTAAATAAATGATAATAAAAAAATATATTTCTGCAAAAGAAACTCGTGTTCCTGACTTCCATTAACCCTAGCGTTTGCATTTCAATCGACTTGTTTGCGTCGAAACACGAATTTGGTTTTCCGACGAAGCTCCTAAACAATGGTGATAGAAAATTATTCAAATTACGAAAATGAGATTAGCGCTAAGCCGTTGTCTGAAATTTGTTTTTGAATAATTATTCCGTCCACGGATCTCGGCAGTAATCATGTGTCGATGCATTAACGGGGACTGTACGGCTGGTTCAATTAGAGGGTGACTTCAAGAATGGCGCGACCGTCCCTACCCGCCCACATAATTATGATATAGATAATCAAGAGCATGGCTTGTATTTCATCTCAATTATATTGACAGAAATGTCATCAGCGATCGTTTTAATAGATTCACAGCTTCCATGATTAAATTTGGCATTGTTTCCAAAACAGATGCTGGCGACGTATGAATGCTGAAATTATATCTTGTGTCTTATTACGGAATTGATTCCGCCACATGCGTGTGCTGCTTTTCAAACAGCATATCGGTAAATTTACTTCATGTATGCATTAACTTATTTAATAATTTATATAGTGTAATTCGGAAACTTGTTTTCATATCGAAGTATAACCTCACACAAGGAGCAGCTCATAACCGCGCAAAAATGTGACCTAATATTTCGTTTGCATATCTTGACAATACTGCATGTACATGGTATGCATTTGCTTGCTAAGGATCTAAATATAAGCAAAAGGTACTGCACTTTGTATTGACCTGCATGTTTTTCAACTGAAATTTCTCGAAATCGGTTTCAATTACTAAAAAAAGTTTTTTACATTTTTTTCGATAACAGTAATTGGTGTCACATTGGTTATTCAGTTTCATTATTATGCATGTATTACGACCCGTTTAACCACATCGGGCCTCCGTACCTTCAAACATGAAGGTGTCCACTTCGCTACGGATGTCCATCAGGCATGCTGCATCCATGTTCGTCTCTAGCGGTAAGCAGGATGTCCAGGAAGTCTAGGTATTTCCGGTCTGAAAGACCGGCCAAACTCTCCCGTAGGAATATTGATTGAGATTGAGAAAGTGATCACTGTCACTTCTTATTTCCTAGTACGTTCAAAATATACAGCTTCATCAAAAAGTCTATTAATTTTTGTTCAATGGTTATTGATAATTGACTATAGCGTTTCCAAGTCTACATATGCATTTTCTCTTTATTTTTGTTAATACTTTCCCCTTTTAATTATTTTTTATGAACATGTCCACCTAGATGGCCTCATTTGCGTTGTTAGAATCAATATATAAAAAAGCACGATTACATACAATAGCGTATCAATCTGTGTAATCACTGTATCTATATTAATGCAGTTACCAATGCTGATTTTTGCTTGTGTATGACGTACTCTGCTATCTTGTGTACACAATCGCAGCCCTGCTTGAATTTTCGCCCATTTCGGTCATGTTGAAAATCCAGTCATAATACATCAGCGGGCGTCTGAAAAAGCAATATAATAAATAGTCTTTCAAATGAAATAAATAATATGGATTTCAAACATATTGACGGAACATTGAAACGCCGTTAAAAATGTCAAACTTGTATGCCGAATAAAATGCAACTGAACTTTTTTGGCGTCTATTTTAATTATTTACTTTTCATACCATGATACAGATTCGAGGCTGGACAATTTAGGGAGGAAGGGAATATCAAGTGATGAACCCTTACTTTTCTCTCGCCCACCAGACATCGGCCAGTTCACTGACTGCTGTCAGATAAGGATGTGGCTCTCTGAAAGAACACATAGTTTGTTAACGTCGTTAAATAAGATATGTACGGTTTAACGTTTAATACCGGCAAGAATTCACCATGCGTAGTTTTGACGCGAATAAATTCAATAAAGGATAGCGTGATCCCGAGTTGTGTCATAGCCCGATCTCAGAACGACAAAGAATACCTGACCGACATTGTAAAAAAAATATCGGTACTTAAATTTCAATTATAACATAGGGCTTGGTTTAGAAATATCATGATCTGTCCGCCATTATATATCATAATATAGAACATCCAGCAATTACTGGTATTACGTGTAGCATGTTTGCAGATGTCGCGGTTAACAGTAGGTACAGCACGGCAATATAATCTTTTGCGCATCGTTTCAATAACGGGGCCTTAAATGGCAATAATGCCAGCTCTGTCTGGAAATAAAATAAATTATATCAACCAAATCGAATACAAATCCTAGGCTTGTCTAGAACAGACGCACATTTTATCTCGTTTGTTTATAAAGATACATATTGTAGAATAGTCCCAATATTGAATGTAAATCGATCTTAGCATGTTCTGTTTTATTTTTTTAAACATAAAATTATGTAAGAATGTTGCGTTTTCCATTTGAAACAGTTCATTCATATATATATGAATTAAATTGTTATAATGCTACTTGTACATGTACGTGAATCCTGTCAAATAAAATGATGCATAATACAAATACTTGCATCGTTTCTTATGTCCCCATCTCATATGTCACTGATATTGTTTTCTTATTTCTAGCTGTCAAAAAAGGCGTTAACATATTCACAATTTATACACTTTTAACACAATTCAAAGTATGTTTCAAATGATAGAAATGTTCTGTACAAATCGGCATAAAAGAAACAATTTTGTATTTCCAAATCTCTATCAATTGTAATGATACAAAAATAGGTATAGAATATCTAAATGAGTATAATAAAAACAATGTGTTCAGATTTCTTATTATTTAAGGTAGCTGTCTTGCGCAGGTGTCGTTCTTTAGTGACCTTTAACAACAACCAATAAAATGTAGGAGAAATTTCCCGCAATTGGACCAAAATGGATTATTCGAGAAGGTTGCATTCGCATATGGGATTGCATTCCTCAACAACATTGACTTCGTTTCTTGTTCGAGATTAATGTAATCAGGCGTATCTGTTAACATTGATTTAGTTTATTTACTCTTTTATGTTTCAATCTTAACATTAGAAAACTCGTTGTTAATTGAATGCACTTCCTTTTTTCAAATGGATCTATTTGTTTTCCGTTTACATATTCACTATGGCGAGCCCAGAGTTTGCAAGGTCGAACGTTTCATATTCGATAGTTACTGCATAATACCCACTGTGCCTCTGCCAACTATATGTAGTGATATACACGTTATTTGAAGTTTTAGTGTTGGGTTGTTTCATTCATTTTCCCATTAATATAAAATACAAGTGGATGCTACCAAGAACGTCTCTCATGAAAAAGTTTGCATGAGTGCGACTTCTCTATTATATATATAACAAAACACTCGTCTCTGACGCCGCTTTTGCATCAGATTTAATCATAATAAATGTTTAAAATCTCTTTTTTAATTGATGATAAAATAAAATGAATAAAAATATCAAAATCGAAAAACCCAAAATACCCCAAAGAAAAAGATTATATACCAATTTGAAAAAAATCAAGGTTACCTTTTTACAAATTAAAGTCATCAAGCATATTGTAACAAAACAGTTACCAAACTATTACGGGATTAAAAATGTATAATTACCTTCCTGGTTTGGTCGTATTTTGTGATAACCATTATTTGCATAAGTCAGAGGTTACTTCCGTCACGCCAGGTCAATAAATACACACACTATCTATGACTTAGCGGTCGATAGTCGCAAAATTTGGTATAAATAGTTATAAAGTTCAGTAAATACGCACAATATCTATGAGTAAGCGGTCGGTAGTCGCAAAATTTGGTATAAATAATAATAATAATAATAATAATAATAATAATAATAATAATAATAATAATTAAAAAAATAATAATAAAAATAAAAAATAAATAAAATAATAATAATAATAATAATAATAATCATAATAATAATAATAATAATAATAATAATAATAATAATAATAATAATAATAGTGTTCAATGCCGAATATCTCTAAAAGCAACAGATGTAAGGAGTCTTCTGATTTGCTATCACTCAAGGGTCGGTAAAAACTGTACCTCGAAGTACAATTTTGTACGTCGAAGTACAATACGTACATTTCTCTTTTAATCTAGTAGGTCTTGTTGACTTTCGACCCAAATGCTACTCCATAGACCAATGTTTAAACAAAATAACCTGGGTAATCATGTTCAACGGGATATTTTGACATGACCTATATCTGTTTGACATGGCCGTGAGCATGGCATAACCAATTTCAAACTGAAGGACCAGAATAAACCTGTTTTGCAAGAAAATTGTTGAAACTGAACAACTAGAATCAATTTGTTTGATATGACAAATGTTCAAACCTTGTAATCAAGATAAACATGTCATAAACTTACCATGTCATTTCCTCAGACTGACTAGCTACTTAAAACCTGTTTGAAATTACCATTATTCATACTGAATTACCAACGTTCAAATTCAACAACCATATACATATTCATAAACGCTTGTTGCCACATATATCACATTTATCACATAAAACATGTGCTACTTTAAATGGTTATATATGAAATGCACATCTACCTTAAATTGGGGGGGGGGGTATATTTATATAATTATTTATATTCCGTATACATTATTTTGACTTTGTATATGCACTAAAACTATCTAAATGTTCTTGTGAATGCTTATGTCGTTACAATCATTCGCAATTTTAAAATGTATTTTCAAAAATATGCCATACACAATAAAACTATATCGACGTCTCTTAAAGCGCACAAAATAACAACGTCTCTTATAATCTGAATATAATATACGATTTTCTCCATTTCATTGCGACGCCTCTTTACATCAGCCATATACGGAACCTATTCGGAACCTCGGAAATGACTTTCACGATATCACTTCTGCGTCACTTGTAACGTCTCTTTAAATGTGACATAAACGCGAGGACTTCGCCATTTCATCCCCATTCATCACTACAATATTACGAATATAGTAAGACATACACCGTTTACTGAACACGTCGGTTTAGATAGTATGATCAATAAAGCCCACCTTAAACTTCACTCAAATTGAATGGCCTTGCAAAACTAGTCTCTTTAAATATAAATGATTCAATGATATTCGATATTTCTTTACGACGTAGGTATAATGGACGTGACATCTTCGGCAGGTATTCTACTCCACGCTGCGGCTAATCGCACTTCCTGACATATGGCTCATCTTGTTTAATTATACAACAAGTGTAACTGCGTTAAATGACCAGCGCGCAGATGCGAATTTCGGAGATAATGTGATCAGGCAAAAGAAGTATTTTTTGAAGCAGGGGCTTCTTGCTGCATTTATATGATCAGTACGGGTTTGATTGGTGCATTTGTTATATTGATAAATTTCTTCAGGAGTGTCGCACAATAACCATCACGTTAGTCTATAGTGTTTTATCCAGGTCGTTTTAGCGTGGCGCGCAGATGCGAATTGCGGAGATAATGTGATCAGGCAAAAGAAGTATTTTTTGCAGCAGGGGCTTCTTGCTGCATTTATATGATAAGTACGGGTTTGATTGGTGTATTTTAATATTGATAAATTTCTTCAGGAGTGTCGCACAATAACCATCACGTTAGTCTATAGTGTTTTATCCAGGTCGTTTTAGCGTAGCGCGGCGCCGTGCCCTTTTTTGTAACGCCTCGCTGCCCCCTTTTAAAGCCGCCGCACTGCCCTTTCATGCCCGCTTTGATGAAAACCTCGATGTTATCCTAATGGAAATTATGCATTAACTGCATAATTCAGTTATATCACGGACTCTAGATGAGACGGATATGAAACGGGACCGTATCGGAAATTGCTCGTCGATACTTTGTCACGTGACCGGCAGCTATCGATAAGCGTACATCGAAGCGCCGATGTTATTCATTTTGATGTACCCACTCACGTCATTTTGTGAATTATACTTTTATTTCTCGGCCGAAGATGTAGTTTCAAAAACTGAACTCCAAATATAAACGCTTCAAATCTGTATAGAGTACGACTATGTTTACCGTAAATATAGATTATAAAACGGTATGATATTTTCAAAAGTTAAATTTATAACTTGCCGCGCTGCCCAACTTAGAAGTAAAACTTCATATATATTTATTTATCTGAAAACTACAAAACGTAGGCTTTCAAATGATATATAATTTGTCAAAATCGGCCGAGAAATAAAAGAAAAATTAGAAAAAAGACGTTAGTGGGTACATCAAAATATAACCTCGGCGCTTCGATGTACGCTATTCGATAGCTACTGGTCACGTGACAAAGTATCGACAAGGTTAAACGCGCGGGGGTAAAACATAAAATGTTTATTAATCGTGTTTAACTCGCGATAAAACCATAAATAACAACGGAAATATACTTAGAGTTTTTGCATAAAATTGAATTTTCTACACTAACGGTCAAATACTCGAGTCAACTCCTGTCAATATACGCTACATGGTTATATCAAATCATTTATTTTCAAGCGTTATTAAATAAAAAAACAAGTTGTATCTTGATCGTAATCGTCTTAAAGATAATTAATTATTGAAACAATTAGTGTAACCTATGCTAATTAAACAAAATGTCATTCGCGTATTAGGAGGACATGTACGATTTAACGTTGCTAGCGAACCTGTAGCTAACATCATTTTAACAAGATGGCGGACTATACAGAAAATAAATTGTGACGCTCTGAAACAAATGGCAAATAACGATCGAATTTACGACGGAGATCATACATTTAGAACGGATTAATGAAATGCTTGTGATAATCAACGATGTATAAAACGGTTTAGATACAAACAACATATTTATTAGTACATGTAATTTACTCAGAGGATGTATGTCACGGACACAATTGTTTGCAAATTATAAGCGTTTAGTTTCCTCGCAAAGTTTAAACATCTGACAAGATTATCGATAGAAAACGGGATAAGACAAACATGGTTTCACGTAAATTTTAGTGGATCTGTGTATAGTCAGATTCATATGCATATATTACTTTATTATGTTTGTCCTTCTGTACCGTTTACTGAAACATCATGGAACTCAAATTGACATTGCAAGGTAAATATATTAATATTAATTAAGGTAAGTTAAATACATCAATTATCATTAAATGCCCTTGTTTATATTTTTTTCCACACATGCCTCTGATTACATGTTTCTCGCAAAAACAGGTGTTTACGGAACGTTCTTTCCTTTTTATGTCTAAACTGCGCGTTAAAATGCCCTTTTGGAAGTAATGCGCCATGCCCATTTGTCCTCCTGGAAAAAACACTAGACTTAGGGAAGATGCGCTTGATTTATGTTCGTATGGACGTACAATTACATATATTATGATAATGCAGTCTTATACATATACCTAGGGTTTTCATAGGTCGTGAAATCTACATCAATAAGAATTGGGAGAAAGTGAAGGAAACACAGTGCCTTAATTGAATAAATAGTTAACTATAACCCAACGAAGCAATCGGTGCTGTTTGATGGTTTTAGCTAGTGCGACAGCAGGCATGACATATTTCGGTGGCGGGAGGTTTAACTAGCTTGTGCGCAAACATCCTGAAATACCCCGGTGCCATTTGATGGTACCAGCTAATTTGAAGGCATCCCGGGTAGCGATAGATGGAGCTAGCAAGTGGGAAAGAATCTTACTATATCAGATCAAACCTACGTGAGACATGAACCTCTTTCCTCCAAGTCGGAAAACGACCGCACATAACAAATAGATAAGTATGAAAATTTCAAAACGACCCTTGGAATTCGATGACTGCGTATCCGACATCAATTATCCAACAATTGGTGCATTTGCTACATGTTTATTTTGGTAAAAGATAAAGTTTGAAACGTTGCAATCAATAATTACTGAACATATGTAAATAATTACCGCGTAATACATCCATAACATCGTATTACTTTAACGTTCATTGCTTTCGAATTGTTACCGTATTGGAAATGCTTTCGTTCATTTAACGGTTGTCAGTTATTCGACGTGAAAAATTAATTGACGAGCCATAGATATCCCACCGCGTCGAACAATGACTGCGGGACAACATTTATTCACTTAAACGGACAACAGGTCTGCTTTCATCACATGTAGGAGAGAAAAGAATAATCGTTAACAAGAAGAAACATATTCACTAAGCTTTGTTTCACATATTTATTATTTGTATCAAATAAATGAGATATGCGATGCTTATTTGTAAGCAAGAAGGACAGATATAGAGAAAACATTGAACATTTGTCGTGCTGAAATCACTGACTGAGAAACTCATAACGTGCATATATATTTAAAACTTAAGCACATGACATCGTGATATCAACTTACTCCAGCGATGTGGACAGGGGGCGTTATGAATCGTAAATAGGCATTTCTAATTAACATACACAGTTTGATCATACAGTCAAATACTGTTGTCCAAGTTCTATAAATACAAGCGGACAGTTCAATGAACACCTCATTTAAACAAACCATAACGCTGACATTAAGATTGATTAGAGCTAGGCGTCTCTGAATGACCGCAAATACGGCGCAATATTTAATTAACAGAAACATCGTATCCATATCAAATTAAAATGTTTCTTTCTTTGATCATAATATTATACTAGCTCATCAGCTTTGTTAGAAGTTTCTGTGCTTAAGAGAATTCCGTTGGGTGCAGGTAAAATAATATTGTAAGAACTCATTTTTTCGGACAAAGACACAATTTTGTTTAGTAATTCATTTTCAATTTTTGAGTTGACTTGCGAAATAATTGCAATTTTTTTTCCTACATGTGGATGTTGTGCTAGAAGATGAAGATAAATCGCCATTGCTTCAGCTGAATATTTCAATATCGGAACCAACATGAAATAGTGCTTGGAGTGTAAAAAACTCATCGTGTCAGGCTATATAAATAAATTGAATCAATTATGGAATTGAAGTCCGATTTTCGGAAATCTATTGAATTTTGTGATTTTTTGTTTGTTTAAAGCAGTAATCCAAGTTACGGTACATGAGACCTGTTGACATATTTTAGATTATTTCGAAGTTCGGCATTAAATGCTTTAATTGCTAACTGTAAGCAGAAGAACTAAGGCGATTCAGTATAAAAAAAGATAAGAAATAAAGAAACACAAATATATACGATGTAGTAATGTTAAGAAAATCACTTAAATAAATCAGAGATATGGCATATAAAAGTTTGTCGTGGATTTTATACTTTCTATAAGCAACACATGTATTGTCCCAAAATGAAAAGAAATGACTCCAAATATCGATTATACTTGTTAACGCTGTATAATTAGATCTTTTTCTTATGATGATTAAACATTAACAAAAATGTTTTTTTTCAATATGAATCTAAGTCATTATAGTAATTTTGCTGAATGATGTACAGTGTTCTTTTATTTTTTAATATGAGACAAAAAGTCGGAAAATTGTCATTTCGACACTCTTTGAACAAGTTCCTTAAAACTTTTAAAATTATACATGTAGCTTTACTTGTATCTGAATTTCATCGCGTACTAGGCTAACACTTTCATAACGATTACGTAATTACAACATAAAGGGCCTCGATATAACCTGATCAACCACTGTTGATTCAGGGCGCCTGGTCATCATCAAAGAAACTTATGGAACGTGTGAATAAGCTCTCGTTTGTAAATAGTGTTGATCACTTCGAAAAAGACGCCTTCATTACCAGGGCAGAAGCTGTAAACAACTACATCCGTATCCGAAATGTGATTTCCCAACGGCACAAGGTTAGTTCGCTTCGCTGCAAACGTCTGTGAATTATTGTACGTAATTAAGGACGCATATTCTCTATCCGATATTCCGAAGTAAATTACGTCTAAGATAAACCACCACGAAATCTAAATAAACATTGTTTGTGGAATCAGGCTCGTTAGTGCGACAATGTTTCAGAAAAAGCATTAACATTATCAACGCCATTTAACAACCGTCTTCATCAGTAATCTGGGTACAAAGCACTGTTTTTATGAACAGTAGATAACAGTGAACGCAATTTTCATCTACATTTTTTTATGTCTCATCAATAGCATGGCTAGTGTCCCCATGGATATAATAATGTTCATAAACAAGTAATTTGATATAAAGCGAATTAAAAAAAACACAAAACCTAAAGACAAGTGTCAATTACCTTTTTATGGTTAATGTTAACTTTCGGTGTATCTTTAGATTCCATGGCCTTTCTAAGGTCAACGTACATCGACATTCAGAAAGCATTTCTTAAATAGACGACTGT
The DNA here is from genome assembly GCF_020536995.1 of Dreissena polymorpha. Lineage (NCBI taxonomy): Eukaryota > Metazoa > Mollusca > Bivalvia > Myida > Dreissenidae > Dreissena > Dreissena polymorpha. The sequence goes on from NC_068359.1 coordinate 108,620,196, forward strand.
TCCATCTTTAGATTTATTGTAGAAATACATTTTAAATAAAGTCCTGATCTTTCAGATCGGAATCCTTGGGCAAAGCTAGTTTTAAGTCTGAACATTGCTATAGCTAAAACAACTGACTGACAAACTAAAACGTTCGCTTATAATTTCTGTTGTCAACATTACATCGTTGATTATTCCAAACCTATTTGTTGCCGAAATTACGATAAACGAATCGAAATACATTGCACATTTACTTTCTTATAAACAAACCGAGTTTGATAATAAAGTAAGATTAGATGTCAAACGTTTTAAATGCGACAGGGGCTTTAATGAACACTTCATTTAGAGAAGCACCATGCAACTGACATTTAAATTGATGTTTCACGGACGTCTGACAGACATGTCATGAGCATAACAGAAAAACCTTATTCAATTATATACATATAGTATAAAATGTCGCTGACTCTAATCATTATATTATGTAGCCGCATCAGCACGCTGCATTTGGTTATTGTTATATTAAACGACTCAGTAAATCGATCAATGTACAAGCTTTGATTTGTGTTATGTATGATTTATAGTCCGATTGTGCATACGCGCACGGTCTTTGCATACTTATAGACACGATAAACAATAACTATGTACAGATAAATTGACACATTAAAATATGTGTACATGGTGAACTTGCCGACGTATATAGAGACTGACCATTACAATACATACAATACATAACATAACAAATAACGCACATAATGACAGTAGCTTGCTAGAACACAAAACAACATTCGCTATCAGTGTATAGACTGTCCGAAATGTACCACGTGCAATTTGGCACCAAAGAGGTGCTTCTAGAGTACAAAGCTCTTTGTCATGACAAGAAAATATATGCATACATTGATTGTAGCTTTAAATAGGATTGCTAAATATATATTTCAAATTAGGTGATTTCAAATTAGGTAATTAGAAAGGAATGTACAGGGTAGGGAACCAGAAGTTTTCAAAAATGAGAAGAAACAACTACATGTAACTCATTTTAAAAATGTCATCAGTATTCAATGGTATGTCGATGATGGATATCGATTACTCATATACGGTCCATAAAAGAAACATGGCCTCGTCATGAATGTTAACATTGACATTGTTTATTTGTAATAACTTATTTAATTGCCACTGAGAAATTACAATATGTATCATTACTAAAATCATGACGGCATCCTACACCATTCTCAAAATTCCTAGACATGTATAAACACTTAAAAGCAGTAGCTTGTAAAATGTTATAAACAAGAAGTTGGGAAGGCAAAAAACATCCTTAAAATTACCTGCTTTTCCTTACCTTATTCATGCAAATAAAATGTCATGAAATAATTCAAAAAACGATCTCAAAGTGCATTAAGCCATCACTATTTCCAGATACTTGCTTTAAGTCTCGTCACGATTCACACGTTAAATGGATGTTTGTTTACATAATTCTTCCATGAACATACTTAAAATATACATTTAAATGTTTATTCACTAATATTTAGTTGAAGAAAGCATTTACCGAACCATACATGCTGGTATATTACCTTTTGCGACAATCTTTATACGCAAAAAGTTCATATGTATCAAGTCAAATTGGTTATATTTTTATATGACTTCCGTAGCATGTGATATAAAGAAATAATATTAGAAAGCTATAATTTTTAAACAAAAATAACTTCAATCGAACAATTGTTTTGGTACATTTTTAATTATTGACGAAAAAAGGTTGAAAAAATATATGAACATGCACTGTTAGATAATATGAAGTGTATCGATTACGCTTTGATAAGATTATATTAATGTCAAAAACGGTGCTAGATCTTTTCATTGACAACATCTTGTGTTTTGTTTGTTTTTCTTTGGTGTGTGCTCGATGCTTTATACAATTCCGCACCATTTGTCCCATCAAACGTCGTTTTGAGTACCAGGTTCTGCAATGTTTTGTAGGTATTTACGAAGGATCAGTTATTGTTTATTATGCAGCGAAATAAATGACTTCACCGATAAAACACGTTACCAAAATATTATGCCTCTACCAGAAAATAATAGGCACTTTAATTGCATCGGTACGTGTTTGAACTATTTACTCTTAATGTTAAATGACTCAATTCTAAAAACTGACGCACCATTTACGCGTTTTATGTTAAGGAAATATCAAATATGCAAACGCAAAGGTTAATGAAACAGTGATAATAACATTTAACGCCACATCAATAAAAATGATATTAAATATTTCATAACTGCGATTTCTGTTATAATCGTTCATTTATTGTATGACACAATTAATGAGAGGGACTAATCAGCGTCGATAAGAATAAGTAATTATGGTTCTAGAAAGGAACACGAAAGAAATCGATGGGATTAATTAATGTAATTCCAGTTACATTATGTAAATGCAATCCAAACTCTTCGTTACTGACTTATCCAATTGTGTTCATAAAGATAACAACAAAACATGAAAATATGAGTGCAGCTTAACAAGATAGGTCAAAACATATTTTGCATTTTCAATATAAATTGAATAGAACCCATTATGCATGTTCACGTCCTTTCAAGTGAATACCGTTTTTTCCACGTCTTAAATTATTCTTATTAGATTATAATAGTTTGATCATCACTTCGCGGAGCCGCCCGGGAACCATTTACTATTTTAACGAAGTGTGAAGTATTAAATATGTCCTTTTGAGATTAAATGACCGAAATTATCGGAACTTGCTGCCAAATTATGGAATGTTCTAGTAAATGACACCAATGTACGTTAGACTAATAGATTATCCAAAAATGATATAAAAATAGCAACACATAAATTGTCTTTATATAATACATATACGTTACATTATACGTATAATTAATGCGTTTTTAATAATGGGGCTATGGAAAGTGTATGGTCACTTACCAAATTTATTGAACGATTCAATCTCGGCTGCGTCTATTAAGTCATTTTCTTCTGTTCGCACTGGCCAGAATAGCTGTCCCTTTCCTATAGTTAAATAAGGGTACGTTTCCCAATCCTATAAAAATCCATACCTAAAGGAAATAGTAAGAAACATACTAAATCAAGTAAAATGCAGTTTTTAATGGTAATTGATTGTTAGACTGTATTTTGTATTAATAATTATATAGGGAGTTAATTTACTTAATTATTGCTATTTTAGACACACAACCCCTTAGCTTAGGTGTGTTTTTTTCGGTGATTTAAAGAAATGTTAATTATATGGTGAACTGTTTAGTGGTCTGCTGCTTTTTATTACAAATATCAGTGCTCTGAAGTATTAAACTAAAGCTTCTTAGACAAATAAATGCTCTCCCAACGAAATCGGTGATATTTCTCTCCATTTGCTGCAAACGTATGTTGTTCCAATCAAAGTAGATCTTCAAATGCTCTTCCTCCGATGTTAAGTTGGTCAATGGTATTCATGTTTAACAAATATTTCTGTATAATATGTATGTTATCCGCTTTTAAATAACTAAACATCGATATGACTAGTAGTTTAACATGACATAATAGTGAAAAAGAAATATCAAAGTCTAAACAGTCAGACTCTAATATGTAAATAGGGTCCGTTAAATTGTACAACACATTTATACATGTATACTTTGTGTTTTAAATATAAGTTTAATCAATATAGAAGTAAAAACACAAATGTTCCAGCTATAGAATTATTGGCTTCAATACGCTCTTGATGTATCATTCAAATCAGTTGCTATTGATGTATCCATCAAATCAGTGGCTCATGGAGTATCATTCAAATCAGTTGCTCTTGATGTATCCTTCATATCAGCTGCTCTTGATGATTCCTCCAAATCAGTTGCTTTTGATGTATCCTTCAAATCCATTGTTCCTGATGTATCCTTCAAATCAGTTGCTCCTGATGTATCCTTCAAATCAGTTGTTCTTGGTGTATCCTTCAAAGTAGTTGCTCTTGATGTATCCCTTCAAGTCAGTTGCTCTTGATGTATCATTCAAATCAGTTGCTCTTGATGCTTCCTTCAAATCAGTTTCTTTTGATGTATCCTTCAAATCCATTGCTCCTCATGTATCCTTCAAAACAGATGTTCATTGTGCATCTTTCAAATAAGTTGCTTTTGATGTATCCCTTCAAATCAGTTGCTTTTGATGTATCCTTCAAATCAGTTGCTCTTTATGCTTCATTCAAATCAGACGCTCTTGATGTATCCTTCAAATCCATTGCTCCAGATGTATCCATCAAATCAGTTGCTCTTAGTGTATCATTCAAATCAGTTGCTCTTAGTGTATCCTTCAAATCAGTTGCTCTTGGTGTATCCTTCAAATCAGTTGCTCTTGGTGTATCCTTCAAATAAATTGCTCTTTGTGTATCCTTCAAAGCAGTTACTCATAGTGTATCCTTCAAAGCAGTTACTCTTAGTGTATCCTTCAAATCAGTTGCGCTTGATGTATACTTCAAATAAGTTGCTCTTGATGTATCCTTCAAATGATTTGCTTTTAATGTATTCTTCAAATCAGTTGCTCTTGGTGTATCCTTCAAATCAGATGCTCTTGTTGTATCCTTCAAAACAGTTGCTCTTGATGTATCCTTCAAATCAGTTACTCTTGGTGTATCCTTAAAATAAGTTGTTTTTGACGTATCCTTCAAATAAGTTGCTCTTGATGCATCATTCAAATCATTTGCTCTCTATGTATCCTTCAAATTATTTGCTCTTAGTGTATCCTTCAAATCAGTTGCTCTTGATGTATCCTTCAAATCAGTTGCTAATGGTGTAGCCTACAAATCAGTTGCTCTTGATGTATCTTTCAAATCACTTGCTCTTGATGTATCCTTCAAATCAATTATTCTGTGTGTATCTTTCAAATCAGTTGCTCTTGATGTATCCTTCAAATAAGTTGCTTTTGATGTATCTTTCAACTCAGTTGTTCTTGATGTAACCTTCTAATCATTTGTTCTCCTTAATATCATTCATATCTGTTGCTTTTGGCGTATCTTTAAAATCAGTTGCTCTTGGATATACTTCAAATCAGTTGCTCCTGATGTAACCTTCAAATCAGTTGCTACTGATGTAACCTTCAAATCAGATGCTCTTGAGGTATAATTAAAATCAGGTGCTCTGGGTGTATAATTAAAATCAGTTGCTCTTGGATATACTTCAAATCAGTTACTCTTGATGTAACTTTCAAATCAGTTGCTACTGATGTAACCTTCAAATCAGATGCTCTTGATGTATACTTCAAATAAGTTGCTCATGATGTATCCTTCAAATATGTTGCTTTTAATGTATCCTTCAAATCAGTTGCTCTAAGTGTATCCTTCGAATCAGTTGCTCTTGTTGTATCCTTCAAAATAGTTGCTCTCAATGTATCCTTGAAATAAGTTACTCTTTGTGTATCCTTAAAATAAGTTGTTCTTGACGTATCCTTCAAATAAGTTGCTTTTGATGCGTCATTCAAATCATTTGCTCTTTATGTATCCTTCAAATTATTTGCTCTTAGTGTATCCTTCAAATCAGTTCCTCTTGATGTATCCTTCAAATCAGTTGCTATTGGTGTAGCCTACAAATCAGTTGCTCTTGATGTATCTTTCAAATCACTTGCTCTTGATGTATCCTTCAAATCAATTATTCTGTGTGTATCTTTCAAATCAGTTGCTCTTGATGTATCCTTCAAATAAGTTGCTTTTGATGTATCTTTCAACTCAGTTGTTCTTAATGTAACCTTCTAATCATTTGTTCTCCTTAATATCATTCATATCTGTTGCTTTTGGCGTATCTTTTAAATCAGTTGCTCTTGGATATACTTCAAATCAGTTGCTCATGATGTTTTCTTCAAATCAGTTGCTCCTGATGTAACCTTCAAATCAGTTGCTACTGATGTAACCTTCAAATCAGTTGCTACTGATGTAACCTTCAAATCAGTTGCTACTGATGTAACCTTCAAATCAGATGCTCTTGATGTATAATTAAAATCAGGTGCTCTGGGTGTATAATTAAAATCAGTTGCTCTTTGATATACTTCAAATCAGTTGCTCTTGATGTAACCTTCAAATCAGTTGCTCCTGATGTAACCTTCAAATCAGTTGCTACTGATGTAACCTTCAAATCAGATGCTCTTGATGTATAATTAAAATCAGGTGCTCTGGGTGTATAATTAAAATCAGGTGCCCTTAGAATATCCTTCAAATGAGTTGCTCATAGTTTATCCTTTATATTGGTTGCTCTTGATGTATTCATCATATCAAGTGCTCTTAGTGTATCATTCAAATCAGTTGCTCTTGGTTTATGCTTCAAATCAGTTGCTCTTGGTGTATCCTTCAAATCAGTTGCGCTTGATGTATACTTCAAATAAGTTGCTCTTGTTGTATCCTTCAAATGATTTGCTTTTAATGTATTCTTCAAATCAGTTGCTCTAAGTGTATCCTTCAAATCAGATGCTCTTGTTGTATCCTTCAAAACAGTTTCTCTTGATGTATCCTTCAAATCAGTTACTCTTGGTGTATCCTTTAAATAAGATGTTTTTGACGTATCCTTCAAATAAGTTGCTCTTGATGCATCATTCAAATCATTTGCTCTTTATGTATCCTTCAAATTATTTGCTCTTAGTGTATCCTTCAAATCAGTTGCTCTTGATGTATCCTTCAAATCAGTTGCTATTGGTGTAGCCTACAAATCAGTTGCTCTTGATGTATCTTTCAAATCACTTGCTCTTGATGTATCCTTCAAATCAATTATTCTGTGTGTATCTTTCAAATCAGTTGCTCTTGATGTATCCTTCAAATAAGTTGCTCTTGATGTATCTTTCAACTCAGTTGCTCTTGATGTAACCTTCTAATCATTTGTTCTCCTTAATATCATTCATATCTGTTGCTTTTGGCATATCTTTCAAATCAGTTGCTCTTGGATATACTTCAAATCAGTTGCTCCTGATGTAACCTTCAAATAAGTTGCTACTGATGTAACCTTCAAATCAGATGCTCTTGATGTATACTTCAAATAAGTTGCTCTTGATGTATCCTTCAAATATGTTGATTTTAATGTATCCTTCAAATCAGTTGCTCTAAGTGTATCCTTCGAATCAGTTGCTCTTGTTGTATCCTTCAAAATAGTTGCTCTCAATGTATCCTTCAAATCAGTTACTCTTTGTGTATCCTTAAAATAAGTTGTTCTTGACGTATCCTTCAAATAAGTTGCTTTTGATGCGTCATTCAAATCATTTGCTCTTTATGTATCCTTCAAATTATTTGCTCTTAGTGTATCCTTTAAATCAGTTCCTCTTGATGTATCCTTCAAATCAGTTGCTATTGGTGTAGCCTACAAACCAGTTGCTCTTGATGTATCTTTCAAATCACTTGCTCTTAATGTATCTTTCAAATCAATTATTCTGTGTGTATCCTTCAAATCAGTTGCTCTTGATGTATTCTTCAAATAAGTTGCTCTTGATGTATCTTTCAACTCAGTTGCTCTTGATGTAACCTTCTAATCAATTGTTTTCCTTATGTATCATTCAAATCTGTTGCTTTTGGCGTATCTTTCAAATCAGTTGCTCTTGGATATACTTCAAATCAGTTGCTCTTGGATATACTTCAAATCAGTTGCTCATGATGTTTTCTTCAAATCAGTTGCTACTGATGTAGCCTTCAAATCAGTTGCTCCTGATGTAACCTTCAAATCAGTTGCTCCTGATGTAACCTTCAAATCAGATTATCTTGATGTATTATTCAAATCAGGTGCTCTGGGTGTATAATTAAAATCAGTTGCTCTTGGATATACTTCAAATCAGTTACTCTTGATGTAACCTTCAAATCAGTTGCTACTGATGTATCCTTCAAATAAGTTGCTTTTGATGTATCTTTCAACTCAGTTGTTCTTGATGTAACCTTCTAATCATTTGTTCTCCTTAATATCATTCAAATATGTTGCTTTTGGCGTATCTTTAAAATCAGATGCTCTTGGATATACTTCAAATCAGTTGCTCATGATGTTTTCTTCAAATCAGTTGCTCCTGATGTAACCTTCAAATCAGTTGCTACTGATGTAACCTTCAAATCAGTTGCTACTGATGTAACCTTTAAATCAGTTGCTACTAATGTAACCTTCAAATCAGATGCTCTTGATGTATAATTAAAATCAGGTGCTCTGGGTGTATAATTAAAATCAGTTGCTCTTGGTGTATCCTTTAAATCAGTTGCCCTTAGGATATCCTTCAAATGAGTTGCTCATAGTTTATCCTTTATATTGGTTGCTCTTGATGTATTCATCATATCATGTGCTCTTAGTGTATCATTCAAATCAGTTGCTCTTGGTTTATGCTTCAAATCAGTTGCTCTTGGTGTATCCTTTAAATCAGTTGCTCTTAGGTACCCTTCATATCAGTTGCTCTTGTTGTATCCTTGAAATCAGTTGATCTTTGTGTATCATTCAAATCAGTTGCTCTTTGTGTGTCCTTCAAATTAGTTGCTATTGATGTATCCATCAAATCAGTGGCTCATGGAGTATCATTCAAATCAGTTGCTCTTGATGTATCCTTCATATCAGCTGCTCTTGATGATTCCTCCAAATCAGTTGCTTTTGATGTATCCTTCAAATCCATTGTTCCTGATGTATCCTTCAAATCAGTTGCTCCTGATGTATCCTTCAAATCAGTTGTTCTTGGTGTATCCTTCAAAGTAGTTGCTCTTGATGTATCCCTTCAAGTCAGTTGCTCTTGATGTATCATTCAAATCAGTTGCTCTTGATGCTTCCTTCAAATCAGTTTCTTTTGATGTATCCTTCAAATCCATTGCTCCTCATGTATCCTTCAAAACAGATGTTCATTGTGCATCTTTCAAATAAGTTGCTTTTGATGTATCCCTTCAAATCAGTTGCTTTTGATGTATCCTTCAAATCAGGTGCTCTTTATGCTTCATTCAAATCAGACGCTCTTGATGTATCCTTCAAATCCATTGCTCCAGATGTATCCATCAAATCAGTTGCTCTTAGTGTATCATTCAAATCAGTTGCTCTTAGTGTATCCTTCAAATCAGTTGCTCTTGGTGTATCCTTCAAATCAGTTGCTCTTGGTGTATCCTTCAAATAAATTGCTCTTTGTGTATCCTTCAAAGCAGTTACTCATAGTGTATCCTTCAAAGCAGTTACTCTTAGTGTATCCTTCAAATCAGTTGCGCTTGATGTATACTTCAAATAAGTTGCTCTTGATGTATCCTTCAAATGATTTGCTTTAAATGTATTCTTCAAATCAGTTGCTCTTAGTGTATCCTTCAAATCAGATGCTCTTGTTGTATCCTTCAAAACAGTTGCTCTTGATGTATCCTTCAAATCAGTTACTCTTGGTGTATCCTTAAAATAAGTTGTTTTTGACGTATCCTTCAAATAAGTTGCTCTTGATGCATCATTCAAATCATTTGCTCTCTATGTATCCTTCAAATTATTTGCTCTTAATGTATCCTTCAAATCAGTTGCTCTTGATGTATCCTTCAAATCAGTTGCTAATGGTGTAGCCTACAAATCAGTTGCTCTTGATGTATCTTTCAAATCACTTGCTCTTGATGTATCCTTCAAATCAATTATTCTTTGTGTATCTTTCAAATCAGTTGCTCTTGATGTATCCTTCAAATAAGTTGCTTTTGATGTATCTTTCAACTCAGTTGTTCTTGGTGTAACCTTCTAATCATTTGTTCTCCTTAATATCATTCATATCTGTTGCTTTTGGCGTATCTTTAAAATCAGTTGCTCTTGGATATACTTCAAATCAGTTGCTCCTGATGTAACCTTCAAATCAGTTGCTCCTGATGTAACCTTCAAATCAGTTGCTCCTGATGTAACCTTCAAATCAGTTGCTCCTGATGTAACCATCAAATCAGATGCTCTTGATGTATAATTCAAATCAGGTGCTCTGGGTGTATAATTAAAATCAGTTGCTCTTGGATATACTTCAAATCAGTTACTCTTGATGTAACCTTCAAATCAGTTGCTACTGATGTAACCTTCAAATCAGATGCTCTTGATGTATACTTCAAATAAGTTGCTCATGATGTATCCTTCAAATATGTTGCTTTTAATGTATCCTTCAAATCAGCTCTAAGTGTATCCTTCGAATCAGTTGCTCTTGTTGTATCCTTCAAAATAGTTGCTCTCAATGTATCCTTCAAATCAGTTACTCTTTGTGTATCCTTAAAATAAGTTGTTCTTGACGTATCCTTCAAATAAGTTGCTTTTGATGCGTCATTCAAATCATTTGCTCTTTATGTATCCTTCAAATTATTTGCTCTTAGTGTATCCTTCAAATCAGTTCCTCTTGATGTATCCTTCAAATCAGTTGCTATTGGTGTAGCCTACAAACCAGTTGCTCTTGATGTATCTTTCAAATCACTTGCTCTTAATGTATCTTTCAAATCAATTATTCTGTGTGTATCCTTCAAATCAGTTCCTCTTGATGTATCCTTCAAATCAGTTGCTATTGGTGTAGCCTACAAACCAGTTGCTCTTGATGTATCTTTCAAATCACTTGCTCTTAATGTATCTTTCAAATCAATTATTCTGTGTGTATCCTTCAAATCAGTTGCTCTTGATGTATCCTTCAAATAAGTTGCTCTTGATGTATCTTTCAACTCAGTTGCTCTTGATGTAACCTTCTAATCAATTGTTCTCCTTAATATCATTCAAATCTGTTGCTTTTGGCGTATCTTTAAAATCAGTTGCTCTTGGATATACTTCAAATCAGTTGCTCTTGGATATACTTCAAATCAGTTGCTCATGATGTTTTCTTCAAATCAGTTGCTACTGATGTAACCTTCAAATCAGATTATCTTGATGTATTATTCAAATCAGGTGCTCTGGGTGTATTATTAAAATCAGTTGCTCTTGGTGTATCCTTTAAATCAGTTGCTCTTAGGGTATCCTTCAAATGAGTTGCTCATACTTTATCCTTTATATTGGTTGCTCTTGATGTATTCATCAAATCAGTTGCTCTCAGTGTATCATTCAAATCAATTGCTCTTGGTTTATCCTTCAAATCAGTTGCTCTTGGTGTATCCTTCAAATTAGTTGCTCTTGGTATATCCTTGAAATAAGTTGCTCTTTGTGTATCATTTAAATCAGTTGCTCTTAGGTACCCTTCACATCAGTTGCTCATGTTGTATCCTTGAAATCTTTGTGCATCATTCAAATCAGTTGCTCTTTGTGTATCCTTCATATCAGTTGCTCTTGATGAATCCTTCAAATCAGTTGCTTTTGGTATATCATTCAAATCAGTTTCTCTTGGTGTATCCTTGAAATAAGTTGCTCTTGGTGTATCCTTCAAATCAGTTGCTCTTGAAATATCCTTCAAATCAGTTGCTCTTGATGTATCATTCAAATCAGTTGCTCTTGGTGTATACTATCCTTCAAATCGGTTGCTCTTGGTGTATCCTTCAAATCAGTTGCTCTTGATGTATCCTTCAAGTCAGGTACCTTCCCGTGCGATTTCGATGATGCTTGCTCTTGTTAATGCAAAGTCTTGTCGATTAAATTCACATAGGCGTCTTATCACGAATAGTTTAAATGTCACCATAGCAAATGCGGAAATGGTTTAATCCATGTGACTTTTAACCAGAAACTTTTTTTTATGAACAATACCCAACAACAATAAATAAATAAAAATTCCGAACGAGGAAAATTGCGCTTTATTGCATTAATTGACAACGCATATGTTGCTTTAATGTGAACGTTTTGTTTGACAAGATGTTAGATTTGAAAGCAAATGTATACACCATACTGTAGACAAACGTTTATTCAACAATAATGTTAGAAAGACAGTCATCGACATTTAGATTGATTTATCAGGGGTTGCAGGCAGAGAGCTAATAAATCACACATTAAATTAATAGCTACAACTCGATAATGAACATTTATGTATAAAATGGCTATGACTACGATTAATGTTTTTTATATATATATTTAAATTTAAGTTGTGCCTAGATACTGGATTCTATTTATAATATGCTAATAATATGAGTATATCACAATGAAACGCGCATGTTTGTTTTTCGTTCTGCATTAAAAAGTATCAATTTATGCTGTTTACTCTGAAAAAGCAATTAGCATAGTTTATAAAAAATAATTTTAATTTAATGTGTATGTCGACATCATTTTATGGGTCCAATTGGAACGGACATTCCATTATGGTCTCTGAAGAACTAGAGGTTCATTCCAATGTTAATGAAACTTGCTCGGAATGTTGATCTCGATGGTATCTAAGCTGAGTACCAATCCTGACCACGTTCGAACAAAACATTGGTCACAAGGTCTTATAAAACCTTGTTATCACTCTATAGGTCACATGTATGACTCAATCTTGTTGTTACTTTGTCAGACTTTAAATTTTGTCGATTTATTGGCCCTGTTTTAATCAGGGCGAAAATATCCATAAACTGGGTCACTTGGTAAAATCTGAGGAAGACATTGTTACTACACTAGACGCCACAATAATTTTTTTGAGAAACTTAACCATAATGATAATCGTAATATCTAGTTCGAATATTTGTCAGCTGAGTCCTTAAACTAGATTACACAATCAAAATTTTAATACACCTTGCTGCTATTACACAGGCCTTATGCAACACTTATTCTTGATAAAACTTGGTCAGAATTTCATTTTTGACAATACGTAAGCCTATTCAGATGTGTCCAAAACCTGGGGCACCTGGTCATGTGCTGACAGTCGGGCTCATGCGAGCGCCTTGGAGCAATGATATCCCTCTTGTTTCAATTATCGTTTATCGCTCAAATGTGAGACTGGATACAATACATAAACACGGTTACACGCACTTTTGTTGTATTACAACATTTGACTGTGAGTCTGTAATCGATCAACAAAAATTGAATCAACAAATAACGAAACTGATGAACCTTTGGTCGCATCCAAAATTCACACAAGTCGTATCTGTGAATATCGCGGCGTACTTAAAAACCAGTGGTGATTTACGTGTGACACGATTGTCAATCTCTTGGAGCATTTCAATGGTAGCCGCACCTATATCCCTCACTCGGATAAGTCCCGTCGCTCACAGTACATCCGGATACCGTTTCGGCTTTCAAGACTGCAGCAATCTTCTTTTCCACCTTGTGGATTGGGATCCAGTCTGAACCGGAATCTGAAACATTTGGAGAAGGCCTTTATTTATATCAAGTGATCGCATCCTCGAATGTGTTTAATATAATCTATTCCGGTATAGTTTGTGTGCTTTGTGTGCGTGTTTATGTCACTTTTTTGTGTAAGATCTCAGGTATTTTTTTCATATCACATATTGTATAAACCAACTCGCCCCTTTAAACCATACATGTTAAAGATTGGTTTAATTTTGTTTGTAATTGCCCTCTGTTATTAGAAAAAACTACCTAAAGAAATGTTATACCATTAGACCCTCCATTTATAAATCCGACCATAATAATAATTCTGAACTTATTAAACAAGAAAAATTTGCAGAAGAAGCTATGATGTTCAGAAATAATATTTCTAATAGTAATCCTCCATATATATTTTACCTATCCTTTTCGTAACCGTTTACGATTTTGATTATGCTTATTTTATTTCTATGTAGATCGCTGTGACATAATTGTATGTAAAATATCTAGGGCTAAGACATAATAGAAATAGAAAAAAGTAACATTATTCGATCAGGTTGAAGTCATTTAGAGTAGTCGTTTAAGACCGACCATTATATTATATTAATATGGATAGAAAGCTATTTTATACTACGGTAAATTGTGAATTTAAAGTTAATAAGTTTGAAATAAGATTAAAATATGCCACACAATACTAAGTATTGATTGCAAGCCAACTTATGCAGCTTACCATCATTGGGACTGTCATTGCAATCACTCCAGCACTCACAGTCTCTGACGTATTTTTAATCAATTTGTGTGCGCTTTTGATCTTAAAACGTCAATCTTTTTAATTGCATTCGTCATATAGACGCAGAATCTGTTATTTTACATACTGTTTCTTTTTAATTCTGTCTGGAGATAATCAACATCTGTGGAACTGCCTGTTTCATTGGCGATAAATCGGTCAAATAAATCAAGTCGTAGAGGTCGGGTAAACACATGGGAAACAATTCTAATTGATTCGCGTTGTGCTCAAATTGTCATGCAGGTTCTAAGAAACATTTCCGACCGATGTAGCTTAATTATTGAAATCAGATGTAACCGTGTACCTACTCAGGAGCCTAGCAAGAACGACCTTTTCCTCGTTCAAGGCGAAGTGCTGACCGATACAGTTCCTGCAACGTTAACAGGCAATTGGATGCTATGTGAAGCGTCGTCATTAAAACATCATATACTGATCAGAAATCATGCCAATAAAATTGTCAATAAATATTTGAACTACCTTATAGAACGAGTTGTATGACAGTTTAAATCGTTTGGGAAAAAGGAAAATAATCAGAAGCCACCATGCAACAATACGGCAATCTATACTACTATTACTAATTATAACGTACCGTTATATATCAAAATTATGATATATTTTGACATTATAATTTAAAAGATGACGTTTTATTTTATTTAATTACGAACAATATCAAGAATTGTTTAAAAAAAAAGAATTGTTTTACTCAATCTTGCTGTGTACACATAAAAACAGACTTTATCTCTAAGATAAACGAATAGCTTCGTCTTAATTTTAATTGAATTACTCACTAATAAAACTGCGGAAATTTCGACTTATCATTACACACATAATGCCATACAAATAAATATCAAGAATGCATTATACATTGCAGCTGTTATGAAAATATTTTTTTTCCGCAAAAAGAGCTCAAAAACACAGCCGTACTTGGGTCGTAAGCAAAATAATAAATCCGAAATGCCTAATTGCGAAGCATGGGCTCTGTTGCGACAGTGAAATAATCAACAATTTTATAGTCAATTCCTTGATATATTGGTAGATATATAAGAAATTATCTACATATTTAATACGTAGTTCATAATGTATAACCTAACTAAATAAGCCGTGTAGTTTCTACACCATTCTCTATTAGCACTAAGCTGTTCTGTGACAAAGCGCATTCATGTAAAGACATTAGAACTTCCTGCCGTTCATTTCACTCCATGTATAAAGTTACGAAACACCATCATCTATCGCCCCTCTAATAACTCAAGTCGTTATAGAGAGTCATTATAGTTGGCTTTAAACCAAACAGAACCACTGTCAGTACTTAAAGCAAGTATTTTAAAGAAATAATGACTTCTTGTTACTTGCGGTGCTAACCCTCAATATTGCAGTAAGATTTAAGAAGTAAATGTCTTTGTTTTCGTTTTTAAATCGACGTTAAACGCAAGAAAGGCCATAAGTGTCTCACTAATATACATCTATAAGTCGGGCCTATAATTCACACTACAGGCATTAAGTTAATTTTATGAACGCTATAAAACGCGAGCATATGACATTAATAAAATGTACGCCACACTCGGCCGGCCAGGGACCTCATGATGCACACGTGATAAGCATTATAATTATGTTTGACGGAACTCAGGAGATCGGCATGTTTATTTTTTATAAATAACATTAACTTTTTACATTACATGTGTTGAATATTATAACAATACATGTAAAAATGCTGAAACTTACATTTCATTCTCACCTGGTCAATAAGTATGATCCAATAAATTATTGAAACAATACACATTGATAAGAAACAACGCCGATTTTGACCTATTATGCAATATAGTTTGAATGTTTGTGCACACTATATATGTACTCCGCATATCAGTGATTTTATAATAAGAATATATAAATAAATGTACCTTTGGAATTGTCGGCGATCGTAATGTGAATGCAAATGTACTTCGGTTGTGAGAAAGAAACATAAGTAAATCTAAGTTACTACCGTTTGAAATATTCCACTGACAATTATAAATAACAATAACAAAAATGATGACGTCTTAAAACGTAAACGTTCGCGCCGTCGGCGACGTCGTACGACGTCGCGCCAAAATCAAAACATTCTCCCGGCCGCGAAAAAAAGATAACACATATTTAGTAATATTAACAAAACATAAACACTATTTATAAGACAAGTCAATGTTGATTAAATATCACACCACAATATCCAACGTCTATCGTATCACACTTAATAATTGAATTAAAAAAGAGATCTAAAAAAATCGAGTGTTACAGTTTTTCTCTTTGATTTCCGTTCCCTTCGTTTGTTTTGTTTGCCTTTGTTTGGGGTCGTTGTAAGCATGTATTTTTCCTCAATGTCGTTGAGCCGCGTGTCCTCATCTTTCTGAATGATCACCAGCGGGGCCATCTTGTATTCTCTACCGCCAATCGTCTGGGGCATTGTGGTTGCGAGCAATGGCGGCGGCTCGTCTTTCACGACTTACGGGACCTCCAGAATGAATTCACTAACGGTTTCGTTTGTTATATCCCCGTCGACGCCAGTGCTGCTCCGTAAGCTATCAGTTGAGTCCGCCTCATATTCATAACCGTATTTCGATGTCGTCTGCTTCTTCAAGTGATTATTCGGCTCACCCTGGTTTTAACTTTTTCCCTCACGCGCTCTTCGAGTTTTGTATTCGGTCGGTCGCCATGGCTTGCTTCCACTTCCAATCGCGTATAGTTGAACACGGCTTCGTCGGGACTGAAGTGATGGGGAGCTTCCGATTTTGACGTATCCACTTCCGGTAATGAATCAAGCCGTCGCGGATCGGGAAAACTCATTGTCCGTGTACGCAACCGTAGTCGTCGGCAATTATGAGTGTTCTCCATCTCGTCGACGTCAGCCGGCGGTAACCAGGGTTTGATGAAGCAACTGTCAATAGTGGAGTCATCAGCGATTCGGACCGAAAGTGAAGTCAGAAGATCCGGAAGTTGAGAACGTGCCGCGCTCCTCCACCGTCTGCGGTCAGAGTCGGTTAGCTTAACGAATGGGGTGCCTTTGTTTTGGTTATCTTCATCGCCGCTGCTGTTTCTGTCGCTCTTGTTACCGGCCGCTACCACCTTACCGATCACCGTGACAGTACAGGATGTCCCCATATAAACAGGACCCGACAGTAGGTAGCCTAGCTTGGACTTTACAGCTGTAGGACCGTTCCCGCGAATAACAGTGTCGTCAACCAAGTCCCAGTAGTGGTCTGTACCAAATCAGAACGGCAATGTCTAGCATTGAATCGACTGCCATTTCTGATCACGGCACAAATGTCGGCGATTGTAATGTGAATGAAATGTACTTCGGTTGTGAGAAAGAAACATAAGTAAATCCAGGTTCGCCTATTTACTACCGTGTGAAATATTCAACTGACAATCATAAATAACAATGACAATAATAATGACGTCTTAAAACGTTAACGACGTCGCGCCAAAATCACAACATGTATCAATAAAAAGATATTGAACAGAAATCAGCTTAATAACTTATCAAGTATCAAATATGGAAAATTACACTTGTGCATGATTTTGTTACCTGGGCCCTGCCGAAAACGGCACAAACTGGTAGGAGTCCATCTTGGCGACATTATCCTTGGAGAACCTGTCGGGTGAGTACTCCATGGGATTTTCTCATACGTCGCTGTTGTGGTGAACGCCGTAAATATGGACTGTAACAGGAGTGCCTGCTGGGAACTTCCGTCCCTCGATCTCGAAGTAATGTGTGAACTCGCGCTGAATGAATGACACCGGACTGTAGTTCTCTCCTGTAGAGACTCTCCTTTATGCACATGGTGAGGTACTCCAGACGGTTGAGATCCGCCCTGAATGTACAAGCAGAATGGTCTATTATATACATGCAATTTGGGGATACTATAAGAAACGAACGTAAATGTGCGTAGCAACGCGGGCTATAAACCTCACCAGGTTATGTCGTCATTGTCGTGGTCTTGCAAAATGTCGTCTATTTCCTGTTGCGCGCGCAGCTGGTATTACGGATGTTTTGCGAGCGCGTACAATGTCCAGGAAAATGAAAATGACAAAAGCCATCTTCATATGATATACGAAAGAGGTAATAAAAACTGATGTATTATGAAGCTTCAATATATGTTTTTTCCTTTGTTTGTTGTCATATACTAAATAAGAATATTTTTTTTATAATGAGTATTTTATAAATGTTTGTTTGTTTAGCAAAGTACGTAGCTTTTTGGTTAATACTCGCTTATGCATTGTGAATATATGCCTTAATTTATAAGTTTGCGTACTAGACATTTCATATTTCACTTGAATATGGGACGTAAAACGATATGAATAATTGCCCATGTGTAAGATTTATGTTAAGTTGAGTTCTGGTCTTCTTTTTAAACGCTGGGAATATAAAGTCAGAAACTGAATTTATTTTACATTCTTCAAGCTTTATCAGTGATTTTATCAAATCGAGACACAAGTAAAGTGTTTTACAAAATTTATATGCATGTATTTTGTATTTCTGTATTTGTTATAAAATTTTAATAAATGATAATACAAATATATTTCTGCAAAAGAAACTCGTGTGCCTGACTTCCATTAACCCGTGCGTTTGCATTTCAATCGACCTGTTTGCGTCGAAACAAACATTTGGTACGCGGAAAGGTACATGCATCAGGTTTTTCCGACGAAGCTCCTAAACAATTGTAATAGAAAAGTATTCAAATTACGAAAATGAGATTAGCGCTAAGCCGTTGTCTGAAATTTGTTTTTGAATAATTAATTCGTCCATGGATCTCGGCAGTAATCATGCGTCGATGCATTAACGGGGACTGTACGGCAGGTTCATTCAATTAGAGGGCGACTACAAGAAAAGCGCGACCGTCCCTGGCCGCCCACATAATTATGATATTGATAATCAGGAGCATGGCTTGTATTTCATCTCAATTATATTGACAGATATGTAATCAGCGATTGTTTTAATATAAAGATTCACAGCATCCATTATTAAATTAGGCATTGTTTCCAAAAACAGATGCTGGCGACGTATGTATGCTGAAATTATATCTTGTGTCTTTTTACGGACTTGATTCCGCCACAAACATGTGATGCTTTTCAAACAGCATATCGGTAGATTTAATTCAAGTATGCATTAAATTATTTAATTTATTTTTATAGTGTAATTCGGAAACTTGTTTTCATATCGCAGTATAACCTCACACAAGTAGCAGCTCATAACCGCGCAAAAATGTGACCTAATATTCGTTTGCATATTTTGACAAAACTGCATGTACATTGTATGCATTTGCTTGGTAAGGATCTAAATACAAGCAAAAGGTACTGCACTTTGTATTGATTTGCATGTTTAACAACTGAACTTTCTTGAAATCGGTTTCAATTATTAACAAAAGAATACAGTTTTTTACTAAAACATTTGTCGATAAAAGTTTTTATAAGTACGTGTCCTTTTATTTCTTTGTATTTATTTATTTACGCATATTAAACTTGTATTATAAACTGGCGCCCTTGATGTCCATTATATCGATGTAATGATAAATATTTGCTTTCAGTATTGATTTTATATGCATGTTTTTATATGTATGTTTCGTTTTGTGATTATTTACACTGACACTGATTAAAATTGTGTGTTATGAAATGGCGCCTAAATCGTTCATTATATCAATCTAAAATTGTTAAAATGGATTTGAAGTTTATGCAATAACTGTTGTTTCATTGTTATGTGTCGTTTGTATTTATTTAATGGGGCTCTAAAGTGTTGTGTCGCCGATTCTAGTATGTTGCTCGAAGTTTTCGTGTTGTGTCTGATCATTTTTCATTAGCTTCACTACAGCACAGGGCGACGTTATCAAACGGGTGATCGAGCTCGCTGCAATGTGCTGCAATGGGAGATCTGTTAAATTTCCAAACAGACCAATACAAGTCTAGGTGTTCACTGAAAGTACTGTTTGTCTCATCAACATATTATGTGTTGCATACATTACACCTTTTGATTTCAATGAGCCGGCTTATTACTCCCCTTTTACCAAAGAAATTCATGGTTAATTTATTGCTACACACAATGCTTCAACACACGTTGATACCGAATTTAGCTTGATGATGCTAATATTGTTTGGATTTAACTCGTCTGCGAACAAGGTAAGTGTTTTTCTTTTAATCAATTGTATTCTTAGTAGTTGAATGTCCAATATTATTTAACCCCCCCCACATATTTACAACTAAAAACGAAAGTAAAAATTCGCAACGGCGACCTTTAAACATTCCTAGTATATTTTGTTTACAATTTAATTCAATAAATGTACAAATAGACATAATGCTTGTACACGGATTGATACATATATGAACTAAGATTTCATTGATAATCAAGTTTGCTAACGCAAATTTTCACATATAATATAGCATAAACCATAACATGTGTCCTATTATCGTTTGTTATGGGTTTGATTTTTTCCCGTCATATTAGTGAAGTTGAATGAAATACACCAAGTATTAACAGCGGTCAATTAATCGGATACCATTGAATTGAAGACCTCATAGAGTCATAGCCTTACTATCCCATTATATAAACAATACCATTGGTGAATAATGCCTGATATAAATCTTCACTGTTTAAAATGTGTTTATATTAACATTTTCACTTGTATTTTAAATCCGTATATATTAAATGTAGACATATCTTGTATATACTGTTGCTAATGCGTATTATTAGTATACTTTCAAGCTAAGTACTCAGGCGTCTAACACTTAATACCTTGATTAAATGTGTCTCATAGTTAAGTAAAAATCCACATGCATTTTGATGACCTTTGATACGATGGTTCTTAAACATTGTAAGCGAGACGAGTAACAAAACTCTTGTCAGCAAATTTGATTTAGTCGATAATGGTACTTAATTCACTACCATGTTCTTTAGAAAGTAATTTTTTATTCAGTTATTACGACGAATGTTACACCATGGAGTCATGGAATTGAAAAAAAATTGATTCTCTGTGTGTGTGATTCCTTTTAATGTTAAATTGCGAAGCTATGCAATGAAATATTATTTTCACTAGCGTATTTTGTGTTTTTGTGTGATAATTTATGGGATAAACTTAAGGTTTGTTATGCATTGCAAACGGTTTAAAACAGCTATGCTTTGATTCAATTATATTGAATTGATTGGTAATAATTTTAATGCGATGCCCATAGCTTAAATAATTTTTTAATGATGAGCATCGATTGACATGTATTATTCTGTATTGCAAAGGTAATTTGTCTCAAAATAAAAGCCGCGTAGATGTAAACATGAATGTTATTCTGATAATGTTTCTGCAGTTTTACTTTTCCGGTACATTCTGAGTGAGTACAAAAATACTGCAATGCAGACCTCCGCTCAGAAATGAGACCTCTCCCTTAGCAAAGCTCTTTAATTATTGCCGCTCTTAAGACCATAGTGTTCCTTATTGTATATGTTTTTTTATTGATTGATAGTAATTTATTTGATTATTTTTGAAAGAAAATATGGTTTAAAATTTCACTTATTTAAATCAAATAAAAAATTAAACAGGCCTATAATCTTCGGCTTTAGAGGGGTTTTTCTTGTGATAGAATCGGTAATCGCCAGGGAGGAAACTGTTAGTTTTATAGCAACGACGAATAGGGATCACTTATTAAAGTTGTGTGTAACAAACCCCGGCGCCTGGCAGTCGGTCTCGTAGGAAAAGGCACAGCGCACAATGATGTCCAGGGTGAGGCGGGATACGTGTGAGAACACCTCGAAACTCTCCTTCGTGTCCGTCACACTATCCAGGTTTACCTGAAAACAAGATATTAAGACAATAACAACAACAACGGCAATTTAAACTACATGAGCATCTTCACGACCACCACGAACACCATCATCACCAATAAAACAACCACCACCACTACCACTAACAACAATAAAACCACAACCAAAAAACAGTAATACATACTTTTCATGCTGATGGCAATGTTTCTTTTAATTCTACTGATAATAATAATGGTAATGGCGAATATTATGATCATAATGATTATCAATGTTCCTGGTGATTAATTTGCTGTATGTTTGTGTCTTGAAATTTGGTTTAGAGTAATACCTGTGTAACTTTATTCCAATAGTGTAATAATCGCTTGCAAAGGCTCTTGTATATGAATATAAGAGGCGCATTATCTAGATACACAGTCGGCTGGAATTTAATAGTTTTACCAATGTTTATACATTCAACGGAAACTTTTAATTCATTTTAAAATTCACTACTAAGATTGTGTTTACCTTACAACGAGTTTTTGCACTGCCTCGTTGTACACTTGCACGTATGGCTTCAGTATGTCGAAGTGGAACGCCGGCGTGAGAAGACGCCGTGACCTTGACCAACGCGCCCCCTCCGCGATGAGTAGGCCAGGTCCCAGCCACGGCAACCCGAACCGGTACTTGCCACTCAAACCCGTGAGTTTAGGCTCTAAAACACATGCATCAGTATTGACATTATTATTATTTCCTTTATACTTTTAAATTAATACACGAATAAAACATTTCTTTACATAATCGTATTCAGATCAAATAAGCAATAACAGGTTATTGAAAACAAAGGCCAAACACTGGTTACTGCGTACGATTATTTATGAGATAGAAATATTGAATATATGTAACCCTATTGAATAATCTAATTATTCATTTCACATTAACCGAGTTTAAAAAGAACCATTAACAACACCACTACGGAAACCGTTGAGTTTTAGAAGATAGATCACATTTAATTTTACCACCTGTGTGGTGCTTCAATAACGACACTTACTTTAGTATTGAATAGGATTGTTCCATCGGTACATATAGAACTTTTATTTCGACAAATACATATACATATTTACACAGTTGAAATAGGCCGTTATGGTCCTTGTTCAACATATATCATATCATTCATATATTCATAATACATGGTGTTGCATAAAAAAACGTTATGGTTGAATAAACGATAATGTTCTGATACAAAACGCACCCAAAACTATACCTTTAACTAAAAGTAAACGCTACGTACCGGAAGTTTTCATGATTGCCTTCACGGTGGTCGGGTGGTTGACCACCAGAGTGACCCGGGCCAGCCCCATCCAGAGGCAGAAGTAGCGCCGGAACCTCGCTCAACATAAAATAGTGTTTTTATTTATAAAGCTTATTGTATTTTCAAGATAAGGCATTCTTTTCAGTTAAACACCGTGAATTTATAAATGGGTAGTTGAATACTGTTTGTTATAAGTATGCCTCAAACATGGGTAAAATCGGAGTTAACAGTCAAAATTTAATGAAAATTAAAGGAACATAACAATTATTTCATTCCAATTATCGCTGTGTACATTAATATGTGTATGCAGATTACAAGTGACCATTTATAATCACTGAACACACACAAAATATATCGAATCATTGACTATCAGCTTGACAAAATATGTCCACTGACACGATTAAATTATTTATATTGCAATCAAGCAATTATTAAGTAATTATAATTACAAATGGTATCGTTACAAAATGCGTTTAAACATGTTAACGTGTATAATTACAATCTACAATTTATCTCTGAATAGAAGTAAAAGCAATGTTTCGTTCCTTTTTTCACAAACAACGCCAATATAAACGACTAAATTGACACTAACTAGAATTTAATAGTTTCAATAAACCAAGCGGTTTTGCCCGTAAATGATTGGCGTGAAGTGTAAAATTTCAAAATCTGTCATCACTTTAATTGTGGCAATTTCCCACAAGAATCTGAAAATTTCTTACACATGTACAAGTCGGGAAATGTGTAGTTATTTTGAAAAATGTTGTGTAACATAAAATGAGAATATATGCGAATTGTACGCTAAGTACATGCGTGCACTTCTCAAATATCACTTTATATTATAATCTTATAAACATGAAATATCGACTTCAATTTTCAAAAGGGTTTGCTTGAGATCATTTTGTACAAAGACACATTAAATATTTTACCCATGATAGTCTTTCATGTCTGGATCACATCCACATGTCGGCGAGGCTTTCTCGTGCTTCGCGTGCAAATGATATTAAGCTATTGTTTTAATTTGGCATTTTATTCTTTTCGTGGAGCAATCATAAAGACAAAACATATCCGTATTTTGTTCAAATATGTGTTAAGCTTAAATGAAACAAAAACCGTTACGTTGGTTTGAAACTAGACAAACACCAGCTCGAACCACAGAAGCAAGACTTGTGTTACGCAGCTATCACCCAAAACGTCCCTCGAAATCACTCGATAACAATATAATAGAACGTTTTGTATATGCGTGTTAAGACTACCCGCAACGTTGTGAAGTCTATGACAAGAACTCCAGGGAAACTTGGCTTTGGCCACTGCATATGGTTCTTGCCATTTCAACTCAAAGTTTTTGCAGGAGACACATGACATTAATTAGAATAGAGTTGTTGACTACAAAATCTTCGCGATCTGTCATGAAATCATTTTATTTTAGCGTTAAATTACCATTTGTTAATTAATGTTTAACATTAAAGAATGTGTGGTAAATCAGCCCAATATCATATAAGAAACACAAAAAAGCAGCAGATCTGTAGTTTGTCTGAACAATATTCTACCCAAACAAAGTGTATGTTCTAATCGCAAAGTCACAATAGCTGTCTGAAGTTTATTGGTGTTGATAGCGTTTTGCATTCCAATGTTTGAAGACTGTAAAGACAATTAAAATGGTAATTTTACTTTAAATTTAAACACATGCGAAATGTGTTCAGCAGTGTAATACATAATAAACATATTTGGAATGTTGCAAAGAAAACGAGACCTTGAATTAAACTAATATAACTTCTGTTGGGATGTCTTTGAAAAGCTTTATTAGTAGAAGCCCTGATATCGGAATCCTTGGGCACCGTACGATTTCAAGATTGATCATTTGTATTGCTTAAAACACTGAACAATCATAACGTGCAACAAAATGAACAAATGCCAATTACATGACATAATGGGATTTAATAAATCGCTCCCTATGCAAATCACACGTTATGAATAGTAAATATATCTTTTTAATTACCAGACCAAGTTTGATAATGCAAATAGAAAATATTTCAAACATTTAATATATATAGGCTGTGGGTTTAATGAACAATTCATCTAGAGAAAGCCATAACGCTGACTTTAAAAAAGACACCGTCGTCTCAGACAGACTATAAATACGTCGAAACTTTAATTCACATAATCATCTTTATCATTATGAACGCATAGTGTAAAATGTATTTTCCTTTGATCACAATATAATGTTGACACAATAAAATTGTTAGATATGGAATCGGTCTTGATTTATTGGCTAACTCTTTCGGTTCAAAGTCTAGATCAGATTGGTAAAAATATACGATAGTCTAATAACTCAAATATCGATTAGTGATACATGTTTAAAATAGTGATTAACGTGCGCACAAGTGAAAGGTATTTGTTAACATGTAGATGTTGACTTATTCACAAGTGTTAGGTGTTTTCCATTGTATTGACGTGGACATGCGCACAATTGAAAGTTTTTTTCCGACATGTACATGTTGACATACACACATATGCAAGGTGCCTGCACGTTCATATTGCATTGGGCAGAATTGTAAGGTTTTTGCTTTCATGTAGATGTTGACTCTCGCAGATTGCAAGGTGTTTGCCTACATGGAGATGTTGACATGAGGAAAAATGCAAGGTATGTGTATACACATATTTTGAATCGCGCGTAATTGAAAGGCGGTTGGATTCATGTAGATGCTGAAGCACAATGTCAAGGTCTTTTGCCAACATGTAGGCGTGGAGTTTTAAAGGAATACAAATCGCCATGTGAAAAAACATGCCTATGCTTAGTTACCGAAATATTTACAGACTTATAATACAAATTCAAAATCATAAAACTAATTACACAATTTGAAAATGAAAATAATATTTAATAGAAATATGTGCCGCGACGATAAACGTATTATATTGCAGACGCCCTGCATTGCATATACTATTTTTTAGTCCCATTATTTAAATTCGATAACTTTATTGAGTTATTTGCATGAGGGTATTCGGAACCAGCAAATAAAGTTGAGGTTAAATGTCTCGTTGACATATTTTGGCATAACATTATTTGCTTTATAAAACTATTGTTTAGAACTAAAGATATTTTGTATATAAAAATAGTTAAATTCAGGAAAAATACAAAAGATCAGACTATCGCATTACCCATAGGTCATCCGGGCTGTATGTTAGCAATATCGTATGATGATTACTCATAATAAAAAGAAATTTGAATTTCTGAATTGTTACAAAACATGTATTAACATATTTTCCGCGTCAAACACTGTTGATTATGGGCGTATGGCTGTCATCACAAATTCTAGTAGAACGTGTGAATGATTTTTCGTAACTATTGATGCATATGCTCGTTCCAATACCCTGAAGCTAAGAACGTCTAAAATAAACCATCATTAAATCTTCATAAACATTGTTTTTGCTAGAACGTACGATAATATAACCGATTTAGAATAAACATTATCAACGTCTTTTATTACATTCGTCAGCATATATCAGGAATCTACGTATCGTAGTTGTGACGAGTAACGAACAACGAACGCAATGTTAATCTACTTTTTTGTAGTCTTATCAATATATAGTGTCCCTATGGATATAGGTATGTTCACAAAAGATTTATTTTATATAAAACTTATTAAAAACATAGCAACAAAACCCGACACATGGGCAATGCCTCTGAGGAATATTGTAACGCATATTATATATCAAGTTTTCAGATTCTACGTAGATCCGGTCCAACAGTTAGAATGCATTTCTTTAATTGACAACTGTTTTATCTTTACATGTTTTAATTATACATTTCTGAATCCTTTGGCAATTCAAAACTTTCAACACTCAACATATGTATTGATTAAATCTCTGACTGACACACCATAACGTTATCTAATACAGTTTTCCATACATGACATCATGGATTTGAATTATTCAGATGTATTTTTAAGTACTAATATACTAATATACTAATGTAAGTTCTAATGGTAAAACATGGTAAATTACATTTCTTATTAACAATCCGAGTTGAATTGTAAATACGATTAAATTGTCCAAGTGAAACAAACATAGGTATGGGCTTTAATGAATACTTGATTAAGAGACACCAAGCCGATGACATTAAAATTGATGTAAAACGATCGTTTGCCAGGAACTAAAAATACGTGAAACCTAATATTTATTTTATGTTACCGCAACAGCACGGTCTGATGAGGTTATTGTTATATTAAATGACTCAAAACCAATCTTTGATTTGTGATATGTACGATTTATAGTCGGATTGTGCACATGTGCAAGGTGTTTGCATACGTATAGACAAGATAAAATATATATTCAAACTTTATTATTGTCTCATTCGTATACATACATACATAAATATACATACACATATACAAATATTCACATAAAACATGCATACGACCATTCTGTTGAAGAATTTTAAGAGACATACATATTCACGATTGCATTACTTCAAGACCATTACATATTTACAAAAGGTATTACACGTTAGGTGACCAACGCTAATCATTAAATAAAAAATGCTATACGGCTGATGAATTTGTAAAATAATGATAGTTGTATATCGGGCCCTAATGCGCGTATAACAAAAAAGTTAAAAAATACATTATAAAATACCGAATCTCATCTCAGATCAGATCTTGAGTGAACTGATTAGCAATGATTACCTAAATGCAAATAAAAGTACATATGATTTAAGAAAGTACAATGCCACAGGAATAAAACACGACGTTGTAGAATATTAAACCGGGCTTTTGCACAAGAACGCATCATTTCAATTTTTAATTTTTAGACATTCTAGCAAATGTTTTACATACAAGCTTAGCCTTCTCAAATAAAGAGTGTCTTATGTCATCGTTCAAAAAGCAATCTTGAAATGCACGGCTTTCGTCTTCAATATTACCACAAAACGGACATTTTCGTTCAAGTACACTTACGCCCTCGTAACGCCCTGTTTTTATGCGCAAAGGAGCGACACCGCAGAGGAACTTGCTTAATGCAGCGCGATGTCATAGGGGCATAATCACTGTGCAATACATCTCGGTCTGGTTATCATTTTTAAACAACCGAAACTTACGCAACTCATTATCACCACGATCAGAATGGCCTGTGCCACTATTTAAAGATTCCAGCCATTCTGAAACATTTTTTTCTTGCATTTGCTAGTAACTTTATTGCATGAAAATTAACGGCAAAATCGTAAGTCACCTTTTTACGCCGACGATCTAGTTTTAATCACAGAGAATGAGGAAGATCTCCAACACCTATTAACTTTATTATCACAGTGGTGCGATATAAATAATATGAAAATTAATACTGATAAATCGAAGATTATGCATTTTCGACCCCCTTCCAAAGAAAAAACGAACTTTAATTTCAAGTGCAATGATGACGTTATAGAATGCGTGGAAATCTACCGTTATCTTTGCTTAATGTTAACTGACTCTTTGGACTATAACGTAACGGCAAAACATGTAGCGCAGTCAGCTACACGAGCCCTTGGTCTTATCATCGCAAAGTTTAAAGCATTGGGCGGGATGCCTTACGAAGTGTTCTTAAAACTCTACCAGGCAAGTGTCTGGCCCACCATTAGCTACGGAGCGTCAATATGGGGTACCAGAGAATTCTCGTGCATAAATGCAGTCCAACATAGAGCTGCCCGCTTTTTCCTGGGGGTCGGGAAGTACACTCCAAATGCCGCTGTAAACGGGGACATTGAATGGACGCCACCAATAGTAAAACAGTGGAAGGCCGTTATAACTCATTGGATTAGACGCTCAAATATGGACACCAATAGTCTTAACATTTTTAATGTTTAGAGCCGGTTCTTCTCATAATAAATGCTGGCCACATTTTGTTAAAAAGACCGTTAAATCGTTTACTGAACATGATTTAAACATAAATACCTATGTCAGTAAATCACAATTAACACGAATAATTGATTTGTTCCAATAAAATATGTCAAACGGTTTAGATCACACATGGTTAAACCAAATTAGTTCAGTTACTGGTAACGGTAACAGTACCGGTGGAAATAAATAACGCCTTTATAAGACTTTTAAAAGTACATTTACAGCCAAACCTTGTGTTAAAAATAAAACTATAACAAGAATTGAAAGAAGTGCTTTAGCCAAGTTCAGGTGCGGTGTAGCACCCTTAAAAATAGAAACTGGTCGTTACCAAGGAATTGTCTTAGAACAACGAACTTGTTTTTATTGTAAAACTATGGTGGAAGACGAAACGCGTGTTTGACTCTAATGTCCATTGTACAACACCCTGAGAAATGAAATTGTATTAAAAGCGACATCCATCAAAAATGATTTCAATTCATTGTCAGTTCCTGATAAGATTTTATTCCTACTCTCCGATGACAATACGGTAAAATATAGTGCCAAAACCTGTCATGAAATACTTAGATTAAGACGCAACTACGTTTACAAATAATAAATATTGAATTTGTATTTTCATGTAAATGTGAATATTATATTTGTATATGTATATATAAGTGTGTATATGTTGTACATACAAACGTAGATAAATGTTTTATTTACTATTTTACCTATGCTTATATTGTTTAGTTATATCGTTTTATATCACGTAGAATCATACATTTTACAGTTTCACATAACTCTGTTAGAGTGGTTTTATACATGAACTTGTTTACTTTTAATACACGTTTTATAAACCATGAATGTATAAAAGTGAGACTCAAATAAACTTTCTGTCTGTCTGTCTGTCTGCTTTGGAATTGAAACACTTATGCTACAATATTGTTGTGCATCACAAGTTTTTAACATATGATCAACAAAGAAAACCCAGTTCCTGCATGATGTATTTGCTGCAAATGCAGTGCATCACGTTTATTTACTCCACAGTCAAGCACATTAGATAATCTAGCCTAATAAATAGCAACGGATTTCCACTATCTAATTTCCGTGGGTATCAATCCCATTTCACCAGGAACCGCAACATTTGGCGTATATTTACCGACACCTAAAAAGAAAAGGATGGCGCGATACTGCAAGGCATTTATACACGGGTAAGAACGATAACCCCAGAAAGCAGAGCCATCACTGATTGTATGTCAAACTGTAGAATCATATAGGTGAGTACATACGTTATATGGAAGACCAGCAGCAGATTTACATTTAGCTACCTGAAGACCAAGAGCCCGACTTGCACGTTGAGCAACTACATTTGCAGTGACATTGAAATCTAATTGCTTTGTAACATAAGTCCTAACATAAGTTCTAAATACATATATTTGTCAACAATAGTTACTGTGTGATCACCACATTTGAAATTACTAGTTGTTTTACACATGGATACAGGTCTAAACTGGACACTTTGAATCGTTTGCTATTTATATACATATTGTTGGTGCTACACAAGTTATTGAGAGCATTTAATAGACATTACAAATATTTTTCATTTACAGCTAACAAGACAATATCGTCTGCATATAGCAATATACATATTATATCAGATCCATAATCAACACCAATATCAAGCGATTTAATGTATATAGCTAGGTCAATTATGTATAGATTAAACAAAGGGGGCGCTGATATGCAGCCTTGTCGTAATCAAGACTTAACAATAAACCAGTCTATGTGTCTGGAGTTAACTCTTACACACGAATATACAGAAACATATGGAGATTGTACAGCACTTAACATTTTACCTTTTATACCAATGTCATGCAATTTTTTCCACAGTAAGTCTCTTTTATATAATCGTATGCCTTTTTAAAATCAATACAAGCAGCAAATTTAGATTGTTTTCGTTTCTTTCTAGTATCAATAATGTTTGTTAAAGTAGACAAATGCTCAATTGTGCTTCTTTTCTTCTGAAGCCATTTTGTTCATCAACAAGAATATTTTAACTTTCAGCCC
This sequence comes from Dreissena polymorpha, assembly GCF_020536995.1. Lineage (NCBI taxonomy): Eukaryota > Metazoa > Mollusca > Bivalvia > Myida > Dreissenidae > Dreissena > Dreissena polymorpha. Next base: position 108,651,026 of record NC_068359.1, read on the forward strand.
AAATACTTAAAAACAGCACACATTAATATATTAACAGAACGAGTTAAAGAAAGTCCCCTATATGATAAGGGGTTCATTGTATCCATACTTGATGACTTAGGAATAGGGGTAATAATGCTTTTACCCCATATAGTTGGAATTGTACCACTCTTGAAACATAAATTAAACAAAGCATGCACAAACATAGCAGCAGTAATAATCTTTAGACCTTCAGTAGGTATTTCATCTATACCATTAGCTCCCAAGTTTACCATCATCAACATTTATTTTTCACTCCCAAAATAGAAATATCAGTGATGAAACTAAGTGTATCAAAATCACCATTTACAAAACTATACATATTATTACATAACATACCCAGTAATGCAAATAATGACTGTTACTAACGGGAACACAAACAAGATTCTATAGCAGCTTGGAGAGTGTCCGAAATGTACCAATTTGGCACAAAAGTAGTGCTTCTAAAGTACAAATCTAATTGTCGTGACAAGAAAATACATTTATTACATAGTAGCTTTTAATATGATTACTCAAAATATTACACGCGTGGTGATTTACGATGTATAAGTAATGTGCAGGAAATGGAACAAGAAGTTCAACAACTAAATAAATTCGAATGTTAAGCATTATGTCTTGGCCCTATAACGGATATCGATTACTCAATCACACTATTTATGTTATGCTTGCTGGTGGTTTGTACAGAAATAACCTTGAATACAAACTAATTATTCAAGTAAACAGTAAAATTTTCAATATTATACTGTGAAATGATATCGTTTTCATGACATTGTGACCTCATTATTTAAGCAAAAATTATACAATACAAAGAAAGTTTTCTGGGACTTAGTGGAATATTAATTTTAATTAACTCGTGATCATTAAAATAAGTATTTTCTATGATCACTCATGAATTTCAATCGATATGATACAAAATCCAACAAATATAAAATAGTAGTATGACATCGTCATAAAACCTGTTCATGAATTTTAAAATCCACATTTAAAATCTTAAATAAGTTTTTCAACACTACAAGAAAGGTATCATGACTGAAATAATTCCAACTAGTGACACCATTCTCGGAATTTATACACGCTTAAAATCAATAGGTGTTTATATTTTGCAAACAAGAAATTGAAACGAAAATATAATCATTAAGTTACCTGATTTATTATATAAAATGCAGATAAAATATGTACGTCACAAAACTATCTCAAGCTGCATATAACAGTCACTATTTCCAAGAACTGCCTTTTAGCCGTGTTATGATTCTCCCGTAAATCAGATGTTTGTTAACTTAATTATTTCATGAAAATACTTAACATATGCATTAAAATGATTGTCTTAACAACTGTATAATGTTTTTAGTCCTATTCAGTTAAGGCAAGCGTTTAATAATGCACATGTGTACCCCTGCACGTCTAAAATGCCGAACAACACATGTCGGCATAATACTGTCCCTTAGCTGTACTGGTAGTTCATATCTGCTAAAGCAATCAAAGGGCTGAAGGTACTGAAGTTGTGCGCTGTTGTCGTCCTTGACGCTAACGCGACCAACTAAAAATGGCTCGATTTCAATGTTGGCATATCGCTTGTGCCATTACTTGACTTCCGTATCATTTGAGATAAAGAGATTATGTAAGATTGCAATGGGTTTGAAACAAATTAAATCTTAAATCGAGCTATCGTTTTCTACATGTTGACCCATCGACTCTCGGGTAAACAAAATTAATATATTTACAGCCATCATTGAATAATATGTAAATCAATCATGCATTAATAGTATTATTACGATAAGGAACATTCTCAAACCACGTAATCATGTACAATATCAATCTGTATTGAATCTCTAAATAGAAACGTTCCTGAGGCAATAGCAATTTACCGTTCCTTTGTCACAAACAATGCATATTTACACGACTTAATGGGCACTAATTTGAATGTAATTGTTTCAATTCAACAAAGCGGTGCTGCCGGTACAATTTGTCATAATTGAAAGTATGGCTCATCACGCAAGATTAATGGGATTTCTAGAGATGTTAAAAAGCTTCATATATGTCGTTTTTATGAACACAGAAAAGAATAATGCATGGCAATATATATATATATATATATATATATATATATATATATATATATATAAATTAATAAATGAATGAATAAATAAATAAATATATGAATGAATAAATAAATGAATATATATATATATATATATATATATATATATATATATATATATATATATATATATTGATATATATATATACTTCTTACGGCCCCAAAAATCATTTTAAATTTAATATGGTACTGTTAGAGACCATTTTCTACAGACATGCAATAATAATTTCATCTAGCACGGTCTGACACATATGGGCCACATGTTGGCGATGTTAACTAGTGCGTCACATGGAAAACATATAAAGCAAATATTATTGATTTTGTTGGCAGTGTATTCTTCTCGTTGGGTAATAAAACGAAAACATAGATATACATTGTTTTTACATATTTGAGCTGATTTCATTTAAGATAAAACGTACTTTTGCAATTTGACGAACAGCATCTCGAACCGCAGGAGCAAGACTTGTATTACACAACTACCACACATCACAGAACGAACGTTTGTTCTTCCATCGAAATCACTCGATGGAAATAGTATTAAACGTTTTGGACTTGCGTCTTAAGACACATACAAACATGCAGTCTATAAAAAGAACTCCAGAGAAACCTGATGTAAGCCGCTAAAACTTGTTTAGATGCATTACCATTTAAATAAAAGCTTTGAGAGGAGTCTAGTGATGTTAATGAAAATATACTTGTTGGAACATAATGAAATAAGGCAATGACATCATATTGATATAGCGTAAAATAACAATTTGCTTTAGATTATTGAAATTGTGACAAAATATTCAAATACTATCTTATAAGAACAAGAACAAAAGAAGCAGATTTGGCCTCAAACATTTTGTGTAAAACAACATGCATAGTTATCGTAAGGCCACAATATATAGAAACTTTTACTGTTGACATATGTATGCAGATCGTCCAATTTTAGCTGAAATGACAATCGTAGTTAAAATGGGCACTTTGCTATTGTTATTATTGTTATATAACTAGTATAACAAAGGCTCTTGCAATATAAGAATAAAATGTCAATATATTGTGAACAGCTTTAATTAATTCATGTTTCTATAAAGGTGCGCTTACTTATTTGAACGTTTAGTACCAACGCCGCACTTCTAATGTAATTAGAAAAAACGTTCGTTCCTATTTTATGCCTCAGCCTTAAAAGGCGTTAGTTTCTCTCATAGACTTCATCTGTGTGTTGTTAGTTTATTGGTGGGTTAAGTGCATGATCCGATATATTGTACAAAGTTCACCACCATCAGTCGAAACTAACATTGCGTTGATTACCAGTGTATATAATGTTATGTGGGTATCAACCTAGGATCTCTTATAGTTTTTATTCTGCCTCTGTTGCAAACATTTAGCAGGGTCGAATGAACTAGTTGATCTCCGGCAGAACCTCGCATGTTCTAATATTTTACCTTTTACAAAATGTACATGCGAAGTTCCTGCAATTTTTTTTTTAATTAAAGCAAACATATGGCAATAAGTCATCAATTTCGCCTTTAAATTTATTTACTCATATCCGGATAAACTTTCTCCATATCGGCACTAACCATTAATTCTCTATATTATTGTCATTAGCATAACAAAAACATTAGCGACGAAAACAAGGGAACAAAAGACGGTGCCTGCCCCAGAAAATCATAGACACATATCATTGTTGTTTGTGTTCTATGTACCCTTAAGGTTAATGGCGCAAGTCTGAAAAGTGATACACCATGATCGTGTTAAGGAAATATCAAAGATGAATATGCAATGGTAAATTATGGTATATGATAAAAACATTCAGAGCGACATTGATCAACAATATAAAACTGTTTTATAATTGTGATTCATTTTGTGAGCATGATCTTATTTTTCATTTATGCGTATGACTAACTGGCGTCGTTTACAGTACATGTAGGTGTTTTGCTGTTGAATAAGAGCACGAAATAGATTAAATTGATGGGAGACTTAGAGTATTACGTTATATTATATTAAAATATTGCTACGTTTTCTGAATCCGAAGCCATTTCTTAGAGAATACAACAACTATTTTATGAAGTAAAATCATGTTCTTTAAAAGTAATTTCTTTGTGAGACTACAATTTGGATCTACAATTATACATAGTATTTATTACCACAATTATGTTCATTATAGTCACAACACTCCCAATTATGTGTACCTTATGTAGTTGTTTTCAAAAGATTAGAAAAAAATCTAGGTCGTCTATCGAATTTTTAAAGTAAAATACGAACGATGTCACAGTGCATGCACACTCTCTCTGATCTAAATCTGGAATTAATCGTCTGGTCGACGTTTCTGGAGACATATTATATTGAAAACAAATCCCTGCATATGAAATAGTATGTGATGCTTTAAAAAATAGGTTAGTACGTGTTAGGCTTTTTAACAAAGTGTTTCCTAAATTGTGAAAGGTTTAATGAGCTTACTACACGCTTTTGTGTTGTCATCTTTAGCAGACAATACGATCTTATTGATCTTAATATGGCTGTGCATTACCAATGTTATTGCAATGAGGTACATGTATTAAACTTAAACTCCTAGGTCTGTGGTGACGCGAAACTATCAAAATATATGTTAACATGCTCTTATGTCGACACAATCAGTCCAAATACACTGCATAATTATTCACATCGATATTAAGTTTTTCAACTGTATCAATGTTTGACCATTGTTTATGTATTATATAGCCGTCATTGGTGCTTAGCCACGTAGTACAACATGACATAACACACACAAGTGACATATAAATATATAATGTCGAAAACAATCAGTACTAAAATACACTATTATTGTCCATTAAATTGGGTAGCACTTTTAATAGTTTGTGTTTACCACAGGTGGTTAGCGTGTGGCTATGATATTAATTAGTGAAAACATCATTTTGAATGATAAATAATCATATTATAACGAAAAATTAACTTTTCTGAAAAAAAATATTTCACTATCAAATATATATATAACAAGGTATGCAACTCAAAATCAGCCCAAAACGGGGTGCATCGCTTTGAACAGCCATATCTTCATCAATTTTGCAGCGATTTTCACGATCTCGGTCTTATTCAACGCAGAAATGAATTTCCTTTCTGGAAATGTATATGTCTTGCAATATTTTTACAAATGCTGGGTCAACTTTTAAGAAATAACACGATACACAACACGCATGACCCAGTTGACAGTGATCATGTATTCTTTATGAATGAAATCTCCAGTTGTAAAGACACACCTCCGCATTGGACCAATGAAATCACTCGTATGTTTAAAATGTCAGTTAGTTGAAATGTATGTAAACAAAGGTTTCAAACGGCGCTGGACAGTTAGTCTTGATGCAGAATGTAACGACAAGAACGGTAATAATGTTTTTTCATACGTTTTATTGAATTATGGTATCGAACTACATGAACTTTATAGGGAAGTTGCCCTTTACTCCGTGAAGATTTCAGTCTTAAAGACAGCATGATCACTGTCAACTGGGTCATGCGTGTTGTGTATCGTGTTATTTCTTAAAAGTTGACCCAGCATTTGTAAAAATATTGCAAGACATATACATTTCCAGAAAGGAAATTCATTTCTGCGTTGAATAAGACCGAAATCGTGAAAATCGCTGCAAAATTGATGAAGATATTGCTGTTCAAAGCGATGCACCCCGTTTTGGGCTGATTTTGAGTTGCATACCTTGTTATATATATATTTGATAGTGAAATATTTTTTTTCAGAAAAGTTAATTTTTCGTTATAATATGATTATTTATCATTCAAAATGATGTTTTCACTAATTAATAGCATAGCCACACGCTAACCACCTGTGGTGTTTACCACATCATTTACATAATAAAGAAGTAAATAAAAATTCGGTTTTAGAAGTTATAGCTTAAACACGCCCTTGAGGTATCTTTTAAATCTTTTACCTTTCCAAGCTATTCCGAACAAGCTTACTCTTGCATGTGCAACGTGTTTTGTATAAATTAACATTGGCCTTCTATAATAAATTGTCTTCAATTCACCATGGCATAGGCATTGGCATATAAGCAAGTGCGAACATGGTTCAATCAATGTGACAGTAATCTGAATAAACGATTCTAAACGAAACATTTAAATACAATCAAGTAGAATAGACTATTTTGCACTAATTGACAATGCAGTGTATCTTTCATTACAGTCAACGTTTTAGTTGACACATATTTAATGTGTTAAAGTCAGAATATATACCATTTGGGCATATATAGGATAAATGTATCTTGTAGTATGTCGTTTTTCTCCTAAAGTTCGAAATCAATGTTAAATATACATGACTGTACATTCGCGCTGAGACAAGTTATACCGTGCACCAACATGTACACTTGTCTTTCATGATAAAATGACTTTGAATTATTTCCATGCCACATTATTGTTCGAAGAACTAAATGATGAATACATCATTATAATAAACCACTTGGTTTTAAACAAATCTAGGATCATGGCTCACATACTGTAGACACAGGCGGAGCTTTAATCAACAATTCATTTAGAAAGACAGTCATCGTCTGACATTTAGCTTAATTGAACATGGGCGTCAGGACGAGAGCTGGCTAAATTTGCAAATGAAGTTAACAGTAACAACTCGATCATAATGAAGGTATATGTTTATACTGTCTATGCCTAAGTTAAACTTTAAAGTGTTATAACAATCCCATGGTGTTACTAGGTACTGGGTTGTAGTAATATCATTTGCTTATTTTATGCTTATTTCACAACGGAACACGCATATCTACTTTTCGTTATATAGTAAAGCGCTGGCGTTTACACTTGTAAATAGTTATCAACTTACACATATGTTAAAACGTCTGCTGTTAAGGTTGATAAATATTGACCAAACAAATTAGAGAAGAAAATGCAAACACATGAAGACATACTTAATTAATAAAATATATGTGCAAATACGTGTGTCTTGCTGCAATTCAATTGAGATATGAAATGTTCGATCTCATTAATTGTGGAACATTAAGCGCTATACATGTGTCTTAAAATCACAATTTGACTCAGATCAGAAACTCATGAATATACTTTCATTGATTAATATTGATGACTGAAGTAAATGCTTACAGACGTTTTAAAGTAACACTTAAGCATAATTTAGTTATAATCACACATGAATCAGAAATTATTTTTAACAAAACCAAAGATGATAAAGTAATGTGTGTTGACCATTATATAATGTTTAGCTATTTTGCAACAGTTGCAGAATTGTGTGATTGTTTAATTGGACTTTAGGTGAATCAAATTGTTTTTACGGATTTAAGGATTATAATCTAATCGACAGTCAAATTTTGGACATTAGCACAAATTGTGTGAACTATTATTTATAAGATTTCTAAATGTTTTATTGTAGAAGTGCTGTGAAATCTCTCTCGAAAGACAATTACTTCACACAATATCTAGACAACTTCAAAAGTCAAAAATATTACGTTCGCATAATAATAATAATAATAATAATAATAATAATTAATAATAGTAGTTAATAATAAAAATAATAATAATAATTAATAATAGTAGTAGTAGAAATAGTAGTAGTAGTAGTAGAAGTAGTATTAGTAGTAGTAGTAGTCGTAGTAGTAGTAGTAGTAGTAGTAGTAGTAGTAGTAGTAGTAGTTGTAGTAGTAGTAGTAGTAGTAGTAGTAGTAGTAGTAGTAGTAGTAGTAGTAGTAGTAGTAGTAGTGGTAGTAGTAGAAGTAGTAGTAGTAGTAGTAGTAGTAGTAGTAGTAGTAGTAGTAGTAGTAGTAGTAGTAGTAGTAGTAGTAGTAGTAGTAGTAGTAGTAGTAGTAGTAGTAGTAGTAGTAGTAGAAGTAGTAGTAGTAGTAGTAGTAGTAGTAGTAGTAGAAGAAGTAGTAGTAGTAGAAGTAGTAGTAGTAGTAGTAGTAGTAGTAGTAGTAGTAGTAGTAGTAGTAGTAGTAGTAGTAGTAGTAGTAGTAGTAGTAGTAGTAGTAGTAGTAGTAGTAGTAGTAGTAGTAGTAGTAGTAGTATCTATATATCACACAATTGGGTGTCGGTTGGTATTGCTCGTCACTTTTGTTACATATTTTAGTTAAGGGTTTTCGACATTTGAAATGCGGACGATAATTACGTGTGTTTTCATTATTCGTATCGTGATGGAAAACAATTGAAGTTTATTGTTGTTTAATTAAGTCATATAAAAGAAACCGATGTATGGCGATACAACGAAATCGCTGCGTTCCAGACCATTCGGTTTATTAAATCAATTCAGTTGAAGGAAATGTCCAGATATAAGAAACTTTTGAAAAAAAGTGTTGTATTTTCCAAAATAGTGTTGTAATTTAGAATAACTTATTGGTGATAAGTTGTAAGGAATCTAGTTGAATTTCATCTTTCAAGAACATATTTAGACAATTCATATAACACTAAATAGATCATGAATACAACTAATAAATGTAAACCCGGTCAGTGATTGTAAATTCGTATTTGTGGCAAGTTCACTTCCCTACTCGATGGAATTGAAGACGGAGAACCAATTTGGGTCATTGTGTAAATTGAAAAAGCGAAACATATTTTTCTAATAAATAGGACGTTATTTCCGTATCTTCCGCTTATTGTCCACAAAATAATACAATCCAATCAAGTGGCGCACATGTTCAGACGAAAACAATAAATCTGGGGTGCCATCCCGCCTAAAAAAACAAATGTGCTGAAATGAAAGAAGATTAATATGATGTTGATTTCGCACCGGCCGAAATAACCTTGCAGTGTTATTGTCTTTTATACATGCCTAAATACCTACCTAAATACCTAATTAGATTCGATGAATAAAAACGATCAAAGCAATTGCAATAATTTAGTTGACAACGTAACGTTTTTCTCACAAATTAACACATTTGTATTATTTTTATGTAATTATAATATTGTAAAACAATAACATACAAAATCAGGTGCATGAACGTACCATCGGTTGTGTATAACGTAAACATGTCATATGCCATAAAGAACTATGCATTTTGCCATAACCTACAATGTTTATACAAAGGCGTTGTTAAATGTGATGATGGTGAATGATTACTTAGTGGATATATACGACATATGACTGGATCAGTTTGCTGGTGAAGAACTTTGCATCGACACAAACATCTAATGTGTATTACACAATACGTTATTTCAATCCATAACAGGAGTTAATAATGCAGCCATGATAAGAACAGTGGATAAACGGAACAATATTATTGTAAATGTGCTGGTGTCTTCATTGAACGACTTACATTTAGACTTATTTATTGTAAATACATTTTTCAAAACCCTATTTTCAATATGTTTCTTTGTTTCATGCCATTATACCTTGTGGTTCAAAGTCTCATGTTGGAATTTTTGAGGTCCTGATAGTTAGTCCAACATATGTTTAGAACTTCATCTGTATCCGAAATATGATTTCACATCGGGACCAAGGTTATTTCGTTTCGTCGAGCACGTCTGCTTGTGCTATTTGCGCATATGCTCTATCTAAAAGATTATGAGTACAGCTGTTATTAAGTCTTCCACCGCCCGCTGGTAATAAAGGTTTTTAATAATAAGGATCCTACATGCGATGGTCTAATTGAACACGCCAGTTTGACAGGGTATTTTACTCAATTTACACATTCTCTATATAAAGAATAACTATTGTAGGGATTGAGATTTTATATAATACATTTGATTACTCCCTGTGCATTGAAAACATGCATTATTTCCAAAAAAGAACCAAAATAACATAGTTATTTTTTACGTTTTCAATGTGTTCTCACGTAACTATTTAAGTTCATTTTAACCTTTAATGTCAATATGCCGAAAGTAATACGTGCGGCTTAACGCTTGCTGTGAACAAAAAATTAACTTGCAGGTTAATGTTGTTCACGTTAGTATACAGCTATACCAAATGTTTTAAATAGCAATGTGGACAGCTACTGGCTTCATTACCTGTACATTTAGTTTCCAAATCAACATCGATTAAACAATTAGAAAAAAGCCTAGGTGTATTGGCTAAATCCCTAGTAATAATGAAAATGAAGATGTTCGAATGGCCTATTAGGTCAACACCAAACTATGCCTTCAGACAATGGAAGAATGGCAACAACAGTTGTGTCCCTTATTAGTAATGTTCACGACTACAAACATATTGAGTAGTTTATGTGAACATAATTGTGTTAAAATATTTGCAGACAGACCATTATTTTATAAGCTAAAATTTAAAGCCAGTCAATAAATTGTACAAATACATATTTCACTAAACAAAAATACTGTTTCATAAACACAAGATTAAATATGCAAAACTCCTTTTGAGGTTTTCAAATACTATTCAAATGACTAACTCATGCATAAATCAAGAACGCGTATACATAAAAAGTTAAATACCTATAATATTAAAAATTTCATAATTAAACCAAACAAAGATTTGTTGAATACTAATACGTAAAGAAATTTCGTTTACAGTGTAAATTGCAATATTCTTTATGAATAATTTGAAGACCTTCGGCTTTTCCCATCATTATTGCAGATCAAACAACATTACATTGCCTTCTCTCTATATTATATAACACAAGTCGCATGTCTGGTTAGAATTATTTAAAGAAAAAGTGTCCTCTCTACGGAAACCACTATCTGACACGTTATCATCTAAACAAATATTTACAGCTGTCGTCCATAGCAACATGAGTCGCGACGACTTTCGTCCCGAATCTAGCGCGCACTACGGCTGTTTGAAATGAACAACAAACAAATACTGTTTTTATGAGATTGTCCATTTTATGAACACAAGTAATGTAATAAACATGTCATTGAGCTTGAGATTTAATAAAAATAGAGCATGACTCAAAACCTGCATTTCATTAACGCAAGAAAAAACCCTCTAACTCCGAGTTCTTATGTCTCATGTATGAGTAGATCGCAAAACCTCTTTCTTCCATATCTTAGTTTACTTAGTTTAAACCACACTTTTTTATTGTATTTCTACCGAAATATACATTTATGCATGATAAACACACACTCCAAAATACGTTTTTAACACACAGTTTACTGTTAAAAAACACCACGTCCGACAAGTCCTTACAGAGTTTAGATAAAACTATTGTGTTCACATGTTATAATAAGACAAATAGTAGTGCAAGATCCTCCTTCGAAAGCACACTATTGTACGCTTATCATGTGATACCTATAACCGCATTGACACAACACGCATTATAGCTATACAAACTATTTTTTATATAGACAATTCGGTCTAAGGCCGGTTTTTTAACCAAAATAAATCCGACAAAGTTGTGTTCATAAATATAATTAACCAAACAATGTGACGAAAAAAATATTTCAAGAAAATTAGAAACTCGATGTATAAAGCAGAGATTTTATAAGCCACAAACTCCATGTCAAACACCTGAAGTCACATTAAAAATACATCTCTCAGATACACAGACGGAAAATCAGACGGACGGACGGACTGACGGACGGACGGATGGACGGGCGGGAAGGCTGGCAGATATAGCGGTTCCTTCCATACTCCTTTCATACGCCGTCACATAGGACTGTTTATATATATAGATATACCAACATGTCATAAAGCCGGAATCGACTAGCGCTGGCGGTTACTAGATGTATGATGGGATGTGATCCAATAGAGTCGTTATTAACGCGATCCACCTAGTGTTAATTGAGAGAGATGTCCTGTCGGAGCGCTATTGAGAGATTAACATCCTCTTCTTATATCACATTGTTATTCAGATATCTCAATATGCATTAACAATTAATTGATTGTATAATTTACCATGGTTACTTATTCATTACAAACAACACACTGATAACAATCTAAAATAAGAGAACAAATGTTACCAGAACATTATCCATTCTATTTGTACAAAGTTGTAGTTGATATTCATTTGAACAGTCAAAATATAATCATGTCAGAAATATATTTTGAGAAAGCACACCTATTTTGTATTAGAGTTTTTCACACATTACACATGCATGCATGATACAATTATAGGATTGTGTTTATATGTAAATAATAACTATGTCTTCGTGTAAAATGCAACATTATAGAAGTTATGGTTTTTATTTCGAACCGAAATATTTATTTAATCATACATTACGTTTGGAATTCAACAACTAAAACATGTTCAGTTTAGAGTACTCAGACTTCGTATGAAAACGATAAAGTAACGTGCAATATGTCATTGCAATACTTTTGTATGACGTATGTCGCATGACTTAATTAAAAACACGTCATTTCTTGTTTTTACACAATTCGAAATGGTATTTGAGTCACATGAGCCACAGCGTACGTAACAAACACATATTTTTGTTAATGAACTCCAACGTTATAACATGTGTTCCAAAAAGAGCAGATGATGTGTATTTATTATTATTGTATTTAGTTCACTGTTAGATGGTGCATGTATTATCATATCACAATAGTTTTGTAAAATTTGAAATTACTATGATGTCAGAAATATATTTTGAGAAAGCACACCTATTTTGTATTAGAGTTTTTCACACATTACACATGCATGCATGATACGTGTAATTGTTTCGGATTCTGTGATGTGAGGACCATGATATAACGTTAAGTACATGTTAGCCCAGTACATTTATATAATGGTAATTTGAATCCTGTGTGCAAAACTGTATTCACATCGGCTCTATACCAACATCAATACTGATTCAGAAAGTGTTTTTTTCCATGTATAATTCTAGCCTTTCTGGTTTTACTGCTTTACGCGAGCACAAAGTATTTGATGGGAGTTTAAATGTTTAAGAGATTAGATTGAACAGAGTGCCTTCTCATTAAGTACCTTTTATTGTGGTTTAGATGCGAATAATAACCAAAGTTAACCTGGAAACTAAATGTTGGTTTGTTCACGTATTCACAATGAAGAGCATGGACAAATCAAACAAGAATACATGTACAAGAAAAGTTCAAAACATTAGCATAGGTTTTTTGTTTTGATTTATTTTTGAATGTGTGCTTTCAATGAACGGGCCTTTTTCCAAAGAGAATTCGAGTGTATTGTAAACAAACGCGTATTTTTATATTCTGTTGTTTACGTTTGTGTACAGTTACATGTGTAAAGGAACAATAAAACAGCGTTTAGCAATAGCTGTCGCTTAGATTATTAGATCATTTTATTGTACCTAACTATTGTGTGGCTGTCATACGGCTGTTATTTATTGGTACCCACTGATACTTTTATACTTGTGTGCAGGTAACATCGATTAATAAAGTAATGAGAGGCACACCACTTGAATATATTTTATGAAAATGTTGGGAAGAAAAGAATGTTGGAAGCATCTTATTATCTTTCTTACATCTTATACAAATGGACACAGATGTTTGGTTTCCATGGAAACTATTCCGAGACATGCAACTTAAGACGATGTGCGACACGTTATTAGATTCTATGTTACTCTACCGTAAGACGGTTCAAATACTTGCGATTAAATGTGATTATTCAACGCCGTTGACAGACGTTTTTTCATCAGACGTTTTAATAACCTGACATAACTTCTTTCAACATAACTTAATAATTTGTCTCCTTGGCATCATCAGACAGTTGGTTCTTGAAAGGTTTAAACATAACGACAAAGAATGCCGTCGATTATTTAAGAGTATGGTTCTTTTTACAATAATTGCAAATACTTAAAATACAATGTTTGTAAGTTAGATCAGATGATAGTTGCTTGATTGAATTCTTGAAAAATATTAACTGACAGTGGAAAGATTGTCATATGTATAAACTTCACGTTATTCGATATTTAGTATTTAAAGATCAAACATTCGTTCACACATTCGTTATTGTTTGTAGTTATATTTCAGCGAACGTTGTGATAAGACTGGATTCTGGTAAGCTTGAGAAGCAATCGCATACGAACTTGTTGACAACGTTTTGACTACAACAATAGAAAACTTTATTTTATGAGTTAGATATGCATTTAAAAAACCAAGATTAATATTCAGCGTAATAAAGTTTGGAAAAAGGGTAATGATAATATCGAACACTAATATGAAATTTTATACAACATATGTGTGTTTTGCCATACATATATAGGATTTTAACGTACATATATATGCCTTTATAAAACACGTATATACAATTATACCACACAAACATGGACATATAGAACAAATATATACACATATACTACATACATATAGACATAGTTAATACTGCAACATTTGACACGCCATATCCGAAATATAATATGCAATTAAACATTTTTTTAATTCAATACTCTTCCTTTGCTTATGAATTATGCTTCTTTCGATATTCCATCCATCATACTCTACTCTAATTGTTATGATAACCATGCCATGGTAAAACGTGCGTGAGCGCTTTAAAGTGCGAGACTGGATATTTTAAGGAAGGCGGGAATATGAAATGATAAACTCTTACTTTTCTCTCGCCCACCAGACATCGGACAGTTCACTGACTGCTGTCAGATAGGGATGTGGCTCTCTGAAAGAACACATAGTGTGTAAACGCCGTTAAATAAGGTATGTACGATTTACCGTTTATTACAGGCAATAATCACCATATGTAGTTTTGACGCGAACAAATTCAATACAGGATGGCGTGATTCCGAGTTGTGTCATTGCCCGATCTCAGAACGATAAAGAGCTACTGACCGACATAGTATAGCGGTACTAAAATTTCGATTATTACAGAGAACTTAATTTAGAAATACCACGATTTGTCCGCCATTATATATCATTACATAGAACATCCAGCGATTACTGGCATTACGTTTAGCATTAGTGTAGATGTCGCTCTTATATAAGGTTCACCACGGCAATATAATCTATTGTGCCTAAATGGCAATAATGCCAGCTCTGGCAGGAAATAAAATAAATTATATCAACCAAATCGGACAAAAATCTTTTGCTTGTCTAGAACAGATGCATTTTATCTCGTTTGTTTATAAAGATACATATTGTAGAATAGTCCCAATATTGAATGTAAAACGATCTTAACACTGCACGACTAATTAATGAATTGAATGCACTTCCTTTTTTTTCAAAGGGATCTATTTGTTTTCCATTTACATATTCACTATGGCGATCCAAGAGTTTGCAAGGTCGAACGTTTCATATTCGATAGTTACTGCAAATGTCCCACTGTGCCTCTGCCAACTATATGTAGTGATATACACGTTATTTGAAGTTTAAATGTTAAGTTGTTTCATTTCTTTGCCCATAAATATAAAATACAATTGGATGTTAACATTGATGTCTCTCAAGAAAAAGTTTGCATGAGTTTGAATTTTCCATTATATATATCAAAACACTCGTCTCTTAAGCCGCTTTTCCATCAGATTTAATCACAATACATGTTTAAAATCTTATTTTTTTTATTTAGGACAAAATGAATTAAAATATCAAAATTGAAAAAAAAACAACAAAAAAAACCCAAAGAAGTTTCAAGTATTTAATGCATCGAAATAGATTATATACCAATTTGAAGAAGATTCAATGTTACCTTTTTTATAATTGAAGTTATCAAGCATATTGTGAGTATTTATCACGGTCCAGCGCATTACTGTGAAGGAAATTCCCAACGGTAACCAAACAGTTACCAAACGATTACGGAATTAAAAATGTACAATTACCTCCCTGGTTTGGTCGTATTGTGTGATAACCATTATTTGCATAAGTCAGAGGTTAATTCCGCCACGCCAGGTCAATAAATATACGCACTATCTATGACTTAGCGGTCGATAGTCGCATAATTTGGTATAAATAGTTATAATGAAAACGTTCAATAAATATGCTCAATAACTATGAGTTAGCGGTCGGTAGTGGCATAATTCGGTATAAATAATAATAATAATAATGTTCAATGTCGAATATCTCTAAAAGCAACAGATTTAAGGAGTCTTCTGATTGGCTAACACTCAAGGGGTTGTAAAAACTGTACCTCGAAGTACAATTTTGTACTTCGAAGTACATTACTCTTTTTATCTAGAAGGTCTTTCTGACTTTCGACCCAAATGGTACTCCATAGACCAATGTTTAAACAAAATAACCTGGGTAATCATGTTCAACGGGATAAAGCTTCTTGACATGACCAATATCTGTTTGACATGGCCGTGAGCATGGCATGATCAATTTTTTTAACTGAAGAACCAGGATTAACCTGTTTTGCAAGAAAATTGTTGAAACTTCAAACTGAAGAACCAGGATTAACATTAACCTGTTGTGCATGAAAATTGTTGAAGCTGAACAATTAGAATCAATTTGTTTGATATGACAAATGTTCAATCCTAATAATCAAGATAAACGTGTCATTAACTTACCATGTCATTTCCTCATACTAACTAGCTACTTAAAACCTGTTTGAAATGACCATTATTCATACTGAATAACCAACGTTTAAATTGAATAACTATAATATTATACATATTCATAAATTTCAAAAAATTAAAAAATAGAATTAAAATTAAAATATTCGTTTATTGCCACATATATCCCCTTTATAAAACATTTGCTACTTTAAATGGTTATATATGAAATGCACATCTTGCTTAAATTGGGGGGGGGGTATATTTAAATAATTAAGTATATTCCGTATACATTATTTTGACTTTGTATGTGCACTAAAACTATCTAAATGTTCTTGTTAATGCTAATGTCGTGAGTAACAATCATTCGCAATTCTTAAATGTCTTTTCAAAAATATGCCATACACAATAAAACTATATCGACGTCTCTTAAAGCGCACAACATAACGACGTCTCTTTTTATATAGATATACGATATGTATGTATTTATTTTGACCTTGCGGTCAAGGATAACCCATGAAAGTGCAAGCACTTATTTCCCATGGGGCCCTTTGGTTTTTAGTGAAGAGACAGCAAGCAGAAGAGACAGTTTTGGGATACAAGGAATCCGGGTGCGATACCCTAGCTCTTTGCGAAAAGATACCTTGGTTCTTTTACGTGCTCAGTATATGGCACCGATACACGCGAGAATTACCTGGGTTTCATTCCAGTACATCTCTAGTTGGGTGGGAAACACTTAAAGCCTTTCTGAAATTTCCAGCGCCCCGGCCGGGAATTGAGCCGTGGACCTCTGGAATGGTAGACCAGAGTGTTACCACTCGAACACCGCACCACCCTACGATTATCTCCATTTCATGACGACGTCTCTTTACATCAGACATATATGGAACCTATTCGGAACCTCTGATATGACTTTTGCGAGATCACTCCTGCGTCACTTGTAACGTCTCTTAAAATGTGCCATAAACGTGAAGACTTTCGCCAAATCATCTCCATTCATCTCTACAATATTACGAATATAGTAAGACATACCCCGTGTACTGAACAAATCGGTGTAGAGAGTATGGCCAATATAGCTCACCTTATACTTCATTCATATTGAATGGCCTTGCAAAACAAGTCTCTTTAAATATACATGATTCAATGATCTTCGATATTTCTTTACGACGTCGATATAATGAACGTGGCATGTTCGGCAGGTATTCTATTCCACGCTGCGGCTAATCGCACTTCCTGACATATGGCTCACCTTGTTTAATTATACAACAAGTGTAACTGCGCTGCGTTAAATAACCTATCGCGCAGATGCATTGCGGAGATAATGTGATCAGGCAAAAGAAGTATATTTTGCAGCAGGGGCTTCTTGCTGCATTTATATGATGAGTATGGGTTTGATTGGTGCATTTTAAATATTGATACATTTCTTCAGGAGTGTCGCACAATAACGATCACGTTAGACTAAGGGAAGATGCGCTTGATTCATGTTCGTTTGCACGTACAATTACATATATTATGAAAATTCAGTCTTATACATATACCTAGGGTTTTCAAAGGTCGTTAATTCTACATCAATAAGAATTGAGAGAAAGTAAAGGGAACATAGTACCTTAATTGAAGAAATAGTTAGCTATAACCCAACGAAGCAATCGGTGTTGTTTGATGGTTATAGCTAGTGCGAAAGCGGCATGCCATATTTCGGTGGCGTGAGGACTAACTAGCTTGTTCGCAAACATCCTGAAATACCCCGGTGCCATTTGATGGTACCAGCTAATTTGAATGCATACCGGGTAGCTAGCAAGTGGGAAATAATCTTACTATATCAGAACAAACCTATTTGAGACATGAACCTCTTTCCTCCAACTCGGAAGACGACCGCAAATAACCAATAGATAAGTATGAAACTTTCAAAACGATCCTTGGTATCCGATGACTGCGTATCAGACATCAATAATCAAACAATTGGTGTATTTGCTTCATGTTTATTTTGGTAAAAGATAATGTTTGAAACGTTGCAATTATGGTTACTGGAAATATGTAAATAATTACCGCGTAATACCTCCATAAAATCGTATTACTTTAACATTTATTGCTTTAATGGTCACCGTATTGAAATGTATTTCGTTCATTTAACGGTTGTCAGTTATTCGACGTGCACAATTAATTTACAAGCCATTATTAATTATGACTCGTCAAACATTTATTCACGTAACCGGACAACAGTTCTTCTTTCTTCCCATGTAGTAGAGAAAAGAATAATCGTTGAGAAATGTTTAGGAATAATCCACACACAAGCTCTGTTGCAAGTCAGTGATGAACCAAATACTTGATATCCACGCTCTTCACGATCTCCAGCCGACCTTTAGTTGATGTTGCTATTGTTTTTTGATGTTGCTGTGAAACTGAGTCGTCTAAATATATCTTGTGTATTTACTTAAAACTAACAGTGGTATTTAATGTTGATGACCTGTTACAATCTAATAGACATGTAGTATGACGGTGCGTAAAATTTAGCTTAACGGTCTTAGATTCAAATCTACTAAACATTTCATTTAATCAGAGTTATGTGTTTTCTGACAGAAACTGATATGTAAACGTTCCGAATAGCGATCGATTGTAACGAATATAGCCATCACAGAGCGCCTGCTGGAACGATGATGAATATTTTAGCAAGATGTTCACTTTAACACCAAACTGTCGCAAACCGTTAAAAGTTTAAAAAATAAAATAAGTCACGTCATTTATAGGAAACACATTCAGTTGCAAAGCTGAGATAGAGAAAGAAAGAGAGAGAGAGAGAGAGAGAGAGAAGACAAGAGAGACATAGAAGAGGAGAGAGGCAGAACGAGGAGAAGCGACGAGAAATAGATGAGAGCGAAGAGCGAGGAATCGTATAGACGAGAAGATAGTAGAGAGTAGAGTGTAGCGAGATAGATAGAGAGAGAGAGAGAGAGGAGAGGAAGGGACTCGAATCGATGTTGCCAGAGCGCGCTATGACTCTAATATGCATTTCAAATTAACATACACAGTTTGATTATGTAGTCAAATGCTGTTGCCCAAGTTCTATAATACAGGCGGCGATTTCAATTAGCATTTTATGTAGAGAAACCAAAACGCTGACATTAAGATTGATTAGACTCGGGCATCTCAGAGAGACAGTAAATACGTCCGCAACATTTACTTAACAGAAACATCATAACAATGTAAAATGTCTCTTTCTTTGATCATTATATTACACTACATCATCAGCATTGTTAGATGTGGCTTCAGTCTCGAAAAGATGGCTCAACGTTCTAAATAGAATTCCGTTGGGTAAAGGTACAATGATATTGTAAGAACTCACTGTTTTGGACAAAGACACAATTTTGATGAGTAAAACATTTTCAATATTTTAGTTGACTTGCGAATAATTGCAAGGTGTTTTCCTACATTCGGTTGATGTGTTGGAAATTGAAGTTAAATCGCCATTGCATCAGTTGAATTTTTCAATATCAGCACCGACATGAAATAGTGCTTGGAGTGTAAAAAACCCATCGTGTCAGGCGGCATAAATAAATTGAATTATGGACTCGAAGTCTGATTTTCGGAAATCTATTGTATTTTGTGATTTTGTGATATTGTGTTTGTTTAAAGCAGTAATCCAAATTACGATACATGGGACCTGTTCACATATTTTAGATTCTTTCGAAGTTCGGCATTAAATGCTTTAATTGCTAACTGTCAGCATCAGAACTAAGGCGGTCTAGTAATCAAAAAAGATAAGAAACCAAAAAACAAAAATATATAAGATGTAGTAATTGTTAAGAAAACCCCCTAAACAAATCAGACGTATGGCATATAACAGTTTGTCGTGCATTGTATACTTTCTATAAGCAACCCATGTATTGTCCGAAAATGAAAATAAATCGCTCCAAACATTGAATATATTTTGTAATGCTGTATAATTGTATCTATTTCTTATGATGTCATGTTATGAGTCTAAGTCAGAATTGTTATTTTGCTCCATGATGTACAATGTTCTTTTATTTATTAATATGCGACAAAAATTCGGAAAAATTGACATTTAGACAATCTGTGAACAAGTTCCTTATAACTGATAAAATAATACATGTAACTTTATTTTTATTTGAATTATCATCGCGCACTAGGCTATCATATTCATAACGATTACGCAATTACAACATATGATGATGAAGGGCCTCGAAATAATCTGATCAAACACTGTTGATTCAGGGCGCCTGGTCGTCATCCCATATACTTGTAGAACTTGTGAATAAGCTCCCGTGTGTACAAATATTGTAAATAACTTGGACCAATACGCCATCAATACCAGTGAAGAAAGTGTACACAACTTCATTCGTATCCGAAATGTGATTTCCCAACAGCACAAGGTTAGTTCGCTTCGCTGCAAACGTCTGTGAATGATTGGACGTAACTAAGGATGCATATGCTCTATGCAATATTCCGAAGTAAATAACGTCTCAGATAAACCATCATTAAATCTGAATAAATTTGTTTGTTTAATCAGGCTCGTTAGTGAGACAAAGTTTCAGAATAAGCATTAACATTATCAACGCCATTTTATTACCGTCTTCAACATTAATCTTGATACAAGGCACTGTTTTTAAGAAGAGTAGATAACAGTGAACGCAATCTTCATCTACATTTGTTAAGTCTCATCAAGTGATAAGCCCCATAGTGTCCCCATAGATATAATTATATTCATAAACAAGTAATTTGATATAAAGCGAATTAAAAAAAACACAAAACCGAAAAACAAGAGTCAAGTATATTTAATGGTTAATGTTAACTGTCGGTGTATCTTCAGATTTCAAGGCCCTTCCAAGGTCAACGTTCATCGACATTCAGAAATCATTTCGTAAATTGACGACTGTTCCATCTTTAGATTTATTTTAGATTAACACTATACATAAAGTCTTGATTTTTCAGATCGGAATCCTTTGGGAATGCTAATTTATAGCTTAAACAACTGACTGACAAACTAAAACGTTCGCTAATAATTACTGTTGCCACACATTACATTAATGATTATTCCATACGTATTTGTAGCCCAAATTACGATTAAACGAATCGAAATACATCGCATATGTACTTTCTTTCTTGTTTCTAGGAAAAAAATATATGAACGTGCACGGTTGAATAATATTAAGTATATCGATTACACTTTTATAAGATTATATCAATGTCAAAACATGTTGCAACATGTTAACATGTACAACTAAAGTCTATATTGAATCTCTTTTTAGAAACTTTTCTCAAGCAATAGCAATTTAAAGTTCGTGTTTCCGCAAACAGTGCCTAGTTACACAACTTAACGGACACTATTTTGAAACTGACTGTTTCAATTTAACAAAGCGTTGCTGCAGGTGAATGATTTATTTGAAGTGTGAAATTACAAAATTTGTCATAAGTGAAATCATCGCTCTATCGTGCAAGATTATTTGAATTTCTTGACATGTACACAATTTTCGCATCTGTTGTTGCTATGTTAATCAAAGACCTATAAAAAGTATTGTATAGGTCTTTGGTAAAATGTTTGTGATAGAAAACGAGAATACATGCGCATGGTACAATACTTACATTCTAGTGAAATTCTAGCGGCTCCAAAACTAAACTTGACATTTATATTTGTACTATTCGAGATCCTTTTCTAGAAAGAAGCATTTCATATTTCATGCATGATGGTCTTACATGTCTGGACCATATGTTCGTACTGCTTTTGCAAACCAGATTAAGCAAAAATTATTGTGTTGGCTTTATATTATTCACGTAGGAAAATGGGATCGAAAATTAAAACATAAACTTAAATCTTTTAAAATATTTGTTCTTATTTCATTGAAGAAAACAAACGTGAATTGCAATTTTACGAAAACCAGCCTGAACCGCAGGAGAAATACTTTTATAGCACAATATCACACACCACAGAGCGCACGTTTGTTCTTCCATCGGAATCACGCGATGGAAATATTATTTAACATTTTGTGACATGTGTATTGAGACACTATCAGGAACTCTTTGCTGCCTATGACAAGACCTCAGGAGAAACCAGATGAAAGTCACTGAAACGTGTTTCTTGCCATTTCGACAAAAGGCTTATCAGGAGTCTAATGATGTTTATGAAAATTTAATTACTGGATGATAATGTCATAAGGTATACATTTTAATAAGGCTTTAAATTACCATTTGTTTAAATGTACTGAAATTGTAGCAAATTATCCCAATATGATATTGTATAGACAAGATAACACGCAGCAAATACATATTTCGAATAAACATTATGTGCAAAAAAACATGTATCGGCATCGTTAAGTCACGCAATATAAAGAATCTCTTTTGCTTATGCATGGGGTCTAATTGTATTTGCAATTACAATTGAAGTTTTAACTCACGCTTTGCCATCATACGACTTGATTAGAGAACAAGAATCCAAATGTATGTTTGCAATAGTATAATTAAATTTATTGTGCAATGTTGTGCAAATATTAGTCCATCTTTCTACAAATGTGCGTTTTCTTATTTATGACTACTGCTTGGTACATATGCCGCAATACTGATGTTATAGTATAAATAAAAACCCACTTATTAGGCTAGAATTCCAGCTGCGACATAAAACGGTGCTAGATCTTTACATCGGCAACGTCTTGTGTTTTGTTTGTTATTCTTTGGTATGTGCTCGATGTTTTATACAATTTCTCACCATAAGTCCCAACATACGTCGTTTTGATTACCAGGTTCTGCATTGTTACGTAGGTATCAACGAAGGATCAGTTATTGTTTATTATCCAGCGTAATAAATAACTTCACCGATTAAGCACGTTACCAAAATATTATGCCTCTAACAGAAAATCATAGGCACATTGATTGCATCGGTACGTTTTTTAACTATTTGCCCTTAATGTTAAATGGCTCAATTCTAAAAATTGACACATCATTTACGCGTTAAATGTTAAGGAAATATCAAATAATTATGCAAACGCGAAGGTTATTTATACAGATATAATAACATTAAACGCTACATCAATAAAATATATATTAAATCTTGTATAATTGCGATTTCTGTTATATTCGTGCATAATCGGCGTCGATTACAGTTAGTAATTATGGTTCTGGGAAGGAACACGAAACAACGTTTATCGATGGGATTAATTTATGTAATTCCAGTCAAATTTATGTAAAAGCAATCCAAACTCTTCGTTATTGACTTGTCCCATTGTGGTCATATATAGAAAACACCAAAACATAAACATATCAGTGCCGCTTAACAAAATAGGTAAACACATGTTTTGCATGTTCAATGTAAATTGAATAGAATCCACTATCTATGTTCACGTCCTTTTCAAGTGAATAGCGTTTCTTCCACGAGTAAAATTATTCTAATTAAAATATAATAGCTTGATCATCACTTCGTGAAGCCGCCGGGAAACCATTTTACTATTTTAATGAAGTGTGAAATCATCAAATGTGTCCTTTAGAGATTAAATGACCGAAATCATCGGAACTTGCTACCAAATTATGGAATGCACTATAGTAAATGACGGCCAAAGAACGTTAGACTACGTTATAGATTTTTTAATAATTATATAAAAATAGCAACACATAAATCGTCTTTTTGTAATACATGTACGTTACATTATAAGTCTAATTAATGTTTTTGTAATAATAGGGCCATCGGAGAGTATAATCCCTTACCAAATGTATTGAACGATTCAATCTCGGCTGCGTTTATCAAGTCATTTTCTTCTGTTCTCACTGGTCAGAATAGCTTTCCCTTTCCTATAGTTAAATAAGGCTACGTTTTCACAATCCTATTTAAATCCATATCTAAAGGAATTAGTAAGAAAAATACTAAATCAAGTAAAATACAGTTTTTAAAGGTTATTGTTTGTTAGACTGCATTTTATATTTATAATTGTAAAGGGAGTTTATTTACCCACTTATTCCTATTGGAAACGCACAACCAACCCCTTAGCTTAGGTGTGTTTTTTCAGTGATAAAACGAAATGTTAATTATATGGTTAACTGTTTAATGCTGTATATTACAAATGTCAGTGCACTGAAGTATTTGACTAAAGTCTCTTAGGCAAATAAATGCTCTCCCAACGCAATCGGTGATATTTTTCTCCATTTGTTGCAAAAATATGATGTTACTATCAAAGAAGATGTTCTAATGCTCATCTCCGATGTTATATTGGTCAACTGTATTCAGGTTTGACCAATATTTCTGTAAAATAAGTCTACCATCAGCCTTTAAATAACCTAACGTCGCTATGACTATTAGTTAAACAACATGACATAACACAATGGTGATAAAGAAATATAATATTATAAAACAGTCAATCTTAAATATATAAATAGGGTCCGTAAAATTGTAGAACATATTTATACATGTATACTCTGTGTTCTAAATATAAGATTAATAAATATAAAAGTAAAGACACAAATGTTTCAGTTATATAATTATTAGCTTCAATACTTTTTTATATCTCCTTCAAATAAGTTGCTCTTGATGTATCTTTCAAATCAGTAGCTCTTGATGTAACCTTCAAATCAGTTGCACTTGATGTATCCTTAAAATAAGTTGCTCTTGGTGTATCCTTCAAATAAATTGCTCCTGATGTATCCTTCAAATCAGTTGCTCTTCGTATTTTCTTCAAATTTGTTGCTCTTTGTTTATCCTTCAAATCAGTTGCTCTTGTTGTGTCCTTCAAATAAGCTGCTATTGGTGTTTCCTTCATATAACTTGCTCTTGGTGTATTTTTCAAATCAGTTGCTCTTTAATATCCCTCAAATCAGATGCTCTTGATGTATGATTCAAATCAGTTGCTCTTGTTGTATCCTTCAAATAAGTTGCTCTTGGTGTATCCTTCAAATCAGTTGCTCTTGATGTATCCTTCAAATAAGTTGCTCTTGGTGTATCCTTCAAATCAGTTGCTCTTGGTGTATCATTCAAATCAGTTGCTCTTAGCGTATCCTTCAAATAAGTTTCTCTCTGTGTATTCTTCAAACATGTGCTCTTGGTGCATCCTTCTAATCAGTTGCTCTTGATGTATTGTTCAAACCAGTTGCTCTTGATGTATCCTTCAAATCAGTTGCTCTTGATGTAACCTTCAAATCAGTTGCTCTCGGTGTATCCTTCAAATCAGTTGTTCTTGGTGTATCCTTCAAATCAGTTGCTCTTGGTGTATCCTTCAAATCAGTTGCTCTTGATGCAACCTTCAAATCAGTTGCTCTGGGTGTATCTTTCAAATCAGTTGCTCTTGAATATCCTTCAAATCAGTAGCTCTTGATGTATCCTTCAAATCAGTTGCTCTTGATGTAACCTTCAAATCAGGTGCTCTTGGTGTATCCTTATCCTTCAGTTGCTCTTGGCATATCATTCAAATCCATTGCTCTTGGTGTATCCATCAAATCAGTTGCTCTTCGTGTTTCCTTCAAATTTGTCGCTCTTGGTTTATCCTTCAAATCAGTTGCTCTTGTTGTGTCCTTCAAATCAGTTGCTCTTGATGTTTCCTTCAAATAACTTGCTCTTGGTGTATGTTTGAAATCAGTTGCTCTTTAATATCCCTAAAATCAGTTGCTCTTGATGTATGCTTCAAATCAGTTGCTATTGATGTATCTTCAAATTAGTTGCTCTTGGTGCATCCTTCAAATCAGTTGCTCTTGGTGTATCATTCAAATCAGTTGCTCTTAGGGTATCCTTCAAATCAGTTGCTCTTTGTTTATTCTTAAAATCAGTTGCTCTTGGTGCATCCTTCGAATAAGTTGCTCTTGATATTTATTTCAAATCAGTTGTTCTTGGTGTATCCTTCAAATAAAATGCTCTTGATGGATCCTACAAATCAGTTGCTCTTGGGGTATCCTTCAAATCTGTTGCTCTTGGTGTATCTTTCAACTCAGTTGCTCTTGATGTAGCTTTCAAGTCAGTAGCTCTTGATGTATGCTTTAAATCAGTTGCTCTTGAAAATCCTTTAAATCAGTTGCTCTTTGTGTTTTCTTCAAATAGTTACTCTTGGTGCATCTTCTAATCAGTTGCTCGTGGTGTATCATTCAAATCAGTTGCTCTTGATGTAACCTTCAAATTAGTTGTTCTCAGTGTATCCTTCAAATCAGTTGCTCTCGGTGCATCTTTCAAATCAGGTGCTCTTAGTGTATTCATATCCTTCATATCAGTTGCTATTGGTTTTTCCTTCAAATCCATTGTTCTTGGTGTATCCATCAAATCAGTTGCTCTTCGTGTTTCCTTCAAATGTATTGCTCTTCGTTTATCCTTCAAATCAGTTGCTCTTGTTGTGTCCTTCAAATCAGTTGCTGTTGGCGTTTCCTTCAAATAACTTGCTCTTGGTGTGTTTTTTATAAATCAGTTGCTCTTTTATATCCCTCAAATCAGTTGCTCTTGATGTATGCTTCAAATCAGCTGCTCTTGATGTATCCTTCAAATCAGTTGCTCTTGATGTATCCTTCAAATCTGTTGCTCTTTGTGTATCTTTCAACTCAGTTGATCTTGAATATCCTTCAAATTAGTAGCTCTTCATGTAACCTTCAAATCAGTTGCTCTCAGGGTATCCTTTCAAAAAGGTGCTCTTGGTGTATCATTCAAATCACTTGCTCTTAGGGTATCCGTCAAATCAGTTGCTCTTGATGCATCCTTCAAATCAGTTGCTCTTGATGTATCCTTCGAATCAGTTGCTCTTGGTGTATACTTCAAATCAGTAGCTCTTGATGCATCCTTCAAATCAGTTGCTCTTTATGTAACCTTCAAATTAGATGCTCTTGATGTATCCTTCAAATCAGTTGCTCTTTATGTAACCTTCAAATCAATTTCTCTTGGTGTATCCTTATCATTCAAATCAGTTGCTCTTGGTTAACCATTCAAATCTATTGCTCTTGGTGTATCCATCAAATGTGTTGCTCTTCGTGTTTCCTTCAAATTTGTTGCTCTTGGTTTATGCTTCAAATCAGTTGCTCTTGTTGTGTCCTTCAAATCAGTTGCTATTGGTGTTTCCTTCAAATAACTTGCTCTTGGTGTACTTTTCAAATCAGTTGCTCTTGATGCATCAATCTAATCAGGTGCTCTCGATGTATCGTTCAAATCAGTTGCTCTTGATGTATCCTTCGAAACAGTTGCTCTTGATGTAACCTTCAAATCAGTTACTCTTGATGCATCATTCTAATCAGTTGCTCTTGATGTATCTTTCAAATCAGTAGCTCTTGATGTTACCTTCAAATCAGTTGCTCTTAGGGTATCCGTCAAATCAGTTGCTCTTTGTGTATTCGTCAAATCAGTTAATCTTGGTGCATCCTTCAAATAAGTTGCTCTTGATGTATCCTTCAAAACAGTTGCACTTTATGTCATCTACAAATCAGTTACTCTTGATGCATAATTCTAATCAGTTGCTCTTGATGTATCTTTCAATTCAGTAGCTCTTGATGTAACCTTCAAATCAGTTGCTCTTGATGTAACCTTCAAATCAGTTGCTCTTAGTGTATCTTTCAAATCAGTTGCTCTCGGTGCATCTTTCAAATCATTAGCTTTTGATGTATCCTTCAAATCAGTTGCTCTTAATGTAACCTTTAGATAAGGTGCACTTGGTGTATCCTTTTCTTTCAAATCAGTTGCTCTTGGTTTATCCTTAATATCCATTGCTCTTCGTGTATCCATCAAATCAGTTGCTCTTCGTGTTTCCTTCAAATGTGTTGCTCTTGGTTAATCCTTCAAATAAGATGCTCTTGTTGTGTCCTTCAAATCGATTGCAAATGGTGTTTCCTTCAAAAAACTTGCTCTTGGTGTGTTTTTCAAATCAGTTGTTCTGTAATATCCCTTAAATCAGTTGCTCTCGATGTATGCTTCAAATCAGTTGCTCTTGATGTTTCTTTCAAATTAGTTGCTTTTGATGTAACCTTCAAATCAGTTGCTCTTGATGTATCCTTCAAATCAGTTGCTCTTGATGTAACCTTCAAATCAGTTGCTCTCGGTGTATCCTTCAAATCAGTTGCTCTTTGTGTATTTGGCAAATCAGTTGCTCTTTGTGTATTTGGCAAATCAGTTGCTCTTGGTGTATCCTTCAAATCAGTTGCTCTTGATGTATTTTTCAAATCAGTTGTTCTTGGTGTATCCTTCAAATAAGTTGCTCTTGATGGATCCTTCAAATCAGTTACTCTTAGGGTATCCTTTAATTATGTTGCTCTTGGTGTATCTTTCAACTCAGTTGCTCATGAATATCCTTCAAATCAGTAGCTCTTGATGTATCTTTCAAATCAGTTGCTCTTGAATATCCTTCAAATCAGTTCCTCTTGATGTATCCTTCAAATCAGTTGCTCTTGGTGTATCCTTCAAATCAGTTACTCTTGGTGTATCATTCAAATCAGTTGATCTCAGGTTATCCTTCAAATCAGTTGCTCTTGTGTATGCTTCAAATCAGTTGCTCTTGATGTATCCTTCAAATCAGTTGCTCTTGAATATCCTTCAAAACAGTTGATCTTGATGTATTCTTCAAATCAGTTACTCTTGGTGCACAATTCTAATCAGTTGCTCTTGATGTATCGTTCAAATCAGTTGCTCTTGATGTATCCTTCAAATCAGTGCTCTTGATGTAACCTTCAAATCAGTTGTTCTCGGTATATCCTTCAAATAAGTTGCTTTCGGTGTATCTTTCAAATCATTAGCTCGTGATGTATACTTCAAATCAGTTGCTCTTGATGAAACCTTCAAATCAATTGCTCTTGGTGTATCCTTATCCTTCAAACCAGTTGCTCTTGGTTTATCGTTCAAATCCATTGCTCTTGGTTTATCCATTAAATCAGTTGCTCTTCGTGTTTCCTTCAAATGTGTTGCTCTTGGTGTATTTTTCAAATCGGCTGCTCTTTAATATCCCTTAAATCAGTTGCTCTTGATGTATGCTTCAAATCAGTTGCTCTTGATGTATCCTTCAAATCAGTTGCTCTTTGTGTATCCTTCAAATAAGTTGCTCTTGATGTATTTTTCAAATCAGTTGTTCTTGGTGTATCCATAAAATCAGTTGCTCTTTGTGTATTGTTAAAATCAGTTTTTCTTAGTGCATTCTTCAAATGACTTGTTCATCATGTATTTTTCAAATCAGTTGCTCTTGGTGTATCCTTCAAATAACTTCCTTAGATGTATCCTTCAAATCAGTTGCTCTTAGGGTATCCTTCAAATCAGTTGCTCTTGGTGTCTCTTTCAAATCAGTTGCTCTTGATGTATGCTTCAAACCAGTTGCTCTTGATGTATCCTTCAAATGAGTTGCTCTTGGTGTATCCTTGAAATCAGTTGCTCTTGGTGTATATTCAAATAAGATGCTCTTATCGTGTCCTTTTAACCAGTTGCTCTTTTTGTATTCTTCAAATCAGTTACTCTTGGTACATCCTTCTAATCAGTAGATCTTGATTTATTTTTCAAATCAGATGCTCTTGATGTATCCTTAAAATCAGTTGCTTTTGATGTAACCTTCAAATCAGTTGCTCTCGGTGTATCCTTCAAATCAGTTGCTCTTGGTGTATCCTTTAAATCAGTTGCTCTTGATGTAACCTTCAAATCAGTAGCTCTTGGTGTATCATTCAAATCAGTTGCTCTTGAATATCCTTCAAATCAGTAGCTTTTGATGTATCCTTCAAATCAGTTGCTCTTGATGTAACCTTATCCTTAAAATCAGTTGCTCTTGGTTTATCGTTCAAATCCATTGCTCTTGGTTTATCCATTAAATCAGTTGCTCTTCGTGTTTCCTTCAAATGTGTTGCTCTTGGTTTATCCTTCAAATCAGTTGCTCTTGTTGTGTCTTTCAAATAAGTTGCTCTTGTTTTATTTTAAATAACTTGGTGTATTTTTCAAATCAGCTGCTGCTCTTTAATATCCCTTAAATCAGTTGCTCTTGATGTATGCTTCAAATCAGTTGCTCTTGGTGTATCATTCAAATCAGTTGCTCTTGATGTAACCTTCAAATCAGTTGTGCTCAGTGTATCCTTCAAATCATTTGATCTCGGTGTTTTCTTATCCTTCAAATCAGTTGCTCTTGGTTTTTCCTTCAAATCCATTGCTCTTGGTGTATCCATCAAATCAGTTGCTCTTTGTGTTTCCTTCAAATGTGTTGCTCTTCGTTTATCCTTCAAATGATTTGCTCTTGTTGTGTCCTTCAAATCAGTTGCTGTTGGTGTTTCCTTCAAATTACTTGCTCTTGGGGTGTTTTTCAAAGCAATTGCTCTTTAATATCCCTCAAATCAGTTGCTCTTGATGTATGCTTCAAATCAGTTGCTCTTGATGTATCCTTCAAATTAGTATCTCTTGGTGTATCCTTCAAATTAGTTGCTCCTGGTGTATCATTAAAATCAGTTGCTCTTAGGGTATCCGTCAAATCAGTTGCTCTTGGTGTACCCTTCAAATAAGTTGCTGTTGATGTATTCTTCAAAACAGTTGTTCTTGATGTATTCTTTAAATCAGTTACTCTTGATGCATCATTCTAATAAGTTGCTCTTGATGTATCGTTCAATTCAGTTGCTCTTGATGTATCCTTCAAATCAGTTACTCTTTGTGTAACCTTCAAATCAGTTGCTCTGAGTGTATCCTTCAAATCAGTTGCTTTCGGTGCATCTTTCAAATCAGTAGCTCTTGATGTATCCTTCAAATCAGTTTCTCTTGATGTAACCTTCAAATCAGTTGCTCTGAGTGTATCCTTCAAATCAGTTGCCTTTGGTGCATCTTTCAAATCAGTAGCTCTTGATGTAAACTTCAAATCAGTTGCTCTTGATGTATCCTTCAAATCTGGTGCTCTTGGTGTAACCTTCAAATCAGTTGCTCTGAGTGTATCCTTCAAATCAGTTGCTTTCGGTGCATCTTTTAAATCAGTAGCTCTTGACGTAGCCTTCAAATCAGTTTCTCTTGATGTAACCTCCAAATCAGGTGCTCTTGGTGTATCCTTTTCCTTCAAATTAGTTGCTTTTGGTTTATCCTTCAAATCCATTGCTCTTGGTGTAACCATCAAATCAGTTGTTCTTAGTTTTTCCTTCAAATGTGTTGCTCTTTGTTGATCCTAAAATCAGTTGCTCTTGTTGTTTACTTCAAATCAGTTGCTGTTGGTGTTTCCTTAAAATAACTTGCTCTTGGTGTGTTTTTCAAATCAGTTGCTCTTTAATATCCCTTAAATCAGTTGCTCTCGATGTATGCTTCAAATCAGTTACCTTCTTTTGCGATTTCTATGACGCTTGCTCTTGTGAATGCAAGGTTGTTCGATTAAATTTACATAGGCGACTTATCAGGAATGGTTTAAAATTCACCATTGCAAATGGTTGAATCCATGTGACTTTTAAGCAGAGTCTTTTATTTTGTGATTAATATCCTAATAAAATAAGTAAACTAAAATTCTGAGCGAGAAAAGTGCACTTAATTGCATTAATTGACGACGCATATGCTGCTTTAAAATCAACGTTTTGTTTGACAATATGTAAGGTTTGATAGCAAGTGTTTACACCATTCTATAATCTTAAAGATAAATGTTTTAGTTGTCGTAAAGTTCAAAATCAATATAAAATGTACACGACTATGCAATCGTGCTTAGGCGAGTTATACCGTACACCAACATTAATACCTGACATGCATGATAATATGACTTTAAATTATTCTACCGCCACTGTATAGAATATAGAGCTAAATGATACATATATCATTCTAATCAACAAGTAGGTTAAAGATCGACCTAAGTTTATTTCCCACATACTGTAGACATAGGCCTTCCTTTATTCAACAATTATTTTAGAAAGACAGTTATCGACATTTAGATTGATTTAACAGGGGTTACAGGCAGACGGATAATGAATCGCAAATTAAATTAATAGCTACACATCGATACTGAACGTGTATGTTTATTATGTAAACGACTACGACGGTTGTTGTTTTTTTTATCTCAATTAAGGTTCTACCCAGATACTGGATTCTATGTATAATATGCTAATAATATGCGCATATCACAATTGAACGCGCATGTTTGCCTTTCGTTCTGCATTAAAAGTATCCTCTTATGCTGTTCACTCTGAAAAAAGCAATAAGCATAGTTAATACAAAATTTTATTTTAATTAAATGTGTATGTCGACATCATTTTATGGGTCAAATTGGAACGAACAACCCATTCTTGGGTCTGAGGAACTAGAGGTACATTCCAATGTTCATGAAACTTCCTCGGAATGATGATCAGACAGACTGACATACAGACAGACAGTTTATTCAGACTTATACATAAGTACATCGTCTTCATACACAAATATATACATTGATTTCTGTCACGTTAATGGGTTAAAAATATTACATTACATAACATAACATAAATGGTCATTTAAGAATACAAATATAAATATGCACAATCAATTACAAGAATACGTAAATTCCATCAAAGCGGTAATGGATTTTTTTTTGTTAAACATAACATAACATAAATAGTCATTTACGAATACAAATGTAAATAAACACTATCAATTGCAAAAATACGTACATTCCATCAGACGGTCTTCATAAATAAACACAATCAATTGCAAGTATACGTATATTCCATCAAAGCGGTAAACTCGATCTCGATGATATCAAAGCTGAGTACCAATTCTGGCCGCGTTCGTTCAAAAACTTGGTCGTACGGTCTTATGAAACCTTGTTATCACTCTATAGGTCACACGTAAGACTCAATCTTGTAACTGTGTCAGACTTTAAATTGTGTCGATTCATTGGCCCTGTTTGAATCAGGGCAAAAAAAGATCCATAAACTGGGTCACTTGATAAAATCTCAGGAAGACATTGTTACCACACTAGAAGCCACATTAATTATCGAATCTTGACGAAATTTAACCAGAATATTAATCTTAATATCTAGTTCGAATATTGGTCAGCTGAGTACTTAACTAGATCACACAATCAAATTTTAAACACACATTGCTACCATTACAGAGGCCTTATGCAACACTGATTCTTGACAAAACTTGGTCAGAATTTTATGTTTGACAATTTTTAAGCCAAGTTGGATGTGTCAAAACCTGAGTCACCTTGTCATGTTTTGACAGTCGAGCTCATACGCTTCGGGGTAATTATGTCCCTCTTGATTCAATTATCTTTTTATCGCTTTAATGTGAGACTGGATACAATACATATAAACTGTTTACGCACTTTTGTTGTATTTAAACATTTGACTATGAATCTGGAATCATTCAACAAATATTATACATAGCGAAACTGATAAACCTTAGGTCGTACCCAAAATTCACACAACTCGTATCTGTCAATCTCGCGCGGTACTTAAAAACAAGTGGTGATTTACGTGTGACACGATTGTCTACCTTTCTTGAAGCATGTCAATGGTAGTCGCACATATATCCCTCACTTGGATAAGTCGCGGCGCTCACAGTACATCCGGATACCGTTCTCGGCTTTCAGGACTGCAGCAATCTTCTTCTCCACCTTGTGGTTGGGATCCAGTATGAACCGGAATCTGAATCATTTGGAGAAGGCCTTTATTTATATAAAGTGATGGCATTCTCGAATGTGTTTAATATAATCTATACCGGTATAGTTAGTTTGCTTTGTGTGCATGGAAATGTCACATTTTTTTTAAAGATCTCAAGTGTTTTTGTCAAATAACATATTGTATAAAACAACTCGCCCCTTTAACCCATAAATGTCAAATATGGGTTAAATTGTGTTTGTAATTTCCCTTTATACGCTGATATAATTATTATACATTGATTATAATTTAAATGATGACGTATTGTATACGCTGATATGAGAAAAACTACCTAAAGAAATGTTATAACATTAGACCCTCTATTTATAACTCCCACCATAATAATAACGTTAAACTTATATATGGAGGATAACTATTAGAAATATTATTTCTTAAAATCAGAGCTTATTTTGCTTTTAAATATTTTACCTTGCCTTTTCGTAACCGTATACGATTTTGCTTATGCTTACTTTATTTCTATGTAGATCGCTGTGACATAATTGTATGTAAACTATCTAGAGTCTAGACGATGTAAACTATGCAAGTCTCAAACATATTTGTCTTGTATTGTCTTTAACCATAAGATTTTTTAACAATTGTAAAGATTCGTGTTTATTTGGATTTAAATTGAAAAAGTGACATTATTCGATCAGATTGAAATCATTTAGAGAAGTCGTTTAAGATCATTATATTTTATTAATATGGATAAAAAGCGATTTCATACTACGGTTAATTGTAGATTTAAATCTTAGAAGTGTTAAATAAGATTAAAAATAGGATCAAACTACTTAGTATTGATTGCGAGACAACTTATGCTGCTTACGATCATTGGGACTGTCATTGTAATCATTCCGTCACACATAGTCTCTGACATATTTTTAATCAGTTTGTGTGAGCCTTTGATCTTAACACGCCAATCGTTTTAATTGTTTTTGTCATATAGACGCAGGATCTGTTAATTTACATACTTGTTTTTCCTATATTCTGTCTGGAGATAATCAACATCTACGGAACTACCTGGCAATGACTCTTTCATTGGAGATAAATCGGTCAAATAAATCAAGTCGTAGAAGTCGGGTAAACACATGGGGAAACAATACTTATTGAGTCGCGTTGTGCTCAAATGGTCATGCATGTTCTAAGAAACATTTCCGACCGATGCAGATATAACTGGATACCTCCTCAGGAGCCTAGCAAGTACGACCTTTTCCTCGTTCAATGCGAAGTGCTGACCAATACAGTTCCTGCAAAGTTAACAGGCATTTGGATTCTATGCGAAGCGTCGTCTTTATAAACAACGCATGCTTATCAGAAATTATGCCAATAAAAATGACAAAAAATATTTGAACTACCTTATAGCACGATATAACCGACAGTTCAAATTGTTTGGGAAAAATTACAATCATTCAGAAGCCACCATTCAACAATACGGTAATTTATACTACTATTACTAATTATAAGGTATCGGTATATATATTAAAATTATGATATAAATTATATTATAATTTAAACGATGACCTATTTGATTTTATTAAGAACGATATCGAAAATGGTGAAAAAAATAATTGTTTTACGAAATCTTGCATGTGTTCAAATAAAATAGGCTCTATCTCGAAGATAAACGAATAGCTTTAATATTTCGTCCTTTATTTTAATTTAATTAATCAGTATAAGAACGCGCGGAAACTTCATGTAATCATTACATATATAATGCTTTACAAATAAATACGGAATATTACGCTAGTCAATTGTTCCAAGAGTTTGTATCACTCGAGTGGCTTGCGTGATGCGGAATAGCACAAGCCACGAGAGTGATACAAACTCTTGGAACAATTGACTAGCGTAATATTCCTTTTATTTTATACAACAACTAACGAAAACAGTTAATAAATGTATTTTTTACTTTAACAAAACTGCGTAACAATGACTAAAACGGTACGCCATAGTTTATTTTAGACGCGTATGAATACAGTTTATGTAAATTAACGTGTAAACATTCGAACCGGGATAACACAGGTTTCCGACACGCTTACCTTAATGCCATCGTTAATCCAATTTTTATAACAATTAAGTTGACAACTTAAATCCGATGTTTATAACAAAAACGTTTAAACGATATGCACTTCCACTTCTATCTTCCATGTCTTTATCGAAACATACTAGCAACTTTATTTATACGAGTTCAACAGTGTCTTTTCAGTATTATACAATTTTATTTTTCCAATACCTTCATATGCCCAAACTGTGTTTAGATTGCATGCCTTAGATGAATTTTTAAATATTTCATATTTAAAACGGCTCTCCCCTTCAATCTTGTCAACGATTAGCCACGGAACTTGTCCCTTCCACTCGTTCTATGTTTTTTGTGTGTTTAAGTTTGGGCCCGTCGTGTCGCGTTTTTGTTTAGCTTTTCCGACTGTGTCGGCAACTGAACATACAACATCGTATAAGATCTTTTCTATAATGTCTTTCTAAACATTTAACTTCGGCTCACTTTGCGTACAATATGTTAAACGCGTGTTTTTGGACGCTTTGCAGTTTTTTAGGACGCTCTCTGGGCGCCGCCATTGTTTTTTTTGACAGATAGACTGTATATGCCGCTTTTATTGGAAAAAATGCGCTTTGCTAAACAAACCCGATAACCATTCTATATAAGCACCGCAAAGATCTTTAATACACGAAAAGAACTCAATAAAAATCGATACGAATCGATGTAAAAATAATATTCGTAACTTGATTTTGTAATTCTTACTGGTAAGACAAGATTTTAAAATGAATACGTAACGGACTTGAAAATAATTCGTAATTACGAAAATACGACCCTTATCTGGAGCTCTGGTGTAATGTGACGTCATTAAATGGGTCGAAGTAATCCGGCTAGTATGGTAATACGGACTTGGAAACAGCGAGTAGCGTAATACGGGATTTTTTATTTCAACGATTGATACAACCTGTATTTTGTTAAAAGCATTAGATAGGTATATGATAAATATCAATAATGCAAGTTAAACGTTAACTTTCCATTATACATTGCAGCTGTTACTAAATTATGTTTTCGGATCAAAGAGCCCAAAGACCTAGCCGTACTAACCGTTGCCTACGACCTTTAAGCAAAATAATAAATCCGAAATGCCTTATGGGCTTTATTGCTGCAGAAAAAGTCTTTCAATTTTTTTGTGAAATAATCAACAATTCCATTGTTGATTTCCTTAATATATTGGTAGATATCTAAGAAATTATAAACATATATAATACGTTTTTCATAATTTATAACCGAAATAAACAAGCCGTGTAGGTCCCACCTAATTTCCACACCATTCTCTATTAGCACTTAGCGCTTCTGTGACAAATCCCATTCATGTCAAGGAATTATTAAACTTCCTGCCGTTCAGTTCACTCCGCGTTAAGAAACACCATCATGTATCGCCCCTCTAATAACTAAAGTCATTATAGAGAGTCATTATAGTTGGCTTTAAACCAAACAGAACCACTGTCAGTACTCAAAGCAAATATTTTAAAGAAATAATGACTTCTTGGTACTTGCGGTGCTAACCCGCAATATTGCAGTAAGATTTTAGAAGTAAATGTCTTTGTTTTCGTTTTTAAATCTAATTTTAACGCAAGAAAGGCCATTAGTGTCCCACTAGTATACATCTATCAGTCGGGCCTATAATTCACACTACAGGCATTAAGTGAATGTTATGTACGCCATAAAAGCGAGCAGATAACATTTATAAAATGTTCGCCACACTGGGGCGGCAAATGACCTCTGATGCATACATAATAAGCATTATAATAATTTTTTACGGTACTCAGGAGAGTTATATGTTAAAACAATGACATTATCTATTTACATTACATGTGTTGAGTATTATAATAATATATGTAAAAAAATCTTTAACTTACATTTTATTCTCACCTGGTCAATGTTATCCAACAAATTATTGAAACAATACACATTGATAACAAACAACACCCATATTTACCGTAATGTGCAATGTAGTTTGAATGTTAGTGCACACAATATATGTACTCCGCCTATCAGTGATTTTATAATTAAAACTAATTAAATAATCAGCCCCCCCCCCATCCAAAAAGGAAGATAAATAACTAAAACAATTGTAACTATGGAATCAATAAAAAGATATTGAACACAAATCAGCTAAATAACGTATCAAGTATCAAATATGGTAAATTGCACATGTGCAATATTTTGTTACCTGGGCCCCGCCGAAAACGGCACAAACTGGTAGGAGTCCATCTTGGCGACATTTTCCTTGGAGAACCTTTCAGGTGAATACTCCATGGGATTTTCCCATACGTCGCTGTTGTGGTGAACGCCGTAAATGTGGACTGTAACCGGAGTTCCTGCTGGGAACTTCCGCCCCTCGATCTCGAAGTCATGTGTGAACTCGCGCTGAATGAAAGGCACCGGACTGTAGTTTCGGAGACTCTCCTTTATGCACATGGTCAGGTAATCCAGACGGTTGAGATCCGCCCTGTATGTTAAAGCAGAGTGGTCTTATATATACATGCACATTTAAGTTGGGGATACTATAAGAAACGTACATAAATGTGCATAGTAACTCGGGCTATACACCTCACCAGGTTATGTCGTCACTGTAGCGGTCTTGCAAAATGTCGTCTATTTCCTGTTGCGCGCGCAGCTGGTATTCCGGATGTTTTGCGAGCGCGTACAATGTCCAGGAAATGGAACTTGCAGTGGTGTCGTGACCTGTGAAAATGACAAAAGACATCTTCATATGATATAGGAAAGAGGCACTGAAATCTGAAGTTTTATGAAGCTTCAATATATGTTTGTTGTTTAATACTTAAACAATAAATGTTCTATCATGATTATTTTGATGAATTTTTGTTTCGCACAGTGGGTAGTGTTTTTGTTAAATAATCGCCTATGAATGGTGAATATATGCCTTAACTTATAAGTTTGCGTACTAGACATTTCTTATTTCACATGAATATGTGACGTAAAACGAATTTAATAATTGCACATGTTTAAGATTCAGTAAAGTTGGGTCCTGGTCCTTTTTTTTAAACGCTGGGAAATTAAAGTCAGAAATTGAATTTATTATACATTCTTCAAGCTACTCCCGCTCTGTTTATCAGTGATTTTACCAATTCGCGACACAAGTAAAATGTTTAACACAATTTATATAATTGTATTCAGTATTTATTTATGTGTAATATATTTGTTTCCGCGATTTTAATAAATGATACTACAAATATATTTCTGCAAGAGAAACTCGTGTTCTTGACTTCCATTAACCCGTGCGTTTGCATTTCATTCGACATGTTTGCGTCGAAGCAAGAATTTGGTACGCAAAAAGGTACATGCGTCAGGTTTTCCGACGAAGCTCCTTAACAATTGTGATAGAAAATTATTCAAATTACAAAAATGAGATTAGCGCTAAGCCGTTGTTTGAAATTTGTTTTGGAATAATTATTCCGTCCACGGATCTCGTCAGTTATCAATCGTCGATGCATTAACGGGGACTGTACGGCTGGTTCATTGAATTAGAGGGAGCCTTCAAGAATGGCGCGACCGTCCCTGCCCGCCCACATTATTATGATATTGATAATCAGGAGCATGGCTTGTATTACATCTCAATTATATTGACAGAAATGTAATCAGCGATTGTTTTAATATATAGATTCACAGCATCCATTATTAAATTAGGCATCGGTTCCAAAACAGATGATGGCGACGTATGTATGCTGAAATTATATCTTGTGTCTTATTATGGACTTGATTCCGCCACATACGTGTGCTGCTTTTCAAACAGCATATCGGTAGATTTAATGCATGTATGCATCAAATTATTTAATTAATTTATATAGTGTAATTCGGAAACTTGTTTTCATATCGCAGTATAACCTCACACAAGAAGCAGCTCATAACCGCGCAAAAATGTGACCTAATATTTCGTTTGCATATCTTGACAAAACTGCATGTACATGGCATGCATTTGCTTGCTAAGGATCTAAATACAAGCAAAAGGTACTACACTTTGTATTGATCTGCATGTTTAACAACTGAACTTTCTCGAAATCGGCTTCAATTATTAACAAAAGAATACAGTTTTTTACCAAAATAATGTCGATAACAGTAATCGGTGTTCACATTGGTTATTCAGTTTCATTATTATGCATAAATTACTACCCGTTCAACATCAACGAGCCTCCATACCTTCAAACATGAAGGTGTCCACTTCGTTACGGATGTCAAACAGGGACATGCTGCATCCATGCGCGTCTTTAGCGGTTAGCAGGATGTCCAGGAAGTCTAGGTATTTTCGGTCTGAACAACCGGTCGAACTCTCCTGAAGGAATATTGATATTAAGTGTTAGTACGTTCGAAATATAGAGCTCCATCAAACGTCTATGTAATAGAATGATTTGATTATTAATTTATTATTTTTGTACAATGGTTATTGATAATTGAGTATAGCTTTTCCAAGTCTACATATGCATTTTCTCTTTATTTTTTAAATACTTTCCCCTTTTAATTATGTTAATGAACATGTCCACCTAGATTGCCTCATTTGCATTGTTAGAATCAATATTAACTGTGTACGATTACGTACAATAGCGTATCAATCTGTGTAATCACTGTATCTATATTAATACAGTTACCAATGCTGATTTCCGCTTGTGTATGACGTCCTCTGCTATCTTGTGTACATAATCGCAGCCCTGTTTGAATTTTCGCCCCATTTCGGTCATGTTGAAAATCCAGTCATAATACAGCAGCGGGCGCCTGAATAAGCAATAGAAAATAGTCAA
The DNA here is from genome assembly GCF_020536995.1 of Dreissena polymorpha. Classification (NCBI taxonomy): domain Eukaryota; kingdom Metazoa; phylum Mollusca; class Bivalvia; order Myida; family Dreissenidae; genus Dreissena; species Dreissena polymorpha. The sequence goes on from NC_068359.1 coordinate 108,691,746, forward strand.
TCAAATGAAATAAAAAATAAATATGTCAAACATTTTAACGGAATGTTGAAACATCGTAAAATATGTCTCATATGTCTGCCGATTAAAATGCAACTGCACTTTTTTGGCGTCTTTTTTAATTATTTACTTGTCACACCATGATACAGATTCGAGGCTGGATATTTAAGGGAGGACAGGAATATGGACAGGAATATGAAGTGATGAACCCTTACTTTTCTCTCGCCCACCAGACATCGGCCAGTTCACTGACTGCTGTCAGATAGGGATGTGGCTCTCTGAAAGAACACATAGGTTGTAAACGTCGTTAAATGAGATATGCACGATTTAACGTTTAATACCGGCAATAATTCACCATGCGTAGTTTTGACGCGAATGAGTTCAATACAGGATGGCGTGATCACGAGTTTTTTCATCGCCCAATCTCAGAACGACAAAGAATAACTGACCGACATAGTACAGCGGTACTTAATTTCGATTATTACAGAAGGCTTGGTGTAAAAAAGTTACGATCTGTTCGTCGCCATCGTCATTATATGTCATTATATAGAACACTGGTATTACGTTAAGCATTTGCGTAGATGTCGATGTTATAAGGTACAATATGGAAATGCAATCTATTGCGCATCGCTTTTATTCAATGACGGGGTCATAAATGGCAATAATGTCAGCTTTGTTTGGAAATAAAATAAATTATATCAACCAAATCAAATCAAAATCGCAAGCTTGTCTAGAACAGATTCATTTTATTTCGTTTGTTCATACAAATTTACATATTGTAGAATAGTCCAAATATTTAATGTCAAACGACGTTAATATGTTCTATAGTATTTATTTAAACATGAAGCACTATTAGAATGATGCGTCTCCGATTTAAAACACTTCATTCATTTGTATTTGAATTAAATTATTATAATACTACTTGTACGTGTTTGATCTCCAATACAACATTATTATAAGGAGATCGGGTTTTAAATACTCCACATTTAAAAAAAGTTATAATTAAAAACTTACTGTAATTACTTACAGGAATTCACATATTTTAGCATACAAAATTACATAAACAAACTTTAGTGTTATTTTGTATTATTGTGTCGCTTACCGTACACTTACTTTTAGCCCTATGATGCATAATAAATAAACTTGCATCGTTCATTATGTCTCCAGCCCATATGCGACTGATAATTTCTTATTATTAACTGACAGAACAGGTTTTTGCATATTCACAATAAGTACAAGATGTTTAACACAATTCAAAGTATTTTTCAAATGATATAAATTTACTGTAGAAAGCGGCAAAATAAAAAGAAACAACTTTGTATGTCAAGGTCTATATCAATGTTATCAATTGATTCAAAAATAAGTTTAGAATATCTAAATGAGGTATAAGGTAATTCCAATCATATAATCAGAATTGGTATAAAATAGATCATTCAATAACAGAATGGTTGCTTTGGCGTAATCTAACAGTACGACGTAATTACATGCTAATATGTATAGCGAAAATTGTGGGAAACTAATGGTTGCAAGCAACATCGTAAACACAAGTATGTAGTAGGTAAAAATAGATGTATTTTACAAGACATAAAAAAGTAAAAGAAAACTTAAAACTGCAATGATCACCGTGGATCCTTAAATTGTAGATTAAGTGGTAAGGTTTTTCAGTTATGCAGTTAAAATGTATTATATGAAAATGTAAATATATTAAACTTACGACCAATATTTTGCTTAACATTTAAAATGTACCATGCGTCATGCTTATTATTTGTTTTGAGCACTTTGGATGACAACGTTTTCTTCGAGATTCATACCATTAACATTTATATAAGAATTGTTTTCTTCTGTTTGTTTGCATACATTTCCCTTCTTGACTAGACTTTATAAAAGAAAAGACATTTTTAGCACAATTAACATTAATAGGTGTTATGTTTAACGTTGTGGTCCAAGTGACGATCAATCCAATCCCAATGATAAATTGGATTTTCATACATGTGTACATGTACCTTTTAACACATGTTGGATTTGCTATTGTTTACCATACGATAACATTTGTATTAAATACATAGATTCATAACGTGTCAACTGTATTCAATTTTATTTAACAACTTATTCACTTTATACATCAAGGTGTAAGTTAAAAACCATGTTTTGTTCTGTTTAAACACAATGTTTACCAAACCCTACCCATAAATAGAAATGCTTAGCTCCAAACATATATTTGTTAGTAAATACAAGTTTTCATGAAATTATTTAGTATATTTGATATTACTTGTTTATCAAATTTGTATTTCTTTATTATCATTCAATATTTTATGTAAGGTAACAATTAATTTATATATTTATGTTATATTATAATTATTTATTCTATATAACTTTAAACACATTCCAACATTCAGTCATTTATTTAAATTAATTGTAATTCGAGTACTACTGTGACACAAACCAAACACTTAACGTGTGTATGCAGTACTAGATTTATGTTAAGACTTAAGTACAAAATCTCATGGGTAACAAATCTTTAATTAAAAAAAATTGTTTACACCAGTTTGCGGTATAACAACGCCCTCTGCTTTCACACTGTAGTGCTTACAGCATTTTGATTGATTACTCGGCGTTACTGTCTAGACCAGGTTTCCAACTTTTATTGACTTATTAACAGCAAATAAATTGCTGGAGAAATTTGACTGAAATGAATTGTTCGAGAAGTGTACATAGGTTTACTAAATATACTTAAAAAATGTGCTTCGTATATATTCTTTTCTAGATCAATGGAAAATCAGTTGTCAATCAGGCGTATCTCTTGAACTTGATTACGTTTATTGATTTGTTTATGGATCAGTCTTAACATTAAATTACTCTAGCGTCATACAATGAAGTTATTTGTCCTTAAATGGAGCTATTTCTTTTCAAATTACATATTCATTAAGGCGAAGTCAATGTTTGGAAGACTGTTCTTATCGTATTCGACATGCACGTTTTACTAATTGTAATTTCTCGGCGTTTTGAAAACGCAAATAAGCAGAATTGTTCATGGCTGAACGAGGTGTGAACGATATATATCATATATCGTAGGCTTAGCACAAAACGGTTGTAACTCCATTTTTGGAAATTTTACAGGAGAGACAAAAAACTGCCCAATTTTTAAAAAAATTCTTGCTGGATTTTATTAAAAAAGCATATATTTGGTTAGTTCCAAGCAGTGTTAAAAGACTCATTTCCAATCTGTAGAATAATTATGGAAAGAGATATTTGAACATGTTCAAGTTACAACCATTTTCCACCTGAAATTTTGAAAAATTTCATTTATTATTTTTATGCAATAGGGAAGTTACTCAAGTTATGACTGTTTTCCATTTTTAATTTGGGCAGATTTTAATATTTATTTGTGTGTTAAATGGAAGTATCTCATCATATACTCTTTATTCTTCGTCATTAGTAAAAGAAAGCAAAACTTATTAGTTACCATAAACTTTCAACAATCATAAAACACTTTTTTTAACAAATACAATCATTTTAGTATGGTGTATAAAATGTATTCATAATTATTCCACACATTATTGATATACGTTTTTTATAATATAATTTGTTGTTTACTTTAATAAATTAAATTACATGAGATCTTTAAACGATTTTTTTAATCATCTAAAACTATTCTAGAGATCTACATGATCAGCTAAGATTCAAACTTTGAGGTATTTATTTTATCCTTTATTTTACATTACCGAAATAGTTTGTGATTTTATACTGCAGTCTCGACAAATGCAATTGAAGAAACGAAAAATAATATTTCCAGTATTAAAAATTACTCAAGCCAACCCAATTAATTAATTAACTTATTTCCTGCCGTTCATGTACATCATTTTTCTATAATGCTTATATATAATACTATAATTTATTGTAAAGAATATAATCATCTTTTCACGGTTCATTCACATGATTTTTTAAAGAATAAAAAGGAATTTAACACTATGTTGAACATAGGTAAATTAATAAAATTAACAATAAAAAAGTCCAAGAACAAGTTAATTTTGTTTCAAAAAGGTAGAATTGAGATTTGGAAAATAGAATTGAGACTTCTAAGTATGTACTTGTATTCAAACATATTTTATCATCACAATAATTCCCTTATTACTTTGTTCAATTTGGTCTGCAGTTATTTAACATAAAAGAATTAATAGCTTAAGATTTGATACCATAAACGCTCTAAGTGGGTATAACAGCAAAAGTAAGATCATTCGTCAACATGACTTGTCAGACTGTTACAATTATACCTCTATGTGGCATGTCAGACTGTGACAATAGTACCGGTATGTATTATGTTAGACTGTGACAATGGTACCAATATTAAGCATGGCAGACTGTGACAATTATATCAGTACATAGCATGTGAGACTAAGACAATGGTACCAGTACATAGCATCTGAGACTGTGACAATGGTACTGGTACGAAGCATCTGAGACTGTGACAATGGTACCACTATATAGATTGTCAGACTGTGAAAATTATACAGTAGGTAGCATCATTGCTGCATGTGAGACTGGAACAAAGGTACCACTTTGTAGCGTGTCAGACTGTTAAGGTACCACTTTGTAGCGTGTCAGACTGTTACAATTATACCAGTACATAGCATGCAAGACTGTGACAATGTAACCAGTATGTAGCATGTCAGACTGTGACAATGGTACCATTACGTAGCATCTGCGATGTGACAATGGTACCAGTATGTTGCATGTCAGACTGTGACAAGAGTACCAATACAGAGCATGTCAGACTGTGAAAATGGTACCAGTATGTATTATGTTAGACTGTGACAATGGTACCAATATTAGCATGTAAGACTGTGGCAATTTAGCCAGTACGTAGCATGTGAGACTGAGACAATGGTACCAGTACGTAGCATCTGAGATTTTGACAATGGTACTACTATGTAGCTTGTCAGACTTTGAGATTATACCAGTGGGTATCATTTGAGACTGTAACAATGGTACCACTCTTTAGCTTGTCAGACTGTGAGATTATACCAGTGAGTAGCGTTTGAGACTGTGAAAATGGTAACACTACGTACCGTGTCAGATTGTTACAATTATACTAGTACATAGCATGCTAGACTGTGACAATGGTATCAGTATGTAGCATGTCAGACTGTTACAATGGTACCAGTATGAATCATATGCAACTGTTACAATGGTACCAGTATCTAGCATGTCGTACTTTGACAATGGTACCCAGGACTACGTGGCTTGTCAGACTGTGAAAATTTTACCAGTATGTAGCATGTGAGACTGTGACAATGGTACCACTACGTAGCTTGTCAGACTGTTACAATTATACCAGTATATGACATGCTAAACTGTGACAATAGTACCAGTATGTAGCATGTGAGACTGTTACAATGGTACCAGAATGTAGCATCTGCTACTGTGACAAAAGAACCAGTACGTAGCATGTCAGACTTTGACAATGGTACCAGTATGTAGCTTGTCATACTGTGACAATTATATCCGTATGTTGCATGTGAGACTGTGACAAATTGGTACCAGTATGTAACAAGTCAGACTGTTATAATTATACCAGTATGGAGCATGTGTGGCTGTGGCAATCATACCACTACGTAGCTTGTCAGACTGTGAAAATTATACCAGTGGCTAGCATGTGAGACTGTGACAATGGAATCACTACGTAGCTTGTCAGTCTGTTACAATTATACCAGTACATGGCATGCTAGACTGTGACAATAGTACCAGTATGTAGTATGTGAGACTGTTACAATTGTACCAGAACGTAGTATCTGCGACTGTGACAATGGTACCAGTGTGTAGCATGTCAGACTGTGACAATGGTACCAGTAAGCAGCTGGTCATACTGCGACAATTATACCGGTATGAAGCATGTGGGACTGTGACAATGGTACCAGTATGTAGCAAGTCAGACTGTTATAATTATACCAGTATGGAGCATGTGCGACTGTGGCAATCGTACCACTTCGTAGCTTGTCTGACTGTGAAAATTATACCAGTGGCTAGCATGTGGGACTGTGACAATGGAATCACTACGTAGCTTGTCAGACTGTTACAATTATACCAGTACATGGCATGCTAGACTGTGACAATAGTACCAGTATGTAGTATGTGAGACTGTTACAATGGTACCAGAACGTAGCATCTGCGACTGTGACAATGGTACCAGTGTGTAGCATGTCAGACTGTGACAATGGTACCAGTAAGCAGCTGGTCATACTGCGACAATTATACCGGTATGTAGCATGTGAGACTGTGACAATGGTACCATGCAGTGTGTAGCATCTGAGACAGTGACAATGGTACCAGTACATAGCATGTCAGACTGTTACAATTATACCTTTACGTAGCATGTCAGATGGGGACAATGGTACCAGTATTTAGAATGTCAGACTAAGACAATTGTACCAGTAAATAGCATGTCAGACTGAGACAATAATACCAGTACGTACCAATTTAGACTGAGACAATGGTTCAAGTGTGTAGCATGTCAGACTGAGACAATTATAATAATGTCATGCTCAAAAGGTAGGAAAAAGATCAATCGCATTTTGTTCTAGTTTCTATCTATCATTTTTGTTATATCACATTTATATTTGAATAGTTTGTATTTGAATTCAGAAAGAGGATTAAAGTTCATTATTTTTTAAAATCAAAATAAGCTGATAAGATAAACTTGTTTTGACTTTAACTCTGTTGAACTATAATAATTACAATACTAAATGAATTAAGAAAGATGTAAAGGTAATTATGTATGTTCTTGAGAATTAAAAAAAGTTAAAACAACCTTTAGAATGTCAAGGCCCACATGGCAAGCAAATCAAACAGTGATGTCATAATTATGATGTCATAAACTAAAGATATAAAGATGAGTTACTTCCCTTCCAACATTGTACACTTTGTATTTTTTTGTGCTCAAAGGTTGTTACTTGAGATACAACTGTTTTGCATAACAAAAATTATCAAAAATTAAAAACAACCATAAGCCAAATACATGTTTCCATCGGTAAATTTTCAGAATATAATCGTAATATCTATTTCGGATGTGTAAAGTAAAAAAAAACTAGAAAAATGAAAAAATATGATTTTTTTGTAAAAATGTGAGTTACAACCGTTTTGCGCTAAGCCCACGATATACTTATTAAGTTTCGTATACCCTAGCGCTTTCAACTATACGTCTTCTTCATGGTTGTATACAAATATGAGTTCTAGATTCCTCAGTGCGAATGCACACTAGAACAACAACGTTCTGCTGATTTAAACCATGTGCTATACACTGGCGCCAGGGTTGTTTATGATATGGATGAGATTGTAAAAACTGAAGTTAACGTTTAAGGCATTTAGTTTTGTTTTTATAAGTACGTGTCGTTTTATTTCTTTGTATTTATTTATTTACGCATATTAAATTTGTGTCATAAACTGGCGCCCTTTATGTTCATTATATCGATGTAATGATAAAATATTTGCTTTCAGTATCGTTTCATATGTAGGTTTCGTTTTGCGAATATTTACTGACACTGATTTTAATTGTGTGTAATTAAATGGCGCCTAAATCGTTAATTATATCAATCTAAAATTGTTAAAATGGATTTGAGTTTTATGCAATAACTGTTGTTTCATGAAATGTGTCGTTTTTATTTATTTAATGGGGCTGTAAAGTGTTGAATTGCCGATTCTAGTTGCTCTAGCTGCTCGAAGTTTTCGTGTTGTGTCTGATCATTTTTCATTAGCTTCAATACAGCAGAGGTCGATATTATCAAACGGGTGATCAAGTTCGCTACAATGTGCTGCAATGGGGGATCTGTTAAAGTTACATGTTTTCCAATCAGACCATACAAGTCTTAGCGTTTGCTGAAAGTCCTTTTTGTCTCATCAACATATTGTTTGTTGCACACATTACACCTTTTAATTTCAATGAGCTGACTTATTACTCCCCTTTTACGAAAGTAGGTCATGGTTGATTTATAGCAACACACAATACTTCAACACATGTTGATACCGATTTTAGCTTGATGATGCTTATATTGTTTGAATTTAACTCGTCTGCTAACAAGGTAAGTGTTTTTCTTTTAATCAATTTTATTCTTAGTAGTTGAATATCCAATATAATTTTAAAAAAATCCCACATATTTACAACTGAAAACGACAGTAAAAATTTGCAACCGCTACCTTTAAACATTCCTAGTATATTTTGTTTACATTTTAATTTATTAAATGTACCAATAGACATAATGCTTGCATTGACCGTTCCAAGGCGGTGACCCCAGCTTTATTCATATTTTGTGTTTATGTTGGTTTGTATTGTGCTGTATTGTGCTGTTTTTTTACTGTTTGGGCAATCGGTCACTTGCCTTAAATAAAGGACCAACTAATTGTTTTAATGAAAATTCAATACTGCTCCAGCAGCTGGAGTTTCACTTCTTTACATTGTACACAAATTGAAAAATATATGAACTAAGATTTCATTGATAATCAATGTTGTTAACGAAAATCTTCACATATAATATAGCATAAACCATAACATGTGTCTCATTATCGTTTGTTTTGGGTTTGATTGTTTTCCCGTCACATTAGTGAAGTTGCATGAAATACACCAAGTATTAACAGCGGTCAATTAATCGGATACCATTGAATTGAAGACCTTATAGAGTCATAGCCTTACCATCCCATTATATAAACAATATCATTGGTGAATAATGCCTGATATAAATCTTCACTGTTTAAAATGTGTTTATATTAACCTTTGCACTTGTATTTTAAATCCGTATATATTAAATGTAGACATATCTTGTATATACTGTTACTAATGCGTATTATTAGTATACTTTCAAGCTAAGTTTTCAGGCATCGAACACTTAATACCTTGATTAAATGCGTCTCATAGTTAAGTAAAAATCCACCTGCATTTTGATGACCTTCGATACGATGGTTCTTAAAGTTTAACATTGTCAGCGAGACGAGTAACAAAACTCATGTCAGCAAGATTGAATTTAGTCGATAATGGTACTTAATTCACTACCATGTTCTTTAGAAAGTAACTTGTTATTCAGTTATTACGACGAATGTTACACCATGGAGTCATGAAATTGAAAATAAATTAATTCTTTATGTGTTTGATTCCTTTTAATTTTAAATAACGAATCTATGAAATGAAATATTATTTTCACTAACGTATTTTGTGTTTTTTGTGTGATTATTTTTGTGAACCAACTTAAGGTTTGTCATGCATTGCAAACGGTTTAAAACCGCTATGCTTTGAATTCAATTGAATTGAATTGATTGGTAATAATTTCAATGCGATGCCCATAACTTAAATCATTTTTAGTGATGAACATCGATTGACATGTATTATTCGGTATTGCAAAGGTAACTTGTCTCAAAATAAAATCCACGTGGGTGTTAACAAGATTATATATTCTTATAATGCTTCTGCAGTTTAACTGTTTTCGGTACATTCTGAGTGAGTACAAAAATACTGCAATGCAGACCTCCGCACAGAAATGAGACCTCTCCCTTAGCAAAGCTCTTTAATTATTGCCGCTCTTAAGACCACGTCATGATGATCGAGTAAAATAGTGTTCCTTATTGTATATTTTTTTTATTGATTGATAATAATTTATTTGAATATTTTTGAAAGAAAAATATGGTTTTAAATTTCACTTATTTGAAACAAATTAAATATTAAACAGACCATTAATCTTCGGCTTTAGAGAGTGATAGAATAGAATACTTGTGATAGAATCGGTAATCGCCAGGGAGGAAACTGTTAGTTTTATCGCAACAACGAATAGGGATCACTTATTAAAGTTGTGTGTAACAAACCCCGGCGCCTGGCAGTCGGTCTCGTAGGAAAAGGCGCAGCGCAAAATGATGTCCAGGGTGAGGCGGGATACGTGTGAGAACACCTCGAAACTCTCCTTCGTGTCCGTCACACTATCCAGGTTTACCTGAAAACAAGAAGGCAATAACAACAACAACGGCAATTTAAACTACATTAGCATCTTCACGACCACCACGACCACCATCATCACCAATATAACTACCACCACTACCACCAACAACAATAAAACAACAATCAAAAACAGGTATACATACTTTTCATGCTGATGGCAATGTTTTTTTTAATTCTACTGATAATAATAATGGTAATGGCGAATATTATGATCATAATGATTATCAATGTTCCTGGTGATTAATTTGCTGTATTTTTGTGTCATGAAATTTGTTTAAGAGTAATACCTGTGTAACTGTATTCTAATAGTGTTATAATCGCTTGCAAGGGCTCTTGTATATGAATATTAGAGGCGCAATAACTAGATACACAGTCCACTGAAATTTAATATTTTTACCAATGTTAATACATTCAACGGAAACTTCACTGAGAAGATTGGGTTTATCTTACTATGAGTTTTTGCACTGCCTCGTTGTACACTTGCACGTATGGCTTCAGTATGTCGAAGTGGAACGCCGGCGTGAGAAGACGCCGTGACCTTGACCAACGTGCCCCCTCCGCGATGAGTAGGCCAGGCCCCAGCCACGGCAACCCGAACCGGTACATGCCACTAAAACCCGTGGGTTTAGGCTCTAAAACACATGCATCAGTATTGTCATTATTATTATTTCCATTATACTTCTAAATACATACACAAATGAAACATATCTTTAAATAAAAAAAATCGTATTCAGATAAAATAAGCAATAAAAGGTAATTGAAAACAAGGACCAAACACTGGTAACTTCGTTAGATTATTAATGAGAAAGCAATATTGAATATATGTAACCCTATTGATTTATATAATTGTTCATTTTACATCAGCCGAGTTATATAAGAAAAATAAACAACACCACTACGGAAACCATTGCGTTTTACAAGTGAGATCATATTTTCTTCAGTATTGAATATGATCGTGCCTTCGGCACATATATAAAGCACTCACAACAATACCTTAAAGCATAACAAAATATAAACGCTTCTAACCGGAAGTTTTCATGACTGCCTTCACGGTGGTCGGGTGGTTGACCACCAGAGTGACCCGGGCCGGCCCCATCCAGAGGCAGAAGTAGCGCCGGAACCTCGCGCCAAGTCCCAGGATGAACCGTATGCGGTCCCCAGGGGTTTTCGGGAACTGAAAGAAGAGCTGTGTCACATGAACTTTGTTTAAACAGAATAAACAGGATAAACTTGTCTGACATAACACACGTATGAGTTTATTTACAGGCTCAAGATATTTGACACGTCAGATGCTCAACCTGGATCACCAAGATAAACATCTTTGACTTGACCTAGTATTATTCTTATTTACCGGGATACAACAATCTCTGACTTTACCAAGTTTTATTCTGATTTACCGGGATAAACATCTCTGACGAGACCAAGTTTTATTTTGATTTACCGGGATAAACCGTCCTGTCATGACCAATAACAGGTTACTATCCCATCGTTTTGTAATATATCAGGCGAGGCTTAGTATAATATAACGGCGATGCTTGCTGAGCCGTTGTTTTATTCGTCCCGAGCCTGATATATTACAAAACGATGGGACAGTAACATGTTTTTCTGTTTATCATACCACATTTTCCTAAACATCTGCAAAACAATCCATTTTTTTATTTAAAATGTACGGATCCCCGCTGATTTTGCTGATCCGGCTTTAACACGTTGACATACGTGCTTATGTAGCAACGGCGCTCGAAAATACGAAACAAATAATCGTTTATTTTAAAGATCGTTTAGAGGAAAAAAGTTGTTTGCGCTACGAATGGGAAGAGTACACCCGCTTTAATTATAAACGTCTTAAATTGGAGATCAGGAATGGACTGCAGCGACAAATTTAATCGAAGAACACACTTCACCGAATAGTGTGGAGACGCCATTTTGAAGATGTGTATTGAAATTGACATTTTGAAGATGGTGTCGATATTGACATAAGTGTGTTAAATCGTTTGTTTGAATAGTTGAGGATTAGCATACAGTTATCATTTGTCTTGACTTTCTGTGCAGCACTTGCGAGAGCAATGACTTTCTCGATATTTAAAATTTAATGTCCCATTGATGACGTCATGTAACTTCAGTAGTGCGGGCTGTGGTGATTTCAAAAATAGACGTTTTCGTGATTTATGACTTTAAACTAGAATAAAATATGTACGTTCTTGGAATCAAATTGTTTGTTTTGTTGAACCTGATTCATGTTGATAGAAATTGTTGACTTAATTGCAAATCTCACGTAACTCCAAACATTGACTGATATAAAAACTTCCTGTTGACCATGATATAAAAAATATATCAGGCAACGTAATATCAGACAGATATCAATGCGGTGGTATGATAAAAGCCTGTTTGACGTTACAAATGTAATAACAATATCAAATAATAACCAAAATAAAGCTGATGTTGCGTGTCAAATTATCAAACTCATTAACTAGGATAAACTTTTATTACGTTTTAGCGTTCAACTAAATAATTATGATTTATGTATTTGACATGAAAATTATTTAAACTGTATATCAGGAGAAACATTTTTTACCTGACAATTAGTATAACTGAATAACTACAATGAACTTGTTTGATATGACACATAATCAAACTGGCTAATCAGGATACACTCATTTACCCTGTCAATTCTTCAGAATTATTTACGACTTAAAAACTTCTTTGAAATAATCATACTGAAAAACCTCAGTCAAATGGAACAGACTTAGTCAAACAGCTTTATTGTCATATAAACATATCACTATTTTAAAAGATTTGCTACTTTGTATGGTTATATATAAATGCAATTCATGCTTTAACAGATGAAGTAAATTTGATATTTTGATATGATATTTTACATTGCGTATAAATTATTTAAACATAGTATTCACAATACGACTGTTTTTATGTTTTTGAAGTTATAATGCTTTGTTTACGACGTCGTGACATATTCAGCAGGTTTTATATTTCTCGCTGCGGCTAATCCATTGCCTGACATATGGATCACCTTGTTAAATTGTAAAAAAATGTAACTGCTTTAATTAACCCAGCGCGCAGATGCGGATCTGACGTATCTCCTGCAGCGGGGACTTCTTGCTACATTTATATTATCAGTACAGGTTTGATTGATGCATTTTTATGTTTGATGAATGTCCTGAATGGGGTCGAATAATAAGCAACGCGTTAGGAAAGATAAGTTGATCATGTTCATTTGCATGTACAATAACGTATGATAGGGCGGTCTTTTACAAAGGCCATTGAATTTGTATCAATTGTACTTTATATAAGTAAAGGGGAACAATGTGTCTTAAGGAAATATATAATGCACTATGACCCAACGTAGCAATACGCCGTGAGTCAATATGTCATCTCAACCGTGTAATGGGTGGTGTATTAAACGTAAAGTAAGTGTTGTTGTATCTACTAATATCTTACTCGCGATTTGACGTCATCCAATTTAAACTGATGGAACACATTTAATGCTTGAATACTATATTTACGCCCTATTCTTATTATACATATCATGAAGGGAATCGGTGTTGTGTGACGGTACCAACTAGTGCGCGAGCATCCCGCAATAGCACGGTGTCTTTCAATTTTATTAGCTAACTTGACGACATCCCGGGATATTAAGCTAGCGAACGATGGAGCTAGATAGTAGGAAAGCTTCCCGTTATAAAAGAACACATTTTTGCGAGACTCGAATCTTTGTCATTCAACTCGGAAGATGACCGCACCTAACCACTTTATAAGTATGACCACATACACAATGATCATTGGTATTCCAAGATTTCGTATCAGACATCATTATCCAAACTTTGGTGTATATTTGATGCATTTATATTTTAGTTCATGGTTATGTGGGACTCATTGAGACCTACGAAATAATTACCGCGTCTAAAACATTAATTGTATTATTCGTACATTTAAATACGTATTCAATTAATGGAAATCAACGCTACTTTCGTCAGCTGTAGAGGAAAAGAGACTAATAGTTGAGTACTTTAAAGGAATCATCGACACACAAGCTCTGTTGCAAGACAGGGAGTGAACTGAAGACGTGTCAGTCATGCTTTTTACGATATCACAAAACCGACTTTTAGTTGATGTTGTTATTGACTTTCGATGTTGTTGTGAAATTTAGTCGTCTTAATATTGCTTGTGTATTTATATAAAATTGACGTTGGTATTTTATGTCGATGACCTGTTACAATCTAATATACATGAAGTGTGACGGTGCGTTATATTTAACTTTAAAGTCTAAGCTTCACATTGATTTAAGATTTCCTCTAAACAGAACCTGTCATCTCAACGTTGCGCACTAGCGATCGATCGCGACGAATTCAGAAATTAGATAACAAAGCGGCTGCCGGAACCATAAGGATTATAATAGCAAAATGTTTCTGATCTCTTTAACGCCATTACATGAAGCCTTGATTAATTTAGGAGACACTTTCGTGGTTGGAATAACATTATTTTCGTACGCGTCTAAATGATTCAAATATGTACTTGTTGAGAGAGATTGTGATGCATAGAAAAGACGAAGATGCGTACTTTCACACTAGTATACATAAATGGTGCATATAAACAGTAACAGCTTTTAAATGTCACAAACCGTACACAGATGTGTTTCTAAATTGCAAATGTATCAACATCGGACATTCAAATAAGCAAGTTATCTTTATATTTGTAAACAAAAAGATTTTACAGTTAAATCACTGAAATATTTTCAATAAAAATTGGCCAAGTTGTGCAATACTTATCCCGTTAAAATAGTTAATGTTTAAAGTAAAATAGTACGAGGTTTAAAATACGCAAACAATTGTCTACCACGTTACAAGCATGTATTTTAACGATACACCGTAGCTATTTCGAACTCACCAAGTGTAAATGTCCATAAAACCAGTGTCTATCAGTCGGACCCGGCACACCCGTGAAGTGCATCTTGAGCCACTTCACGTGCAGAACGAGCCCTGCTAGCTTGTACATGATGAAGGTGGCTGCGAACACCGCCAGGGTCCACAATAGGGGCCAGCCATACAGTGCCTGAGTGTAGAACACATAGGCCCAGGCACCTGTATCTATGCCGAACATTCCCAATAAGACGGACAAGTGCGGCCTGCGAATACTTGAGTACTTCTCCACAACATAGACGTCCTCCGTCACAATTCGGTACACAATATGTGCTCATACACTTATATATCTCACTGCAATATTTTTACTCAGTGACCCGAAGATAACGAATCTTATTTAAATACGTTATTAATCGTAAACTAGCCAAATGAAGATGTAATACTATATGGTGCAAGTACTAAATTATATTCATTAAAACATCTAAACACAATTATTAAATTCATTCATACATAAAAGAGGACGTTTGGTGCATATTATTATGCATATTTTTTCATACTGATTAAACGAGATAGTGAATAATATGTATACAGGTTTGTCTCACGATATGAATGAAACCTGATAACTATTAATAGGTCGAAATCCCAAATGATCATTAAGCGTAATGCCTTCGTGTAGGAAATGGTATACAACTAGTACACCGTTTATCATATAAAAACTCCATGGACAGTTATCATATCAATATCCTTTATTGAGAACAAAATATACTTCATTGTGAACAGTATACGTTATAGTCAATAGTGTGTATAAGGATTGTTATCAGTATACTACCATCGATAACATTTGATAGTTGCTTAAGTAAACATCGCCAGACGTGAGGACTGTAAGCCATGAAATTTGCCACGATCTGCATTTGGCTGTGTTATGTGTTGCCTTTATTAGTGCATACATATTTGCGAGCATTAGTTAATTAATGTATTTATTTATTGTATTTTGTTATATAATATAGTTTTTGTTAGACCAATAGTTGTGTATTAACAAATGAAATTAGCCTCAGCATCTTACCCTCTAAATAAAGAATGCTCATAACATGATTTTTGAAGACTTTTAACACCTGACATATAATTGTAGACACGTTTACGCGCAACTGTTTCGTAGAATGGTAAACACTCTTTATAGAAGGTCCCGTTTATGTTAGAATACCGAGAGCTTTATGAAACACATTCTTTGAACCATGTAATACATGTTATGTAATGTTATAATTTATAAAATAAATTTATTTCAGAAACTTTGTATCGGCAAATAATGGGTGGTTCGTATTGCACAAGTATTACTAATTCTTTTACGTAAAGGATAATAATTGAAATAGTAAACTCCTAAGACAGGACCTTTCTGAAAGCAGGCGTGATTTCAAGATTGAACATTTGCTTAAATCTCTAACTGAGAAATCATATTTGGCACCAATATTTACAACTGTTTTACATGAAATCCTGGAATTGATTTTCTCCATCTCTATGAATAGCGCACGATATAAATCGTAAACATATCTTTCTTATTAGCATAACACGTTTGATTGTGTAGTTAGATTAGATTGTCCAAGTTTATTGGCATAGGCGGATTGTTTAATGAACACCTCATTTAGAGAAACCATAACGCTGACATTAAGATTGATTAGACTTTGGCGTCTCAGAGAGACCGTAAATACGTCGCATATTTAATTAACAGCAACATCGTAACAATAGAAAATGTCTCTTTCTTTGATCAAAATATTATACTGCCGCATCGGCATTGTTAGATGTGGCGTCGGTCTCGAAATATTGGCTCACTGTTTCGGTTCAAAATCGAATTCCGATGGGTAAAGCATATACGATATTATAATAACTCACTCTTTTTGGCCATAGACACAATTTTGATGAGATATACATTTTAAATATTTTAGTTCACTTGCAAACAATTGCAAGGTGTTTGTCTTCGTGTGGATGCTGTGTTAAAAAGGTATACAAATCGCCATTGCATCACTTTTGAATATATTGGCACCAAAAGTAAATAGTGCATACATAATAACAATTTCATCGTGACCGGATAAATTGGACTTGAAATCCGATAATCTAAATTCGAGTGTAGTTTGTGATTTGATGTTTGAAGCAGTTATACAAGTTACGGTACATGGGACCTGTTTAAATATTTTGGAATAACTGTATGCATGAGAAGGAAAGCGTTCCAATATAAACACAAGGAAAGAAATCAAGAAAGAAAAATTAAATACGTAAAAATCTACCTTGGATTTAAGGATTGATCGTTGGCTTGAAATAAAATCGTTTATCCGCATGACCAACTGGCCTGTCACAGTTCGTAATCCATTTTAAATTTTATGAAAGCAATCCACGAGGTGTACCAAAATATAACGAAATGAACAGGAACAAGTTATTTCCCAACGGGTCGTTCGTTTCGCTGCAAACGTCTCTGCGTGATCGTACTAACTATGGATGCATTTGCTCTACCAAATATGTTGGAATTAATAAGGTCTTATATAAACCATCATTAATTTAAAATCATAATAAACATTGTTTGTGAAACAAGGCTCGTTAGTACGACCATGGAACCGAAAAAGCATGAATATTATCAATGTATTTTATTACCGCCATCAGCATCCGGATACTAAGTACTGTTTTGAAGAAAAGCATAGAGCAATCAAAGCAATGAAAATTTACTGAAATTGTTGTCACATCGATACGTAGCGTCTCCATCGATATCAATTATGTTCATGCACAGGTTTTAAAGTTAAAAAGAAAATTAAATACGATACAGAAATCAACAAAACAAAAAACGACCTATAATGGTTAATGTTAACTTATATCGTTGTATCTTGACTAAATTTAACGTAGATCTCGGACGGCTTTGAGAAACCATTTCTTGTGCAATCTTTATTTAGTCGCTAATAACGTTATCTTTATATTTATTTAGATGCAAATAAATTATAATAAATACTTATAGCTGGCATGAATTACATCATGGCTTTGTATTAGTCTAGTTTGTGAAGCGCCATGTAAGAAATTACGAATGATTAATAAATTGTATGTTTCTTATTTACAAACCTATAAAACGTTTAATTAGATTTCAAAGGTGTAATCAACATTTGCGGGGGCTTCAAACAGCTCATGCGTAGATTGATTTCATACGGCGTCTGACTGACAATATAATAACGTCGCAAATTAAATTAATAGAAAAAACATTAACCATAATGAACAAGTAGTATACAATGCCTTTGCCTGTTATCATTACAGTATGTTGCCGCATCATCTTGGTTGTATGTTGTCATTGTTAGATACATTTGTATACTGACTCTGTGCTTCAGTCAAAGGCTAAGCTTCGATGTATAAACAAGTATTATTTCGCTGTGTACAAGCGAAAAGTGTTAGCATACTTAAAGAAATATTGTTCGACAGGAAACAAATGAACATGTAAACGTAAAAATGTGTCAACTTTTTAAACATGCCAACGTTTATGGAGACTTACCATTACAATTCATTTACAAATAATGACTCCCGTTAATTAGAACACGCAGCAACATTGAATAGAAGTCTGAATAGTGTACCAAACGCATCGAATGCAGTAAGAAATGCTAATATAGAATAAAGCTTATTGTCGTGACTTTTCGTGAGAAAACATTATTTGTGTGCAAGATTTTGAGTAATTATATCCAAAGCTACATTGTTGCGTCTCGTCGTAATTCACTGGTAAATAAGCTTTTTGTTAACATTTTTCTTTCAACAAAAAGAGGATGAATACCTAACATATGCTTTAGAATAATTGCCTTTACCACTGTTAAAGGTATTAAATACTTATCAAATCAAAGTTTATATTCAGTTCAAACAATAATTTATACATGCACATGTTTACCATGGCCGTCTTAAATACCGAACAATACATTCGGGCATAATAGTGTAAGTCTGGTCTACACACATGTATCTGTATCTCTGTGACATAATGCTATGTGAACTATGTAGTGTTTATACGATGTAAATTGTGCAACTCTGACTAAATATTGGTATTGTATTGCCTTTATACGCAACGTTATGAATTTATTAAAGCCAATATGGTTATATTTCAGTATATCGCTTTTTCATTACTTGACTTCCGTATTATGCTATGAGTTTTAAAATACTCGTGTATTAACACATATGGTACTTTTTATGGCTTTTATGTGTATACGTCGCGATCACATTGTCAACAACTTGTTGGGTGATGTAGCAAAAGTCGTAAATAAATATATAAACATATGTAAACATATAATACTTCTCTTTCTTCCTAAATGTTAATTCTGATAATTATCGTGGCAAGGGAACACTTTATCGGGATGTGACGTATCCTAGGGGACCTACTGCTTTGGTGCATATGATGTTTTATTAATTAATTTAATTAATATTTTGGAAAACAACACACACAAACACCATCGAACGACTTTGCAATTCTTTTGAAGGTCAATTTAACTCAAACGCGCTAATCCAGAAGTTTGGCGCATCACCATCCAGTGTTTATTAATTGAAATGCTCAACATACAACAAAGACAGTTAATGCTTCAATATTGTTATTAAACATTTCAACATTTTCGAAAAACATTTAACACTTTGTATGTCTTTTTGTTTCGTCATGTATTGATGATGACACTATTTAACTGTTTGTCGTAGAATGCGTTAGAACACTTGATACTGTAAAAGAGCATAAATAAGCGGGAGTATAAAGTCCAAATTTCATGTTAAAACAATCAAAGCTCAGGCCATAATATCAATGCTTATATATCTTTATAATGATTACATTAGATCAATATATCGTTTGCATTAATCATGGGACACTATCAATTGTTGACTTGGGTCAGCTATCGTTGATCTGCGGCGCATGATTTCTATCATAAGCAGAACGTGTAACCAAAGCACTGATTGTGAAATTTTTTTTTGTCCGTTCTATAAGACGGCACAAGATCCAGTACATACACGGTAAAGAACTCCATCCGTTGCGTTTCCGAAATTTGCTTTTTTTTAATGAAAACGGTTAGTTCGCTCAATCTTAATAAACTTTGTTTCTGAAAACAGACTTGCTAGTTCGCAAGTAATGTAATCGAAGAAGCATGGGCCCAATCATTGCCCTTTTCAATACCGTCCTCAACATACATCCAAAAACTAAGTACTGTATTTAAGAATACTACGGAACTACAACTCTACACCCTTAGCGTATGTATTCTACAACGAACATTGCATCACGATCTCATACATCCCTTAATATCACGTGTACGTTGATACATGATTAATAAAGTAAAATAGTATATATTAACATTACCTGGTAACTAATTCTCTTGACTCCAATAAATCCCAGGTGAAATTTCAACTGCATAAGAAGGTGATGAACCGTCTAGCATGTGGTCTTTAATGTATGACTCGAAATAGTTAAAAGCGTTTAATGATTCTAATGTGTAGCACTTTTAAGAACATAGATTTTATAATATTACAGTTCAAATAAATGACATTATAAGATAATAAATTTCTATTTAATAACCATGTAATTTCGCAACTGTTCATGCAAACAAGAGCAACACAATTTTATTTTTGATTCACTCTTTCTAATGAAGCTTCAGCTAGTTTTAACTACATCTCGTCTTTGATTTTAAAAACTTTAGAGACAGGGAACTAGATAGTATGCATTCCCTTTAGGAAGAAAGCGTTTCAAATTAAAGTTTAAATGTCTTCTAATAGACTTAAAGATTATCAAATATTATTCAGGATGTAATCGTATTAAAAAGTTGAGTTGCTAAATTTAAAAACTGTATTGCAAACACTGACATGACAAACCACATCGTGCACAAATCTCATACATGGCATTATCTAATTGACGTAATTTATCGTCGTGGATAGCGCGCGTTACGAATGTTAAAAGTACCTTCCACATTAACTAAACAATATATAAATTGCCGTAAGATGCGATAAGCAACGTGTGACAGACACATGCGAGAGTTTAATCAACATGGCCTTTAGAAAAACGATAGAACTCACAATGGGACTGATTTATCACGGGCGTCTGAACGAGACTGCAAATACAATCGTACAGAAACACATTACCTAAAATGAATTATAGTAAATCGAAGTCTAATTATTTATAAATGCAAGATGTTTGAAAACATGTATATATTCAGAAAACGAAATTAATATGAACTACCCATTAAATATATAATCATAATTGCTTGTCTTTCATTTGAAAAAAGCAACGTTTAATAGAAGTCTTAAATCTGTACATGCCAGTGATGTAATACTAACTTAAATTAAGGCATCAACATAAATTAGTGTTTTATAGTATAAAGCTAATTGTCTTTTCAAGATTTGACACACGTTTCATTAAAACACCGTGGATTTATAAATGGGTTGTTGAATACAGTTTGTTATAAGTCTGCCCTTAACGTGGGTGAAATCGGAGTAAACAGTCAAACTTATATTAAAATAAAAGGAACATAACAATAACAGCATTCCAATTATCGCTGTGTACAGTAATATTTGTATGCAGTATAAAAGTGACCATTTGCTACACTGAACACACACAAAATATGTCGACTCATTGACTGTCAGCTTGACAAAATATGTCAATAAGCACTGATACAATTATTTATCAAGCAGTTATTGAGTAATTATAATTACAAATGGAATCAATACAAAACGCGTTTAAACATGTTTACGTGTATAATTTCAATCTACATTTTAACTCTGAATAGAAACCTGAAGTAAAATCAATTTTTCGTTCCTTTTTTTTCGCATACAACGCCAATTTAAACGACTCAATTGACACTAACTAGAATTTAATAGTTTCAATAAAACCAAGCGGTTTTGCCCGTAAACGATTGACGTGAAGTGTAAAATTACAAAATCTGTCATCACTTTAATCGTTGCAATTTCTCTCAAGAATCTGAAAATTTCTAACACATGTTCAAAGTCGTGACATATGTAGTTATTTTGAAAAATAGTGTGTAACCTGAAATGAGAATATATGTGAATTGTGCATTATGTACATGCGCGTGCACTTCTCACAAAACACTTTTAAATTATAGTCTTGAACACAAGAAAGATCGACTTCAATTTTTGAAAGGGTTTGCTTAAGATAGACTCATTAAATATTTTACCCATGATAGTCTTTCATGTATGGATCACATCCACATGTCGGCGAGGTTTACTCGTGCGGCGCGTGCAAATGATGTTACGTTATTATTTTTTTATCTGGCATTTTATTATTTTCGTTGGACAATCAGAGATGACAAAACATATCCGTATTTTGTTCAAATATTTGTAAAGCTATAATAAAACAAAACGTTGGTTTGTAACTAGACCAACACCAGCTCGAACCGCAGAAGCAAGACATGTGTTACGCAGCTATCAAACAAAACGAACGTTTCACCGTCCATCGAAATCACTCGATAACAATATTACTGAACGTTTTGTTATATGCGTGTTAAGACTACCAGCAACGTTTTGAAGCTTATGACAAAAACTGCAGAGAAACTTTGCTTTGGCCACTGCATATTGTTTTTGCCATTTCAACTAAAAGCTTTTGCAGGAGACAAATGACATTAATTAGAATATAGTTGCTGAAACAACGTCTTCGCGATCTGTCATGAAATCATTTTATTTTAGCGTAAAATGACCATTTGTTAAATAATGTGTGGTAAATCAGTCTTATATCAGATAAGAAAGACAAAAGAACAACAGATTTGTAGTTTGTCTGAACAATGCTTCACCCAACAACTTGTATGTTTAAATCGCAAAGTCACAATAGCTGTCTAAAGTTTATTTGTGTTGTTACTTTTGTGCATTCCAATGGTTGAAGACTGTAAAGACAATAAAAATTGTAATTTTACTTTAAACTTAAACAAATGCGAAATGTGTTTAGCAGTGTAATATTTAATAAACACATTGCGAATTTCGCAAAGAAAATGTGACATTGAGTTAAACAAATATAACTTCCGTTGAGATGTCTATGAGAAGCTTTGCTAGAAGAAGCCCTGATGAAACATATCGGAATCCTTGGGCAACGTGCGATTTCAAGATTGATCATTTGTATTGCTTAAAACACTGAACAATCATAACGTGCAACAAAATGAACAAATGCCATACATAATATACTGGGATCTAATAAATCTCTCTATATGCATATCACGCATTATGAATAGTTAATGTATCTTTTTAATTAACAGACCAAGTTTGATACTGCAAAACGATAAGATAGCAAACATTTTAAAGACATTGGCTGTGGGTTTAATGAATACTTCATCTAGAGAAAGCCATAACGGTGACTTGAGAATAGACACCGTCGTCTCAGACATACGTCAAATCTTTAATTAACAGAAATATCTTTTCCATAATGAACGCGTAAAATGTATCTTCCTTTGTTCACAATATAATGTTGACGCAATAAAATTGTAAGATGTGGAATCGGTCTCGATTTATTGGCTAATTCTTTCGGTTCAAAGTCTAGATCAGATTTGTGAAAATATACGATAGTCTTATAACTCAAATATCGATGAGCGATACATGTTTAAAATTGTCCTTTACGTGCGCACAATTGAAAGGTATTTGTACACATGTAGATGGTGACTTATTCATTTGTAAGGTGTTTGCCGTTTTGTTGATATTGACATGCGCACAATTGCAAGTTGTTTGCCGACATGTACATGTTGACATACACACAAATGCAAGGTGCCTACACGTTCATATTGCATTGGACAGAATTGTAAGGTATTTGCTTTCATGTAGATGTTGACTCTCGCACAATTGCAATGTGTTTTTTCTAAATGGAGATGTTAACTTGCGAAGAAATGCAAGGTATTTGTATACACATATTTTGAATCGCGCGTTATTGAAAGGCGGTTGGATTCATGTAGATGTTGAAGCACAATATCAAGGTTTTTTGCCAACGTGTAGGCGTTGACTTGAAAAGGAATACGAATCGCCTATGCTTAATAACATAAATATTTAGAGACTTATAATACAAATTAAAAATCATAAAATTAATTACACAATTCGAAAATGAAAATAATATTCAAAAGAAATATGTGCCGCGACGAAAAACGTATTATATTGCTTACAGGGCATTGCATATACTATATTTTAGTCCCATTATTTAAATTCGATAACTTTATTGAGTTATTTGCATGAGGGTATTTGGAACAAGCAAATAAAGTTGAGGTAGAAGGTCTCGTTGACATATTTTGGCATAACATTCTTTACTTTATAAAACTAAGGTTTAGAACTAAAGATATTTTGTGTATACAAATAGTAAAATTCAGGAAAAATACAAAAGATCAGACTATCGCATTACCAATAGGTCATCCGGGCTGTATGTTAGCAATATCGTATGATGATTACTCATAATAAAAAGAAATTTGAATTTCTGAATTGTTACAAAACATGTTTTAACATATTTTCCGCGTCAAACACTGATCGTTATGGGCGTACGGCTGTCATCCCAAATTCTAGTAGAACGTGTGAATGATTGTTCGTAACTATTGATGCATATGCTCGTTCCAATACCCTTAAGCTAAGAACGTCTAAAACAAACCATCATTAAATCGTCATAAACATTGTTTTTGCTAGAACGTACGATAATATAACCGAATAAGCATAAACATTATCAACGCCTTTTATTAAATTCGTCAGCATATATCAGGAAACTACGTAATGTAGTTGAGACGAGAAACGAACAACGACGCAATGTTAATCTACTTTATTTGTAGTCTTATCAATATGTAGTGTCCATATGGATATAGGTATGTTCACGAAAGATTTATTTTATATAAAACTAATTAAAAACATAGCAGCAAAACCCGACACATGGGCAATGCCTCTGAGGAATATTTTTAACGCATATTATATATCAAGTTTTCAGATTCTACGTAGATCCGGTCCAACAGTTAGAATGCATTTCTTTAATTGACAACTGTTTTATCTTTACATTTTTAATTATACATTTCTGAATCCTTTTGCAATTCAAAACTTTCAACACTCAACATATGTATTGATTAAATCTCTGACTGACACACCATAACGTTATCTAATACAGCTGCCATACATGACATCATGGATTTGAATTATTCAGATGTATGTTTAAGTCATAATATACTAATATACTAATATAAGTACTAATGGTAAAACATGGCAAATTAAATTTCTTATTAACAATTCGAGTTTAATTGTAAATACGATTACATTGTCCAAGTAAAACAAACGTAGTCATGGGCTTTAATGAATACTTGATTAAGAGACACCAAGCCGATGACATTCAAATTGATGTAAAACGAGCGTTTGACAGAAACTATAAATACGTGAAACATAATATTTATCTTATGTTACCGCAACAGCACGGTTTGATGAGGTTATTGTTATATTAAATGACTCAAAACCAATCTTTGATTTGTGATATGTACGATTTATAGTCGGATTGTGCACAAGTGCAAGGTGTTTGCAAACGTGCAAGGTGTTTGCAAACGTATAGACAAGATAAACAATATATTCAAACTTTATTATTGTCTCATTCGTATACATACATACATACATATACATACACATATAGAAATATTCACATAAAACATGCATACGACCATTCTATTGAAGAATTTTAAGAGACATACCTATTCACGATTGCATTACTTCAAGACTATTACATATTTACACAAGGTATTAAACGTTAGGTGACCATCGCTAATCATTAAATAAAAAATGCTATACGACTGATGAATTTGTAAAATACTGATAGTTGTAAATCGGGCCCTAATGCGCGTATAACAAAAAAGTTGATTTTTTTTATATATAAAATACCGAATCTCATCCAAGATCAGATCTTGAGTGAACTGATTAGCAATAATTACCTAAATGCAAATAAAAGTGCATATGATTAAAGAAAGTACAATGCCATTATTTACACAGGAATAAAATACGACGTTGTAGAATATTAAAACAGGTTTTGGCACAATAACGTATCATTTCAGTATTTGTGAAAAGGAATATCAATTGTTCATTTTTAGACATTCTAGCAAATGTATTATCTACAAGCTTAGCCTTCTCAAATAAAGAGTGTCTTATGTCATTGTTCAAAAAGCAATCTTGAAATCTTCAATATTACCACAAAACGGACATTTTCGTTCAAGTACACTTAAGCCCTCGTAACGCCCTGTTTCTATGCGCAAAGGAGCGACACCGCAGAGGAACTTGCTTAATGCAGCGCGATGTCATAGGGGCATAATCACTGTGCAATACATCTCGGTCTGGTAATCATTTTTAAAACAACCGAAACGTACACAACTCAGTATCACCACGATCAGAAGGGCATGTGGCACTATTTAAAGATTCAAGCCATTCTGAAACATTTTTTTCTTGGATCTTGCTAGCAACTTTATTGACAATAGCATGAAAATTAACGGCAAAATCATAAGTCACCTTTTTTACGCCGACGATCTAGTTTTAATCACAGAGAATGAGGAAGATCTCCAACACCTATTAACTTTATTATCACAGTGGTGCGATATAAATAATATCAAAATTAATACTGATAAATCGAAGATTATGCGTTTTCGACCCCCTTCCAAAGAAAGCTTAATGTTAACTGACATTTTGGACTATAACGTAACGGCAAAACATGTAGCGCAGTCAGCTACACAAACCCTTGGTCTTATCATCGCAAAGTTTAAAGCATTGGGCGGGATGCCTTACGAAGTGTTCTCAAAACTCTACGAGGCAAGTGTCTGGCCCACCATTAGCTACGGAGCCGCAATATGGGGTACCAGAGAATTCTCGTGCATTAATGCAGTCCAACATAGAGCTGCCCGCTTTTTCCTGGGGGTCGGGAAGTACACACCAAATGCCGCTGTGAACGGGGACATTGGATGGACGCCACCAATAGTAAAACAGTGGAAGGCAGTTTTAACTCATTGGATTAGACTGTCAAATATAGACACCAATAGACTTAACCATTTTATGTTAAGAGCCGTTTCTTCTCATAATAAATGCTGGCCACATTTTGTTAAAAAGACCGTTAAATCGTTTACTGAACATGATTTAAACATAAATACCTATGTCAGTAAATCACAATTAACACGAATAATTGATTTGTTCCAATCAAATATGTCAAACGAGTTAAATCAGACATGGTTAAACCAAATTAATTCAGTTACTGGTAACGGTAACAGTACCGGTGGAAATAAATTACACCTTTATAAAACTTTTAAAACTACATTTACAGCTGAACCTTAAATGTAAAAATAGAACTAGAACAAGAAATGAAAGAAGTGCTTTAGCCAAGTTCAGGTGTGGTGTAGCACCCTTATTAATTGAAACTGGTCGTTACCAAGGAATTGTCTTAGAACAACGAACTTGTTTTTATTGTAAAACTATGATGGAAGACGAAACTCATGTTTCACTCCAATGTCCATTGTACAACACCTTAAGAAATGAAATTGTATTAAAAGCGACATCCATCAAAAATGATTTCAATTCATTGTCAGTTCCTGATAAGATTTCATTCCTACTCTCCGATGAAAATATGATACAATATAGTGCCAAAACCTGTCATGAAATACTAAGATTAAGACGCAACTACATTTACAAATAATGAATATTGAATTTGTATTTTTATGTTACTGTGAATATTATATAATGTATATATAAGTGTGTATATGTTGTACATACAAACGTAGATAAATGTTTTATTTATCATTTTACCTATGCTTTTATTGTTTAGTTATATCTTTTTATATCACGTAGAATCATACATTTTACAGTCTCTCATAACTCTGTTAGAGTGGTTTTATACATGAACTTGTTTAATTTACTACATGTTTTATATACCATGAATGTATAAAAGTGAGACTCAAATAAACTTTCTGTCTGTCTGTCTGTCTGCTTTGGAATTGAAACACTTATGCTATAATGTTGTTGTGCATCACAAGTTTTTAACATATTATCAACGTAGAAAACCCAGTTTCTGCATGATCTATTTGCTGCAAATGCAGTGCAACTCGTTTATTTACTCCACAGTCAAGCAAATTAGAAAATCTAGCCCAATAAATAGCAATGGATTTCCACTATCTATTTTCCGGGGGTATCCATCCCATTTCAAAACGAAAAGGATGGCGCGATACTGCACGACATTAATACACGGGTAAGAACGATAACCCCAGATAGCAGAGCCAGCACTGATTGTATGCCAAACTGTAGAATCATATAGGTGAGTAAATACGTTATTTGGAAGACCACCAGCAGATTAACATTTAGCTATAAGAAGACCAAGAGCCCGACTTGCACTTTGAGGAACTACATTTGCAGTGACATTGAAATTTAAGTGCTTTTGTAACATAAGTCCTAACATAATTCCTAAATACATACATTTGTCAACAATAGTTTTTGTGTGATCACCACATTTGAAATTAACAGATGTTTTACACAAAGATACAGGTCTAAACTGGACACTTTGTTTCTTATTGCTATTTATATACATATTGTTGGTGCTACACAAGTTATTGAGAGCATTTAATAGACATTACAAATATTTTTTCATTTCCAGCTAACAAGACAATATCGTCTGCATATAGCAATATACATATTCTATCAGATCCATAATCAACACCATAATCAAGCGATTTAATGTATATATTTAGGTCATTTATGTATAGATTAAACAAAGGGGGAGATAATATGCAGCCTTATCGTAATCAAGACTTTACAGTAAACCAGTCTGTGTGTCTGGAGTTAACTCATACACATGAATATACAGAAGCATATAGAGATTGTACAGCACTTAACATTTTACCGTTTATAACAATGTCATGCAATTTTTTCCACAGTAAGTCTCTATTTATATAATCGTATGCGATTTTTAAAATCAATACAAGCAGCAAATTGTTTACGTTTCTTTCTAGTTTCAATAATGTTTGTTAAAGTAGATAAATGATCAATTATGCTTCTTTTCTTCTGAAGCCATTTTGTTCATCAACAAGAATATTTTAACTTTCAGCCCAACTACTTAAAAACAGCACACATTAATTTATAAACAGAACGAGTTAAAGAAATTCCCCTATATGATAACGGGTTCATTGGATCCATACTTGATGACTTAGGAATAGAGGTAATAATGCTTTTACCCCATATAGTTGGAATTGTACCACTCTTGAAACATAAATTAAACAAATCATGCATAAACATAACAGCAGTATTATTCTTTAGAGCTTCAGTAGGTATTTCATCTATACCATTAGCTCCCAAGTTTACCATCATCAACAACTTTTTTCACTTCCAAAATAGAAATATCAGTGATGAAACTAAGTGTATCAAAATCACCATTTACAATACTATACATATTATAAAATGACACATTTAGATTATTAAGTAAGTTGCTAAATTCTATTTTCCATGTATGTGAAATATCACTAGAGTCCGTGGACACCGAGCCGTCATCTAGAACAATCTCATCAGGAACCACTTTCTTGTTAGCCTGTGTGATTTTTCAAACAGACTTCCGAAAACTTGAACCATCAACATTACATTCATTTAGTATATCATTCTGAAGGTTCTACCAATGACGGAGCTTTGCCTTTTGACTTCTGCATCAAACTGTTTGCGAATTTAAAATATTGAGCTTTTAAAGTGATGCTATTAGCCCATATATTACATTGCAACCACTTCTTTTCTGCAAGTGTCAATTCAGACCAATGCTCAGTGAGATGATTTGTGCACCGAGGTTTATCTGGACGACGCTTTCTAGAACCCGAGTTTGGTCCTTTTTTTACAGATTTATAAGGAATATCATCATACATGATATTTTTAACAATTTCACACCATTTATCAAATGCTATATTTACATCAGTTTGTATTCGCATACCTTGTTCCAAAGTATCATTCGTTCTATTAAAATCTGATAACATTTCATCATTACTTAAAAAATCACTAAAATAGCTTCTATCGAATTTATCGTAAGACTTATTTTTACCTTCTACGTACTCTGCGTTTCTATGTGTAACATTACACTCTATATTCCATGATAACAGTGAATGGTTAGGTAACGACAACGGAGCCAAATTGATAATATTGTTGGCGTCGCACTGGAGTGCGGCGACTATATATGCAATGCATGTTTTTTCGCTTATGGGAGAAGTTATTTTACGGATCAATGTATATATTTTTGTTTTAAGTATATCTTGCAAAGTGGTGATTTTTTGTGTAAATTAGTGTAAAAAAGTACTGCATTTGTGCCTATTACATTTATTACAACATTTATTGCCAATAATGCAAAGCTTATTGTTTTAATTAATAACTGATCCACAACTTATCACAGGGGAAAGATTACAGGGACTGGGCAAATACGCGAAACTTTCTGGTTTTGTATAAAAACAAATGATGTTTTGTATAAAAACAAAACATAATCAAGATATATTTATTTTGTGTTTTTTCTAATTTGCTTATTTAGTGTAGAATCAATGTAGTACGATATTTGACGACCTATCGCGCAAGCAAGTTTATTGGAAGGCGTAGTGGTACGAAAACGTACAATGTATTAGTTTATTAATAGACATATAATAACGATCGCTATACACAACTTCACCAAATAGCAGTTCATAAGTGAATGTCAGCCGGAAGAGCTCAGTTGGGAAAGCGTTAGATTGAAGTTGTTAACGCAACAGTCATCTAAAGGCCCCCGGTTCAATCCCGGGTTCCGGCACGAACGGAACAGTTCGGCGGCTGACAATTTTTTCAGTCATGTTAATAAATGTAATAAAGCTTTATTTTATGTAGACATTTTAAAATCCATTTTACTACAATTGGACATTTTTATTTAAATTAATGGATGCAACGTGGTAAAAACGTTAATTAAAATTTCTTACATCACTTAAATATCTTATAAAAAATACACGTGTTTTTTTATTAACAAATAAATGCAAACAACACATTTATTATCCATGTATTGTTATGGTTGTCTATCATAGGCCCTAAGTACTATCCCTACCACATATAGAGCGCGAAGCGCGACACGTATTATTGATTGTAACAATGAGTTGCGATAAAGGAAGCAGCCGCTTATCAAGGAGGAGCTGTGTCCCAGCAACCCGTTTCCCTAGAGTCAAGCACTCCTCGGTTTTTTTTTTAAGAACCACATATAGAGCGCGAAGCGCGATACGTATTACTATCCAGGTGGTATGGGCCCTTTAGCATTATCCGACCATTACGTCAATAGTTATCTTCCTTATAATTTCAGAAATTTTGAAATCCTTGTTCGAAGTCCAAAACGTTCATCCGATTGTTCCCAAACTTGGACAGGTTTTTTTTTATCAATGAGGACCCAAACCAAACTCTATATGAGCAATATCGGACCATTAGTCCAGAATTATGTCTCTTTGAATTTTAAAAATAAAAGTGAAAAACTGCTTGGTTAGGTGATTATATCAACATTTTTAATCAGATTCTTTCCAAACTAACAGTGTCTTCATATCAATGAGCATTTTTACCTCATTTAAAATGAGAAACATCAAAACAATAAGTCCAGATTTTTTTTCTATTAAATTTGACAAAATAAACAATTTCCACTTGTTAAAAATATTTCACAACCTTCGTCTGACTCTTTCCAAACTTGTTAAATGTTTTTTATATCAGTATTACTCGAACCCTATTGAAAATTATGAATATCGGAGCAATAAATCTATTATGATCTTTTACTGAATTTCAAAGTATTGTGAAATGCAGCTTCTTTATGCAATTTACAGTTGTCATTCAATTTTTTTTTTCAAAATCGTACAGTGTTTTCATATCAATGAGTACTCAACCCCTATCGTAAATGAGCAACGTAAGAATAAGTTCAGAATCAACTCCCCTTGAAGTTGAGAAAAATATGAAATTACGCTTAAAAGATGAAGCAGATTTTTTAAAACCTACACAGTTCTGTTCCATAAATGAAAACTGCACACGGATGCCAGTAAAAAAAGGAAACCAATGTAAATAAAATGAACTATGAAATATTTGGGGGTTACAACACAAAATCACAGATTATGGTTATTTGGGAGTTATAACACAACATCATAAATAATGGTTATTTGGGGGTTATACCACAAAATCATAGATAATGGTTAAACCAGTATCTGTTTCTATTTTGTTTAAAATAATCGGCAAATATATAAATATTTACAGTAGAAAAAAATCGTTCCATGTAACTTCATTGAGTGCCTTTTACACTGAATTTCCCGACGCCCTTTGATGCTTTGCATTAATACTTATCTTGTTACAATTTGTTATAACATGTAAGTGCATCTCAAAATAGAAATTTTCCCGAAGCAATAGCAAATTACCGTTCTTTTTTCACAAACAACGCATATTTACACGACTTAATGGACACTAATTTGAATGTAATTGTTTCAATTAAACAAAGCGGTGCTGCCGGTAAACGATTGAAGTGAAGGGTGAAATTACCAAATATTTCATAATTGAAAGTATGGCTCATCCCTCAAGATTCTTGGGATTTCTAGAGATGTACAAAATAAATCTTCATATATGTCGTTTTTATGAACACAGAAACGAGAATGCATGAGCAGATATTATATATATACTACTAACGGCTCCAAATATCATTTTAAATTTATTATGGTACTGTTTGAGACCATTTGCTACAAACATGCATTTATAATTTCATCCATCACGGTCATATGGGCCACATGAGGGCGACGTTTACTCGTGCTTCATATGGAAAACATATAACGCAAATATTATTGATTTTGTAAGCATTGTATTCTTCTCGTAGGGTAATAAGATCCCAACGAAAACATAGATATTCATTTTTTTACATATTCGATCTGATTTCATTAAAGAAAAAAACGAGATTTTGCAATTTGACGAACACCACCTCGAACTGTAGGAACAAGACTTGTATTACCCTAATACCACACATCACAGAACGAACGTGTGGTCTCTCATCGAAATGCACTCGATGAAAATAGTATTTAACGTTTTGCGACATGTGTCTTAAGACACATGAAAGCATGAAGTCTATGAAAAGAACTCCAGAGAAACCTCCTGGTGTAAGCCGCTAAAACTTGTTTACATGTATTACCATTTAAATAAAAGGTTTGTGAGGAATCTAGTGATGTTTATGAAAGTATACTTGTTGGAACATAATGAAATAAGGCAATGATATCCTTTTGATATAGCGTTAAATAACAATTTTCTTTAGATTTTGAAATTGTGACAAAATATCCCTTTATTATCTTATAAGAACAAGAACAAAAGAAGCAGATTTGGCCTCAAACATTTTGCGTAATACAACATGTATCGTCATCGTAAGGTCACGATATATATATAAACTTTTACTGTTGATATCTGTATGCAGACCGTCCAATTTTAACTGAAATGACAATCGTAGTTAAAATGGGCGCCTTGCTATTTTTATTATTGATATATAACAGGTATAACATATGCTCTTGCAATATAAGAAAAAAATTGTTTATATGTTGTGGAAAGATTTAATTAATTCATGTTTCTATATAGGTGCGCTTACTTGTTTGTACGTTTAGTACAAACGCCGCACTTCTAATGTAATTAAATAAGAACGTTCGTTCTTAATTCCTGCTTCGGTATGAAAAGGCGTTAGTTTCTCTCCTAGACATCATCTGTGTGTGTCGTTAGTTAATTGGTTTGTTATGAGCTTGATCCGATATATTGAACAAAGTTCACCACCATTAGTCCAATCTAACATCGCGTTGATTACCAGTTTATATAATGTCATGTGGGTACCAACCTTGGATCACTTATAGTTTTATCCGGCCTCTATTGCAAACATGGAAGCAGTGTCGAATAATATAGTTGATCTCCGGCAGTACCTCGCGTGACCCCGATTTAACCGTAAGTACGTATTCCTACGCGCCGATTAACATGTTCTAATATTTTACCTTTTACAAAATATACATGCGAAGTTCCTGGGAATATTTTTTCAAAACAAAATGAAAGTAAAAGTAATAAATGTAATATTTTAAAGAAAACATATGGCAATGAAATCATCAATTGCGCCTTTACAATTATGTTTATTTTAGTCACAACACTCCCAATCGTGTGTAACTTATGTAGTTGTTTACAAAAAGATCAGAAAAAAATCTAGGTCGTCTATCGAAATTTTAAAGTAAAATAAGGACGATGTCACAGTGCATGCACACTCTCTCTGATCTAAATCTGGTCTTAAATCGTCGTCGTTTCTGGAGACATTTTATATTGAAAACAAATCCCTGCTTTTGAAATATTATGAGATGGTTTTAAACCTATTTTGGTTATGTGTGAGGCTTTTGAACGAAGTGTTCCTAAATGGGGAACGGTTTAATGAGCTTACTACACGCTTTTGTGTTGTTTTCTTTAGCAGACCATTCAATCTTATTTATTTTGATATGGCTGTACATTACTAATGTTATTGCTATGAGGAACACGTATTTAACTTAAAGTCCTTAGTATGTGGTTACGCGAAACTATCAAAATAGATGTTAAAATGCTCAATCAGTCCAAATACACTGCATAATTTTCACATCGATATTAAGTGTTTCAACTGTATCCATGTTTGACCATTGTTTATGTATGAAATAGCCACCATCTTCGCGTAACCACGGAGTTCACTACGACATAACTCACAAAAGTGACATATAAATATATAATGTCGAAAACAGTCAGTATTAACATACTATTATTTACCATTTAATTGGGTAGCACTATTAATAGTTTGTGTTTTCCATATCATTTACATAATATAGAAGTAAAGACAAATTCGGTTTTAGAAGTAATAGCTAGAACACGCCCTTGAGGTATCTTTGAATATTTTACCTAACCGTGCTATTCCGAGCAAGCTTACTCTTGCATGCATATGCAACGTGTTTTGATTAAATTCACTATTATAGGCCTTCTAGCATAATATTGTCTACAATTCACCATAGTATAGGCATATAAGCAAATCCGAAAATGGTTCAATCAATGTGACAGTTACCTGAATAAACGATTTTAAACGAAACATTTAAATACAAGCAAGTAGAGTGCACTGTTATGCACTAATTAACAACGCACTATTTCTTGCATTACAGTCAACGTTTTGGTTAACACAGATTTAAGGTGTTAAAGTCAGAGTATATACCGTTTTGGCATATTTAGGATTAATGTCTCTTGTGGTATGTCGCAATTTTCCCAGTACATTCGTGCTGAGACAAGTTATTCCGTGCACCAAGATTTACACCTTTCATGCATGATAATATGATTTTGAATTATTTCCACGCCACAATATGGTATGAAGAACTAAATGATACATACAACATTATCATAAACAACTAGGTTTTAAATAAACCAAGGTTCATAGCCCACATATACTAGACACAGGCGGAGCTTTAATCAACAATTCATTTAGAAAGACAGTCATCGTCTGACATTTAGATTAATTGAACATGGGCGTCGGGATGAGAGCTGGCTTAATTTGCAAATGAAGTTAACAGTAACAACTCAATCATAATGATCGTATATGTTTATACTCTGCATGACAATGTTAAACTTTAAAGTGTTATAACAATCCCGTGTTGTTACTAGGTACTAGGTTGTATTGATATCATATGCATATTGTTTGCTTTTGCTTATTGTATGCTTATTTCACAACGGAACGCGCATATTTACTTTTTGTTATATAGCAAACCGCTGGCGTTTACACTTGTAAATAGTTATCAACTTACACATATGTTTAAACGTCTGCTGTTAAGGTTGATAAATTTTGACCAAACATATTTGAGACGAAAATGCAGACAAATGAAGACATACCCAATAAATAAAATGTATGTGCAAATACGTTTGTCTTGCTTTGATTGAGATATAATATTTTCGATCTCATTAATTATTAAACATTTAGCACCATGCATATGTAAAAAAATCACAATTTAACAAAGATTAGAAACTTATGAATATACTTTCGCTGATTAATGTTGCTGACTGAAGTAATTGCTTACAGACGTTTGCAGGTAAACACGTTTTGAAAAAGACAAGTATAGTTTATTTATAATCACACAGGAATCAGAAAGTATTTCTTATAAAACCAAAGATGATTAAGTAATGTGTGTTGACCATTCTATAATGTTGAGATCTTGCAACAGTTGCAGCATTGTGTGATTGTTTGATTAGGCTATAGGTGATTTTTTTACGGATTTAGGGAATTTTAATTTAATGGACAGTCAAAATGTTGGACATTGACACAAGTTGTGTTAACTATTATTCAGAAGATTTCTAAAAAAAATATTGTTGAAGTGCTGTGCAATCTCTCTCGAAAGACAATTACTTCACATAATATCAAGACAACTTCAATAGTCGCAATATTACGTTCGCACAATGAAGATTTTGTAGTTCGAACTGAAATACTAGGGTTTGTTGTCGTCATAACACCGTTTCTTTACCATAGTCGACTTGCATCATCTTATGTGCTAACATGTAACGGAAAATAATTCATGTTTTAGGAGAATTCTATTCACAGGTTTGCCTTGGATTATATGTAATAAAGTAAATACCTTTACGGGTATTGCTAGCTCTAAAACGTATAAGTAAACGGATCATCTGCGATTGATTAATTAAGAACACTGGAAATTAAAGTATGAGTATAACCATAGTTAAGCTGCAGTTTCTGCTAAAAGAAGGTGTGTACGGTACCTTAAACTGTATTTTTATAATCATTATTGTTATTATTATAAGTTACACAATATTATTATGTTTAGGCAGATCAGGAATTTTCATGAATCTATAGATTGGAAATCTGGAATATTTGAACATCAACAACAATATTTGTATAAATGGAATGTGCTTGTTGACGACCATATTTATATTAGTCGACTTTGTATTACATTGTATTACATGCTGCGGTCTTGTAAATACGTAGGGGTTTGGTATTGATTTTCATTAGTTAATCAACAGACAGAAGGTCTATTGAGTATCTTAAATTCGTTCCTCATTTGCATTTCATTTATTACCACATAGTATTGTATATAAACAACACATATTTGTTTTGTTTGAAGGATATGCGACTCAAGTAATGTAGCAGTTTGACCAATGTTTACATACATTATGTTTGTGTACTTAATAACCAGTTTCACCGTTATAAAGTAAAGGGGATACACTAGAATCACATCGCACCTTTGTATGTTTGTCTTTCTTTATGTCCGTAGAACAAAGAATTCCACATGCGTTCTCCTTCACGTTTTAAATGAAACACACGCAGACTTAAAGACAATGGTTTTTATTATATAAAAGTGTGCATGTGCGGGTGTGATCGCCCTACGTTAACAAGCACGTCAGTTATTCTCCATTTTAAACGTTTACTTTCCCAAACATCATTATTATTAAAATTGACTTTTAATGGAGTCTAGCTGTATTTTCTTTTATGTCTATCAGTCCTTTTTAACGTAGAAACACATGTGTCCGATGACATTCTCGTACGAGTTTCATCATTCAAAATTCAAACTTGCAGCATTATCTCGTATGATATGAGGTCGTTCATGAGCTATTTTGATAACCATACATTCAACATTAAGAATATGATGTCGCTTGTTTACTTTAACATTGAAATAAATAATGCTATATATCACACAATAGGGTGACGGTTGGTATTGCTCGTCAATTTTGTTACAAATTTTAGTTTAGAGTTGTGATATTTGAAATGCGAACGCTAATCGCGTGTTTTTTCATTTTCCGTATCGTGATGGAAAACATTTGAAAATTATTTTTGTTTAATTAAGTCATATAAAGGAAATCGAGGTTTCGCAATAAAACCAAATCGCTGCAGTTCTAGACCATTCAGTTTACTTAATTAATTTATTTGAAGGATTTAACATCAGCAAAACCGTCTTAGAAATCACCTGTTAAAGCATGTGTACTCCAAATACATATATTAATCCTAAATAGAAGCTGTCATTAATTTGTTAAAGGTTTGATCCATGTGTATGAAACTTATGTGTTCTACAATAAGTATTATATAACTCCTAAATAGACGTTTTCATTAATGTGTTAATGCTTTGATCCATGTGTATAAAACTTATGTGTGTTTTTTTTATGTTAATCTGAAAAAATTGGAAAAAAAACTATTTATAGTAATTTGTTAAAGCATTAATCCATTAGTATGAAACTTATGTGTACTTCAATTACATATATTAATCCTAAATGGAAGTTGTCATTAATTTGTTAAAGCTTTAATCCTTGTGTATGAAACTTGTTTTTTCCATGTTAATCTGATAATATTTGAAAAAATAATCCTATTTGTTACCGCCTAGGATTGACATCTGTTGTTGCAAACTTCATTGTGCAAAGCTTTAACCAACAATCTCATAACCAGCGCGTTATCATTTTATTGAGTAAATGCTGCTATTACATGTATAAATTTGTAAATACTCTATGTCAATCATAGGTTATTGTTATGCGCTTATGATAACATGAAAATAACAATAAATTCCAAAAGAATTCAGAAAGTAGTACATTTAGTGATTTTTTATATAAATAAAAAAAGTTATCCATTTCTTAATAACATTGTATAAATTTATATCTGCATTTAAAATAAGAGAATGAGACAACATAAATCTAATACATACTGTAAATTAAAAACTAAATAAACTTAATAATGTTTTTAATAACATTCGCTTTGATTGATATCTGCTCTTAAAAATACTATAAAAAAAACTTTATTTAAACATTAACTTTTCCAAAATTAATACTGAAATTAACTTTTTACTGATTGCATATGTTATTTTTTTAATCATTGTAATGTTTAGCCAAGCTGCCGTTACACATATTGTCTTTTTTACCTTTATGTTTTCCTTTGTTTATTGTTGTTGTTTTTTGTTTCCTTCCACTATATGCAGATTATGCGTATGCTTTTTTGTCTATGTCTCTATTGGGGACCACTCGCTTATTGTGTTTTTGTTCTCAATATTGTGATTATTTCTTTTTACTTCTTCATATCTATGGAATATTCATCTTTTGGTATCCCCAATTTTTGTTTCCAATTTGTGTTTGTAAGTGCGGACATCTTATGTCTTATAATAGAAACCATCTGGACATGGTTTAAAATAGAAACTAACTGGACAAGCACACACAACTTTCATTTACATCACACTCCACCTCATTAAATGATTAAAATATGCACTTTAAATGTAAAAGGGCTCAACAATAAAGAACAACGCATACAAATCATCAAATGGTTAGACGAAAAAAATATAGTATATGCCTATTACAAGAAGGTCACTTGACACATACTTAAGCACAAACCTTAAAAGATGAATGGGACGGAGACATCTATCTCAGTGGAAAACAGACTTATAAACAAGGCATTGCCTTTCTGATAAAAAATAATATAGGGATCACAGTCGATAACTTTCATGAAATAATAATTGGCAGACAAGCAAGTATAGATATCAAAATACACGAAACACAATTAACATTAATTAACGTTAACGGCCCTAACACAGATGATTCCACATTTTACGAAACATTACAATCCTTTATAACTAATAACCAAGATAAAAACATTATAGTCGGTGGTGATTTCAATACTGTTCTTAACCCATTATTAGATTAAAAAGAAGGGAAACCTTTATACTCATCCTAAAAATAGAAACATTTTAAATAACATAATTGAAAACTACAATATGATAGACATCTGGCGTGCAGTATATCCAAACGAAAGCAAATTCACATGGCACTCAGACACAAAACCAACTATATTCTGTAGATTAGACTATTTTTTAATATCTGAGTCACTTTGCAATATTATCGACACATGTAGCATAAAACCAGGATTTATGACCGATCACTCTTTAGTTGAACTTAAACAACACAAAATACAACCTGAAAGAGGCCCAGGAAACTTAAAAAAAATAACAGCATCTTATTAGATACACAATATCAAACGCAAATAAAACAAGAAATATTCAATACAGTTCAAAATAATAAAGATGCAAACCCAAACACATTATGGGAAGTAATTAAAGGAAAAATACGTAACACAACAATTATATTAACATAACTTAAACAAAAAGAAACACACAAACTTGAAACTGAAACTATCAAAATCTTGAAACACATGAAAAACAATTACATGAAACAAACACAAACGATAACAAAGCCATTGAAAATGAAATAACAACAAAACAACAAATATAAGAAGGAATTTATCATACACATCT
This sequence comes from Dreissena polymorpha, assembly GCF_020536995.1. Classification (NCBI taxonomy): domain Eukaryota; kingdom Metazoa; phylum Mollusca; class Bivalvia; order Myida; family Dreissenidae; genus Dreissena; species Dreissena polymorpha. The sequence continues at coordinate 108,731,813 of NC_068359.1, forward strand.
CAACGGTATATTACTACGAGAACGTGCACAGCATGTTGAACACAATGAAAAAAATACAAAATACTTCGCAAACATCGAAAAACGTAGAACTGAACAAAAACTGTACACAAATTAGTAGTCAATGGCGAAGATATAACAAACAGAACTCAAATACTAGAAGAACAACGTTTATTTTTTGAAACCCTTTATAAACGAAAACCTGTTGACAATAATATTCTGGAATGATATTAAAACACATTTAATTAATTCACTTAACTATTCATTTAACAACGAAAACCTAACTACACTACAAAAACAAGGTATACTATCACTCATTCCAAAACATGGAAAAAACTTACATTGCTTATTAAACTGGCGCCCGATTAGTTTACTGAACAATGATTATAAAATTGCAACAAAAAGAAAATCAAACAGAATTAAAAAAATATTACCATTATTCAATTTAAGATCTCAAGCTGGTTTCATTAAAGGACGTTACATTTGTGAAAACGTACGTCTGATACAAGAATGCATAATTTTTTTCAACCGACCAAATAATTCTGGCCTCATTTTCTTTGCAGACTTCGAAAAGGCGTTCGATTCACTAGACCATTCGTTTATGTTCTCTTGCTTAGAAAATGTGAATTTCGATTAAAGTCTAATTAATTGGGTACAACTTTTTTTTACCGATAGTAACAGTAAAATCATAAACAATGGCTTTTATCTCAAACAGTTTTAACATCGAACGAGGGGTAAGGCAAGGATGTCCACTTTCATCCTCGCTATTTATTATATGCATCGAGTATCTATCACATTATATCCAATCAATAAATATATAAAGGGAATATCGCTAGAACCCGACGAAGAAATTGAACAGTCCCTATTTGCTGACGATGTAACTTATTTCTTACATGACTCATTCAATAATCTTATAGAATCGCTAACCCTTTTTGGCATCGAGTCTTAAACTAAATAAAAGTAAATGCACTGTTCTACGAGTAGGTATATTTAAACAAAGTAATATTCATCTTAAAAAAAGAAATGAAATTAACTGGACATCAGATGAAGCAACAACGTTATGAATAACCTTTACAAACAATGAAAATGAAACAATTCTAAAAAACATATTGCCTAAATTACAAAAATTTAAAAAATGTTTAAAATCATGGCAGCATCGTAAACTTACACTTATCGGAAAAAAACGCCGTGCTGAAAAGGTTTGCTCTTCCTAAACTAATTTATACACTCCCAAACCCATATGTTCTCCCAAACCCACCAAATGACATTATTGAAGATCTAAAATCAGAAATACTTAATTTCATATGGGACAGAAAATTGACAAAATTAAGCGAACTCAATTCATTCAATCAGTAGAATATGGAGGTATCAGACTTACGGATAAAGATTCATTCCTGAATTCAATCAAATGCAGTTGGGTAAAAAGATATTTAGATAATACCAACACGAGTAAATGGACATTATTCTACCAGAAAATTCTTAAAACATATGGTGACTCCTGACTTTTTGAATGTAATATCGACAATAATATCTTAGATGAAATTTCAACCAAAAACATAATTCTATCGAATGTTTTATCGGCATGGTGTAAAGTTACTTATAATTTAGAACCCGAAATAAACAGTAAAATCATTATATGGAACAATAAAGACATAACAACTAACAATAAGACGTTTTTCTACAAACATTGGTTCGAACGAAACATTAAATATGTAGATCAATTGTACGACTACAGAATAAACGACTTCTATTCTTTTGATAACGTATGCTACATATTCGGAATACCTACAAGTAATTTCCTGATGTACTACACATTGATCAAAAGAATACCCATACATATTCAAACTGCTACCAATACAAATAACACACCATGTACTCAAAAAGCATTCGTAGAAAACCTAATTGCAAAACTAAACAAAACGAACAAAATATTTTACAATCTTCAAATTAAAAACCCTACCGAAATCTCTAAAGCTCAAACTAAATGGCAAAACCGTTTTGGAGAAAAAGAATTTAATTGGAAACAAATATTTGTCATGCCATATAAATCAGCTACCAATTGTACACTAAGAAATTTTCAATATAAATAAATTCAGAGAATCATAGCTAAAAATAAATATCTTTTCAAGTGCAACCTATCAAACACAAATCTATGCGATATGTGTAGTGAACATATTGAAACAATAGAACACCTTTTCTGGGAGTGTAAGCATATTCAATCTCTATGGAATCAATTGACAACCTTTCTAGAGATACAACAATCAAATGTAAAACTATCGCTCTTGGACATCAGTTTAGGAAAAAAAAACTTCAAAATACAAGAGGTTAATAACGTTGTGAATTACATCATTATATTAATGAAATCTTTTATATTCAGCATGAAATACAGAAAGCAAATAAATAAAATTAACTGTTTTATCAATTATTTAAAACTAAAGATTCAAATTGAAAAAGAAATAGCCCTTAACATTGATACACTTCATATATATTTGAACAAAAATGGAAACACATTAAACTTTCATAACAAGTCCAGTATGGTTTCTTCTCTGTTATGCGCCCATCCTCATTGTCCCCTACCGGTTTGACCGGAGGGGACTTATGGTTTGCGCTCTGTCTGTCAGTCTGTCTGTCTGTCAGTCAGTCAGTCAGTCAGTCAGTCAGTCACACTTTTCTGGATCCTGCGATAACTTTAAAAGTTCTTAATATTTTTTCATGAAACTTGCAACATGGATAAATAGCAATATGGACATAATGCACGTCATTTCATTTTGTTCCTACGTCAAAAATTGTGGTTGCTATGGCAACATTTTTTTTTAAATTCTGAAAATGGTGGAATTTCTGACAATGGTGGAGCCGGTAGGGGACCATATTGCTTGATAATAGCCTTGTTCATAACTACTCTGTTGTCCTTCTTTTTTCACCTATCACACACAACCAAAACAAAAATACATATTAAACTCTTTTTTGTATCTAAAGGAAACCACAATGTCAAAAAACGATATATTAGCATAACATGTATAACATGTCTGGAAATTATTGCTGCCACATGGTATCACTTGTTGTATGATCGTATACATGTATACATTGTATGTCTTATATTGAATTAAAAAAATACACACACACACAAAATTATTTGAAGGAAATGTCCAGATATGAGACACTATTGAAGAAAAGTGTTGTTTTTTCCAAAATAGTGTTTAAATAAGAATAACTAATTGGTGAAAAGTTGTAAGCAATTTATTTGAATTTCACCATTCAAGAACATATTTCGACAATTCATATAACACTAAATAGATAATGAATACAACTAATAAATATAAACCCGGCCACTGATTGTAAAAACTTATTTGTGGCAAGTTCACTTCTCTGCTCGATGGAATTGAAGACGGAGAACCAATTTGGTTCATTTTGCAAATTGAAAAGGCGAAACATATTTTTCTAATAAATAGGACGTTATTTTCGTATCTTCCGCTAATTCTTGTCCACAAAATAATACAATCCAATGAAGTGTCGCACATGTTCAGACGAAAACAATAAATCTGGGGTGCCATCCCGCCTTAAAAAACAAATGTGTTGAAATAACAGGAGATTAATGTGATGTTGTTTTCGCACCGGCGGAAATAACCTTGCAGTGTTATTGCCTTTTATACATGCCTCTGGTGTTTTGGCGGATTTGCAAGTCGTCACGCTCGTGTTTTCGCCCTTCAATCTTGATGAGCCATCATATTTGGCAGAAATCAGCAACGAGGAATGTCAGACGCTAATGGGAATTTTACTGTAAAAATGCAGACTTACTATACAAAACTGTCATTGTCGTAGCACATGCTCGCAAATCATGCAATCAAATTTAATTGTCAAGAAACTATAAAATCCTCCTCATTATCAACAACAACTCAACATTCCATTTACTTATAAATGATAATACACAGACAAACAAGGAGTTGGTGTTTTTTTGATCGGGGCTCTCTGCAAATAAACGCAAACAACAATTCTTCTTACGATCCACTGTCTGCAATGTGCAACAGAAATCGACCTTAATGGCGCTGATGTGAAGAGTCTCGAGACGTCCGTAAATGTTGTGTCACATTTTTTATACATATAAAGAATTGGCAAGATACTTCATCAATTCTGAAGGACACGCCGTTATACGTATTATCAAACGTGCGTGGCATGCGAAAAGTGCAATATTATTGATAAACATCAGACGTTAAGCCTAAACTCATTATCATTCAAGTGCACAAATCAACTATACCATTCAAAAGCACAAGGCAATGGAAACCAGGGCCCTTAAAATTTGCCCGCCCGCACCGATGCCCAAAGCGCACACAGAACGCCTCCAACGTCCATCTACCTCGCACATTCGCAGAAAGGCACAACTAGAAGCATTAGATATGATTAAAGCAGCTGCGATATTTGCAAGATGTATCCACCAACCCAAAATCTCTCTCTCTCTCTCTCTCTCTCTCTCTCTCTCTCTCTCTCTCTCTCTCTCTCTCTCTCTCTCTCTCTCTCTCTCTCTCTCTATCTCTCTCTCTCTCTCTCTCGCACATTACCAAAAAAAAAGGAAAAAAACAGTATATATAAAAACATTTCGAATTCTAACTTCAACTGAAATAATCCAAATGCAAATGACATGACGATATACACATTTCAGTGGGTATACCCCGTCCCGATTGGAATGCTTATTTTATCAAATATTGTATCGTAAAAATTGGCCAACGTTTAGGTTTCTGCAAGTCTTGTGCACTTGTATGTGTCCTTTTATTGCTGCATTGTTTGCATTAATTCAGGAATTTGTTTATTTGTTTTCTTAACCGTTCGACACACGGTAATCGGAGGATCCTTTTATTATTGCAATATTACACGTAAAAATATTTTAACCGATTTTTTGACCTTGCTCCTTTTCAATAATATATGCCCGTCAAGTACACATCTCGAATGGAGAATCAATAGATTTGCAACTCATATAAACCCCAAAACGACAAACCCGTGCATTTTTCGCGCTACACCATTACCGTACTCTCTCATTTGAATAACCTGTAAAATACCAATTCAATACCGTATATATCAGACACAGAATAATTTCAAAGTTTCTGTCTATAAAGCTGTTCGAATTATTTTGTGTGTGCCGCAAAAGAAGTATCATGTGACATCTCGATGATTATAGTGGCCTCAGATACATTCTTACTCGACGATTAGAGATGAACTTTTAAGACATTTTCAATAACGAATATTTAAATTCATATCAGCGGCCTCAATCTCTCATAGACCTGACTCGTGTCCGTCTTCTGCAAATAACATCGTCTAAACCAACACTTTGGTGCTTGACAATTTTGCGCTTTATTTGCGCGTATTGCTCACGACGGTTACACAACGCAGTGGCATGGCAGCAGTCCACGATGGCATCGAAATCTTTACGCTGCGATTCATTTTTCTAATATCCCTAAACAGATTTATATAAAATGTATGCGCAAAACTTTGTTACCGAAAAATAAAAACAACAAAAGCATGATTTATAAACGGTGCTTTAAACATACTGTAAATTGTTTTATTGAAAATGAAGTTGCTGTATAAATGTCTTACTGTTTAAGTGTAGTTACATTTTTAATGTAACATAATCCTGATGAGATAAACTTGTTTAACTATGGAATGATATGAATATGTTTCTTTAATGCGCTATAAAAACAAATGTACATGAGCACGATCTTGATCAATATATATCAATGCTTATTAATTCGACAAATTTTATATTATCAGGTGCTCACTATTATTTAAAAAAATCATTTTCAATACTTTCAGTACATTTTATGTAAATAAATATTCTTAGAACATGTCCACAGATAATGGTAAAAAAAAGTTTTGTTGCTGATGCAACATTTTTTGCAAATTATATTCATTTAGTAATTATATTGTTTATTTAAATTTCTTTGGAAGAGATTTTAAAATGGTTTCCATGGACACATTTGAAAAACAAGGAGTGGCAGATTAAATACAGACTGCATTCTTCTGATGTAAGTTATGTTACCAAAAATATTGACACACATTATATATGAATTGCGGAACATTATATTTGTATGAAACTTCTTTGCGTGGGTGATATTTATAAGTTATGCTTGCAAAGCCAACGGGAATAAAATGTAATGTACACCATTCCCATCTAGAGTGTATAATAAGAAACTTTGTAAATAAATACAAATCATCTAATGCCAACGATTAATTAAATGTTTCAAATGAACAATACACTGTTTTGTAATGTGTTTTGCACAACTACCGATGCATTTATGAGAATTTTTTTTTACAGTGGTTTCCATAACAACACTTTAGATGATACTTCTGTAACACATACAAACTTCTTATGATAATTTTCATTTAATGTATATTATATAAAAATAACTTTTTCAATTTCAGCAGACTCCCCGTAATGTTTATTTTATTTAACACGAGGCTCTTAAATAAATAATTTGTTTTATTTTTATAAATGTCAAAGATCACCCAATTAAGTAACTGGTATCATGATATTCTCACTTTTATAAATAAGACATACTCGTGACAACATCCTTGAAACGTCTGTTGATTACAGTAAAATGTTGTTAAATCTTCAACATAACAAATCAGACTTCTAAACCTATTATTATTATTTTACATTATTATAGTTGTATCTCCGTTAAAATAATATCAATTGTTGTTAGCTCTTATCCAACAACAATACCAAGATCCGTATGCTGACGAGGTATTTCGTGGGTGCAAGTAAAACTTAAGGCTCGAGAAAGGACATTGAACAGTTTTATTTGAATGTTTATTAAAGTTGCGATCCATTAAAAAAGTTGAATACTACAACTTCTATCTACCTTTTTAGTAAATACCTAAATACCTACATACATACCTAGTTATTCTGTTGAATACCTGTAGCATGACCAGTGATGGAAATGTTACTAGTTTACCTTCACTTGAGAATCACGCAGAAGACTATATCGATGTTTGGTGAGTATTTGAGTAGCACATTTGCTGTTTAACAATTCATCTAGTAAAAAAGTAAAACATCGTTTTACGATGTTTAATATATATTGAGTGTGTACAATATATACATATATTTAAAGCTGTTCGATGAATTCTCGTTGCAAATTTGCAAAAACAAAACTAATTTGTTCTCTCTGACAAAGTTTAAAGATTCGCTGAATAAAAAAGATGTATCAAAGCAATTGCAACAATATCGTTGACAACGTAACGTTTTCCTTACAAATTAACACATTTGTAAATTGTTTATGTAATTATAATAAAGCAAAAACATAACAAAATCAGGTGCTAAAACGTACAATCGATTGTGTATAACGTCATTGTCATGTACCATAAAGAAATATGCATTTTTGCCAATTTTTTACTTAATGGATATATACGACACATGACTGGAACAGTTTGCTGGCGAAGACCTTTGCATCGACACAAACATCCAATGTGTACCACACAATACTTTATTTCAATTCATAACAGGAGTAAATAATGCCCAAATGATAAGAACAGTGGATAAACAGACCAATATAATTGTACAAGTGCTGTTGACTTACATATTAGACTTATTTATTATAAATACATTTTTCAATTTCCATTTGCAATATGTTTCTAAGTTTCTGGTTGTCATGCCAATATACCTTGTGGTTTAAAGTCTCATGTGGGAATTTATGAGGTCCTGATAGTTAGTCCGGAATATGTTTAGAATTTCAACTGTATCCGAAATATGATTTCCCATCGGGAACAAGGTTATTTCGTTACGTTGCACACGTCTGCTTGTACTATTTGCGCATATGCTCTATCTAATATTTTTTTAGTACAGCTGTTATTAGGTCTTCCACCGCCAGCTGGTAATAAAGGTTTTTTTATAATAAGGATCCTTCATGCGACGATCTTATTGAACACGCCAGTTTGACAAGGTATTTTTCTCAATTTACACATTCTCTATATAAAGAATAACTATTGTATGGATTGCGATTTTATATAAGAAATTTGATTTATTCGCTGTGCATTGTAAACATGTATTATTTCTAAAAAAAACAACCTTAATTACATAGTTAGATTGTTACGTTTTTAATGTGTTCTCACATAAATATTGAAGTTTATTTTAACTTTTAATGTTAATATGCCGAAAGTACTACGTGCGGCCTAACGCTTGCTGTGAAAAATGATAGATAGTTAACCCTAAGGTTAATGTTGTTCACATTAATATACAACTATACCAAATGTTTTAATTAGCAATCTGGACATCTACTGGCTTCATTACCTGTACATTTAGTTTTCCAAATCAACATCGATGAATCAATTAGGAAAAAATGCCTAGGCGTTGTGGCTAAATCCCTGATAATAATGTAAATGACGATGTTCGAATGGCCTATAAGGTCTACACCAAACGATGCCTTCAGACAATGGTAGAATGGCAACAACAGTTGTGTCCCTTACAAATAATGTTCACGACTTCAAACATATGGAGTAGTTTATGTGAACATAATTGTGTTAGAATATTTGCAGACAGACCATTGTTTTATAAGCTAAACTTTAAAGCCAGTCAATAAATTGTAAAAATATATATTTCTCTAAACAAAAATACTGTTTCATAAACACAAGATTAAATATGCACGACTCCTTTTGAGGTTTTAGAATACTATTCAAACGACTAACTCATGCATAAATCAAGAACGCGTGTACATTAAATGTAAAACACCTATAATATTACAAATTTCATAACTAAACCAAACAAAGATTTGTTGAATAATAACACATACAATTTTTCGTTTATAGTGTAAATTGCCAGAATTCTTTATGAATATTTTGAAGACCTAAGGCTTTTCCCATCATTATTGCAGAATAAACAACATTACATTTCCTTTTCTCTATATTAAATAACACAAGTCGCGTGTCTGGTTAGAATTATTTAAAGAAAAAGTGGCCGCTCCACGGAAATCACTATCTGACACGTTATCATCTAAACATATATTTACAGCTGTCGTTCATAGCAACATGAGTCTCGACGACTTTCGTCCTGAATCTAGCGCGCACTACGGCTGTTTAAAATGAACAACAAATAAATAATGTTTTATGAGATTGTCCATTTTATAAACAAAATGCATGTAATAAACATATCATTGAGCCTGAGATTTAATGAAACTAGAGCATGACTCAAAACCTGCATTTAATTAACACAAGACAAAATCCGCAAACTCAAACAAGTTATTGTGTCTCATGTATGGGTAGATCGCAAAACCTCATAACAATTATATGTGTACGACTTGTACAAACGTTAAATGCATGGCTGTCATATTATTAGATCGCTTGTGAATCCAGATATGCAGTGTTAAGAGAAATGTCGGTCATTAAGCAACCATGATTATAATGACCATTATATGTTTTTTTCCGACGACATCATGTTGTGACCATATATATTTATCTTCAGATAACTTATTGTTTAATTGTACGATTTCTTTGTTTTCGGATAAAGGAATTTTCGCTGACAATTGATGACGGTCTTGGTTTACTAGTTGCCGCATGGTATTTATTTACAAAAATGCTATGACATAACAAAATATTGCTTGAATAGTGTAATAATACCGTTCGTCTCTTCGTTACTTTAATTTCAGTTTTACACTATCGCACATCCGTATGACATAAATACCAGTGATCGGGGGGGGGGGGCGGGGGGTAAATGTCAAAGTCAAAGATGACTCTAGTATCATAATCAAAATATAAACCCATGCATTTGCCATGTATGTTTCAACATTTTTATTTTATCGTACACGCACTTTTTATACGGCTTTATTTTGTTGTTCTAATAATAAAGCTACACACAGATTTATATGAGCCAACATGGGTCATTGAATAAACTTCTAGATGTATCATCCCTTCATCTCGAAGGAAGTGACTAAAGATGAGTCAAACATGCCTACTGTCAGTATAGTGTTTAAAGTGGGAACCCCATGACCTAATTCTAAATTAGAGACCTCGTAACTGGCCATATATGTGAAAAAAAATAAATAATATATATATATATATATATATATATATTCCACTAAATAACTTGCATAGGATATATATGTATATATATATATATATATATATATATATATATATATATATATATATATATATATATAGTTTGACGTCGAACTCCGCGACTCGTTCGCCTTATGACTCAGGATATTTCGAAAAACATACAGCAACAACACTAAACAGCTTATCACGTTAACACTTACATTGATACTTTAACCGCAAATACTAGTAGCCCAACGACCATGCACAACGTATTTTCTTAAGTAAAAACAGAGCTCCAGATAAGGGTCGTATTTTCGTAATTAAGAATTATTTTCAAGTCCGTTACGTATTTATTTTAAAATCTTGTCGTACCATTAAGAATTACAAAATCAAGTTACGAATATTATTTTTACATCGGTTCGTATCGATTTTTTATTGAGTTCTTTTCGCGTATTAAAGATCTTTGCGGTGCTTATATAGAATGGTTATCGGGTTTGTTTAACAAAGCGCATTTTTTCCAATAAAAGCGGCGTATACAGTCTATCTGTCAAAAAACAATGGCGGCGCCCAGAGAGCGTCCTAAAAACTGCAAAGCGCCCAAAAAAACGCTTTTAACATATTGTACGCAAAGTGAGCCGAAGTTAAATGTTTAGAAAGACATTATAGAAAAGATATTATACGATGTTGTATGTTCAGTTTTCGACACAGTCGGAAAAGCTAAACAAAAACGCGACACGACGGGTCCAAACTTAAACACAAAAAAAACATTGAACGAGTGGAAGGGACAAGTCCCGTGGCTAATCGTTGAAAAGATTGAAGGGGAGACCCGTTTAAATTGTGAAATATGTAAAAATTCATCTAAGGCACGCAATCTAAGCACAGTTTGGGCATAATTATGAAGGTATTTGAAAAATAAAATTGTATAATACTGATAAGACACTGTTGAACTCGTATAAATAAAGTTGCTAGTATGTTTATTTTGATTTTTTTTTGCATGAGAATAACCATTATTATTTATTTTTATGTCATTTATAAAAAATAAGAATTATTTTCCAAAACTAAGTAGTAACGTTAAGAATAAAATTTCAGAGTTAAGAATTCTTTTTGAAAATCTGGTAGTAATTTAAGAATTTCACAAAACCTTATCTGGAGCTCTGAAAAATGTTCGAAAACGATGATTTTTTTGTAGGATTCGCATGGTCCTGATGTAAAATATATCCCTAGTATAACAAATAATGATAAGACTAGAATTCTTAAGTCTTTATGTAAGGATTACTTTATGTAATGTCATAATACAGATATTTGTCAATGCCCTATGACAATCAATTGTAGAATACCTATTTAAAAGAAAGTGGTATTTGAAACTTAGTTTTACGAAATTTTAAGGAAGATCAAGTCGACTAATTTAATTAAATGTTGCAAAAATACCCCTTGTTTTCTTTAACTAAAATGATCTTGCTTAAACGTGAACGAAAAATAAATGAACCCAACGTTCATAAAAGTTTAATAACATACCTGGCAGATGTTTAACCTTCTCCACAAACATGTCTTTACATAATAATCTTCTCCTTGCATGCTTTTGTCTTATGTAAATAAAACACACGTCAGACTAGATCATACATAATGGACGGAATCGTCTGGTTGAACTGCTGCACGAATTTTTTTTTCAATAAACGTATATTGCCACTATAAAGTTCAAGCTAATTTGAGGATTTGCTCGTGATCGTCAACTCAAATATATCTAACCGTTAAATAAAACCGTAAATAATACCTGATTTCTAAAGAAGATATCTTCTAAATTCTGGACGAGCTTACAATTCTGGGACATGGGGAGTTGTATTGTAATTGTGCTACACGTAGAACTTAAAGTAAGATAACAGGATTGATTTTCTTTTCAATATTATTTGTATAGGTAATACTGGAACACACATAATTTTTGTAAACATTGATTAAACAAGCACGGTGTGCAATACAACGATTGAATGCAGGTCATACCGCACAAGCCGCACATGCAATACACATTTTTCGGATTATACAATAACGAACATTTGCTCTGCCATCAATATAGTTAATCAAAAACGTATAAATTATTGTGCAACATTTTTAACATGGGTGTTAAAAACCTTCACCAATTGAAACGTACGAGAACTTAAATGGACTTATACGGACAATGATGAATCTTCCATCGGCATTTTGCTGATATTCTGTGTTCTAGATTAGATAAACGCATCGATCTGTCATCACAGCATTTCGTTGACACGCATGATATATAGCAACCAGCAATAGATATTTGTTATATACATGTCTGATTTTTTTATTCATTTTAAAGCATATATTGTATACATACATGTCTTTCATTTGCAATCTATGTTTTTTTTAAACAAATTATACAGAAATATGCCTTATAATGTTTTTTAGACCTTTGTTTGTAATATTACTATCAGTGAAAACTGGATGTGTTCTTATATATATAATAATCAATGATAATATAAGATTTAAAAAAAGAAAAAAAAACTAAATTGAATATATGAAATGATAAACTAGCATTAAGATAGTAGTATATTCAAGTGGACAAGCATTATGAAAATTTAATCCGATTCCATTTTTGTTCAAAAATATGCAATGTATCATTACTGAGGGCTATTTCTTTCTCAATCTGGATTTTTAATTTCAGGCTATGTATAAAACAATTCAAATTTGGTAAATGTTTCTTGTATTTCATGTTTAAGATAAAAAGTTTCATCAATATGATAATACAATTCACAATATTATGACCTTCTATGGATTTTAATGAGTTAATTCCAAAACTAACATTTAAGAGGGATAGTTTAATGTTTAGTTGCTGTTGGCAAAGGAAGGATGTCAACTGATTCCAGATAGGTTGGATGTATTTGCACTCCCAAAATATATGTTCTATAGTTTCGATATTTATACCGCAGAAAGCACATAAATTAGAGTTAGCTAATTTGCATTTAAAAAGATATTTATTGGTGGCGATAATTCGATGTAGGTTTTTGAACTGAAAGTTTCTTAGTGTGATGTCGATTGTTGTATTGTATGACATAATAAATATTTCTTTCCAGTTTAATTCATGCTCTTGGAATATACTTTGCCATTTTATTTGGAATTTGGGTAATTCGTTAATCTTGTTATTTATTTGTATTCTGTATAATAGTTTGCTTCGGTTTTTGTTTTGTTGTGAGTTTTTCTAGAAATTGAGTTCTAATGTTTTGCGTGTTGTCTGCGTTTATAATAGATTGTATATGTGATGGAATACTTTTTATCAGCGTGTAATACATAAAGAAGTCTGTTGCTGGGATTTCATACAAGTAGCATATATTATCAAATGAATAAAAATCGTTTATTCGGTAATCAATTAGTTGATCGACATATTTTATGCTCTTTTCAAACCAGTTTTTTATAAAAGAATGTGCTTTCATTTGCGTTTATGTTTTTATTATTCCATAAAATTATTTTGCTGTTACTTTTTTCTTCTAACATATCTGTGACTTTACTCCAAGCTGATAGTATATTAGATACAAACATATTCTTTTTTGCTATATCAACTATTAGAGACTCAATAATGTTACAATCAAAAATTAAAGAGCCACCATATTTGGCTAGTGTTTGTTGACAAAACAACGTCCATTTACTCTTGTTTGTGGTATCTAATATACGTTTGACCCAACTGGATTTGATTGAATTTTTGAACGAATAAATGTCAGTCAGTTGTAGACCTCCAAGCTCTACAGGTTGTATTAATTGTATTCGTTTTATTTTGTCGGGTTTGCCATCCCATAAAAAATCAAATATAGATGTTTTTATATCTTCAATGATTTTATTATCTGGGTTTGGAAGAACGGTAAGTACATATATAAATTTCGGTAGTGCAAAAGTTTTTAATACAGTTATTTTTCCAATTAAGGTTAGTTTTCTATGTTGCCATGATTTAAGACAGTTTTTGAATTTTTGTAGTTTGGGTAATATGTTTTTTTAATATTGTTTCATTCTCATTGTTTGTGAATGCTATGCCTAACGTTGATGCCTCGTTTGCTGTCCAATTGAATTTCATTTCCGTTTTAAGATGAATGTTTTAAGGCCTATAATTACCTACTTTTAGCAAAGTGCATTTACATTTGTTTAATTTTAGTCCTGATACGTTCCCAAACAGGGTCAGTGATTCTATCAAGTTGTTAAAGGAGCAAGGATTGTTAGTGCAAAAATAAGTTGCGTCATCGGCGAATAATGACTGTTTGATTTCTTCTTCTGGTTTAACGACTATACCGTTTATGTTTGGGTTAGATTGTATATAATGAGATAGGAATTCTATACATATAATAAATAGCGACGATGAGAGTGGACATCCCTGTCTAATACCTCTTTCGATATTAAAACTGTCAGAGAAGAATCCATTATTTATAATTATACTATTTATGTCACTATAAAAAAGTTTCACCCATTTAATCATATTTTCTCCAAAGTTCATTTTCTCTAAACATGTGAACATAAAGGAATGGTCGAGGGAGTCAAATGCTTTTTCAAAGTCTGCAAAGAATATAAGACCTGATTTATTTGTGCTATTTAAGTAATTAATGCATTCTTGTATCAATCGTACATTTTCGCCGATATAGCGTCCTTTTATAAATCCTGATTGTGAACTTGAAATAATCGAAGGTAATTTTTTTTAAATTCTATTTGCGATGCTTTTTGTTGCAATTTTATAGTCATTGTTCAATAACTTTTAGGGCGCCAATTTGATAAGGTTTCTAGGTTTTTTCAAGGTTTAGGGATAAGTGATATGGTACCTTGTTTTTGCAGAACAGTTAGATTTCCATTATTAAAGGAGTAGTTTAGGGAGTTGATTAGATATGTTTTAATCTCATTCCAATTTTTTTTGCAAAATTCAATTGTTATACCATCTGATCCCGGACTTTTATTATTTTGCATTTCTTTAAGTGGCTATCCCACATTCGTATTCAGCAAGGAGTCCTTCACATGTGTGTTTTTCATTATCATTTAGAGTTGATTGAGGAGTATTGAAATTTGTGTTGGTTGAGGTTTGCTTCTATTTATAGAGGTTTTCATAAAATAATCGTTGTTCTTCTAGAATCTGTATCCTATTGGTTACTTCAATATCGTTAACGACAATTTTGTGAATGGTTTTTTGTTCACCTTAACGTTTTTCGATGTTTGCAAAATATTTTGTATTTTATTCCTTGTGTTCTACGTGTTTAGCTCTCGCCCTTAGGATTATTCCATTTAGTTGTTCATGATAAATGTCTTCTAACACTTGTTTTTTTAATGCAGTTCACTTTCAATACTGGCTTTGTCGATGATATTAGTGTTATGTAGTTGTGTTTGTAATTTTTCTATATCAT
Organism: Dreissena polymorpha; assembly: GCF_020536995.1. Taxonomy (NCBI): domain Eukaryota; kingdom Metazoa; phylum Mollusca; class Bivalvia; order Myida; family Dreissenidae; genus Dreissena; species Dreissena polymorpha. The sequence goes on from NC_068359.1 coordinate 108,747,202, forward strand.
GAAGTGTTTTTTCTTCAAGTTTGCGTGTTTCGTTTTGTTTGAATTATGTGTATCTTATTGTTGTATTGTGTATGTTACCTTTTATAATCTCCCATTGAGTATTTGGGTTTGCATCATTGTTATTTTGTACGGTATATGTAATTTCCTGTTTTATTGGGGCTTGATATTGAGTATCTAATAAAATGCTATTATTTAATTTAAAAAATAGCTCGGCCCTCGTTCTGGTTGAATGTTGTTTAGTTTGAGAGCAACAAGGGAGTGGTCAGTCATGAAACCTGGTTTGATGTAACAGTTGTCGATTATATTACATACTGATTCCGATATAAGAACGTAGTCTAGCCTGCAGTATATAGTTGGTTTGGAGTTTGAATGCCATGTAAATTTGCACTCGGATGGATTAACTATACGCCAAATATCTAACAAGTTACAATTTTCAATTATTTCATTCAACAATGTCCTATGTTTCAGATGTGTATATAAATTGCCATTTTTCTTGTCTAATATTGGATTTATACGGTATTAAAGTCTCCGCCAATTATTATATTTTTATGTGAATTGTCATTTATAAAGGTATGCAATGTTTTGTAAAAGTTACTTTCATCTAGTTAGGACCGTAAACATTAATTAATGTTATATGTGTTTCGTGTATTGTAATGTCAAGGCTCGCTAGTCTTCCAGGTATTATGTCTTTGAAGTTGCTGACTTTTATATATGAGTTATTTTTAATTAGAAATGTGATTCCTTGTTTGTTTGTGTGATGTCCACTCAGATAAATATCACCATCTCACTCGTGCTTTAATGCTTCAATAACAGTGTCCGTCAAATGACTTTCTTGTAGTAGGCATATATTATATTTCTTTTCTTCTAACCATTTGAACATTTGTATACGTTTTTCTTTGTTGTTTAGCCCTTTTACATTAAGTGTTCATATTTTAATACTCATAAAGAGTGGGGTTATAATAAATGATATGTAAGTACGTGCTTGTCCATTTAGATACTATCTCAGAAAGATGAATAAACATATCCATGCTATTAAATATTGATATGGGCTAACATGTTAAATCTATAGTATACAAGACATCTTATTGTACTTAATCTGCAAATAATTTTTGAGTTGCTGACGATAATATTAAACATGTTGTACATGCAAGTATGCTTAACATAATAAGTACTTCCATACATACTTAAGATAAACATAGTATTTAAAAAAAATAAAAATAAGTATACATCAGCTATAACACGAATGTTGTCAAAGTATGCCTCACCTTTAAGTATTTGCTTTAAACAATACGAAAATATGCGACAGTCGTTAAAGGATCGGTCTTTAATAACTTGACAAAGATGTTGAATTAGTTGATTTTTCGTATAAGGAAAATATTAATACACTGATTTCTGATGTGTCGCCTACCTATTATCGAAAGGCAAAAGTATTGGTTAGGCATCAGAGGTGTATTACATTTTAAATAACATAATTTGCAGTAATGTGATATAAAAGAAATGCACGATTATAAAAATTATTCTATGTTTGAAAAAGTAGTTCATAACTCGTTCAATATTAAGTATTGTTCAATCATCTATGTAATAAATAATGTAATCAGTGTAAATAAATAGTATTTCAACATATTTATAAGGAAAAAAAACACACACTACTAGTAATTTACCACTTAAACTCTTAAACATGATTTATTGTTTATAAAGTTTAGCAATACAATTGTTTTCGTGCACATGTGTAATATACATATTCATTCAAGTGTCATTAATACATGTATTTATATGCATATTTAAAATATACATATTAGGTCTATTTCTATCATTATATTTATTGACAAGTATATTTCGAACATACATAGTGCGTTCAAGACTTATACCTAGTGATTAGACAAAATATGAATGTGTACGTTTCGCTTATTCTATTAGTTAGATTCTTGAACATATATTCATATAAATGTGCATGTATGCTTGATAGAAAAACTGAGGTGAGATGTTTTATCAATACACTATTTATCGGTGTTTGCCGATGCTAATAATATCATGTTTAGTATTTTCTAATATACTTAAGATAAACACAATAGTGAAAACAAAAAATTAACATCTCAGTATACATCAGTTAAAATACGATTGTTGTCAAAGTATGCCTTTCCTTTACGTATTTGCTTTTAACAACACGAAAATATGCGACAGTTTTTAAAGGATCGGTCTTTAATAACTTGACAGTGACGTTGATTTTTAAGGAAAAAAGTAATACACTGATTTCTGATGTGTTGCCCACCTACTATCGAAAGGCAAAATTATAGGTTAGGCATCAGGGGTGCATTACATTTTAAATAGTATAACTTGCAAAAAATGTAATGTAAAAAGAGCATTTACAAAAAGTGCTTCATGCTTATCAAAGTATTTTAAGAAAAAAAAATTAACATGCTTATACTTTTTTGCTACTTATATCATTAAACCAATATCGATTATTTATAAATTTTGGCAATACTAATGTTTGCATGCACATTTCTGATATGCATATTCGTTCAAATACCATTAATACATTTATTTCTATGTGTATTTCAAATATACATATTGGGTCTACTGCTATCAAAACAATTATTGACAAGTACATTGTTAACAAATACCATTAATGCATTTATTTCTATGTGTATTTCAAAACATACATATTGGGTCTATTGATATCAATATAATTATTGACAAGAACATTGTTAATTCATATTGCGTTAAAAACATATTATTAGTGGTTAGGAAAACATATAAATGTGCACGATGTCGCTTATTTTATTAATTAGATTTTTGACCAATATTGATTGTTGATACATTAAAACAATACACGTCTTTACATTTCCAAAGTTTGATTGTTAATCCATTACACCCCAAATATACATGTTTTGTTTTTTTGCATTGTAACCATTCAATTATTGACGTGCAAACTTAAAAATCATGTACTTTTTGTATTGATTATTACATACGTTGCTATTATATATTTGGGTAACTTCTGAATTACTTGGCAGTGAAACTAATTGGAAAATATACTATTGCTTTCTGTATTTCGTAAATGCCTAAGCAATATTGTGTTATGCATTGTAAACAATACATTAAGTCACATGCTCACTTCCAAGAAACATATTAGTTTATGTATTAATAAGTGTTTTTAATACTTTTTAAAATATACTTGTTACATATTAGCATGGGGTAAGATGATATTTATATATTTATCTACGTGTACATTTCATATAATTATACATACTGTGTTAAATGTTGTCAATACAACTACAACTTCTTTTGCGCGTTAGCGCTTTTTTAGACACTTTTGCACGAATAGTTATTGGCTATGCATTATAGCACTTCATTTGTTTACATGTACACTTTTTGTTTACATATTGGTTCAAGTGCTATTATTACTTTTATTCCTGTATTTTTCAACATATCTACTATCCGTGACCATGATTATTCATAGTATTTGTATTTAAACCTGGTGTGCGAAGTTTTCGAGGTTCTCGTGGTTTATACTGTATAACTGTCATTGCTGTCCAGATCATTTTTGGATACTGTTCATGAAAGTTCAGTACACGTGTTTTTGTTGCGTATTCGCCCAGGGTAGATTTATCCAGTAGTGGAACTGCTCCGGTGCAACTTTGTGGATTTGATCTCTTACGCCCCTATAGTATATAACACCATCACGGGACCATGTGGATGTCACTATGTCTGACTACTTCTTTCGCACGCATGCGAACACGTGAGCATTGAACTTGGTCAGGTGGTCGTTGACGTAGATGGGGGAATTTAGTTTTCGTAGGTGCTTGGCTTGTTGCATTATGCAGCTTCTTTTCATTCGTGAAACCATTTTCAGAACAATGGGCCTGTCTTTCTCTTTTGTAAAAATGCAAATTCTATGGGTTATATCAATGTCGTTCTTTGTTAGGTTTAGATCCGGTATGTTTTTGTTCAGTGCGTTTATGACTTTCTCTGCTGTTTCATTTATATTTTCGTTTTCTTTGTCTGAAATGCCTTCTATTATGATATTGCTGCGCCTAGTATATTGTTCCAGTTCATTCATTTTTATTTCATTGTTTTCACTTTGTGTTTTTATTTGTTTCTGAAGCCGTTCATTTTCATTCTTTTGCTCATTAAGGGATTTGCCTAACGTTTCAATTTCCTTTGCTAATTTGCCATTCTCTAGCTCTTTGTCGAACAACTCACTTTCCACTTTTTCAATTCTTATAACTAGTGAACCTAACATTTCTTCTTTTAATTGGAGAACAACATCTTAAATAAGTTCTTTGAGATTACTGCTATCTTTGGTTAGTATATTGTTAATTTTTTGGTTTATGCTATGGATTTTGGACGCGATATTGATCTCTTGTTCATCTTGAGAGTCATCTTGTGTGTCACTTTGTTGAATTTTTTTTTTCTTTTTTTTTTTGATGTTTTTCTGCTCAGAGACGCTTGTATCGGCATCACTTACGCTACTGATAACGCTACGCGTGCGTTTGTCACCTCCCTTTATCGTGCTATTGTCTTTATCCATCACGTAAGTGTTGTTCAGTAATTGTTACTTTTCACGATGTTTTGTTTAAAAATACAACAGTTCAAATTCGGTCCAAATTCAAATTCAAAGTATATAAGTTTTGCGCATGTTTGCTTTTTCTTTTTGCTACAGTATAGTTATTCAATTTCAACGTGCGCGCTGGAACGTGAAGCCTTGTAATTTCATTAAAAAAAACTAAATGGCGTTGCCCATGTCCATTATGAATGTTTATTTCATCGTTGTTTTAATGTTATTTAAGTAAGAAAAAGTAGTGTCTAATGACTAAATATTGATTACCATGTTTTGTTATCCAAATATCCCACAATTGTTTTTGTTCTCACTTCGCCTTACATTGTTTAATTTCACATTTTATCACTGCACACAAAACACAGCTACTTTCAACCGTAGGGTCAAGGCCATCATGCCTGATTTATATTAACTGTTAAATAATTTTCATTGTACGGTTATATTTTAAAAAACTGTGTCATTTTTTTCTTCTTATTATAGATTGGTTGTACTCTTTTAATAATAAATCGTCGATCACTTCAATTTTTTTTTATCAGATATTAACACATCAATTATGTTTTTCATATTACAAATTTTAACGAAATACGTAGATAAATAATTGAGCAATTATGCAAAATGTATGTAGTGCGCAAACAGTCAAAATATGATATAAAGCATGTTAAGATTTAAATAACAATAGAACGTTAGGAATTTATTCAGAATTCGAAAAACGACCTATATACAAGTAAAAATGAAATAATGTTAAATGTTTTAGAAAATCAATATTTTATTTGCATATGCATTCAAATGTTATATTAAGACAAATAATATTGCAATATCCTCGTTCGAAAGCAAACTATTGTACGCTTATCACGTGATACCTATTTTAATACCGCATTAACATTACACGCATTATAGCTGACAGATATATAGACAATTCGGTTAAAGGCCATTTTTTGAACAACATAATTCAGAAGAAGTTGTGTTCAAAATATGTATTAACCAAACAATGTGACAAAAATTTATTTCAAGCAAAATTAGAAACTTGATTTAAAACGCAGAGATTTTATAAATCACAAACTCCATGTCAAACACCTGAAGTCACATTTAAAACACATCTCTCAGATAGACAGACGGAAAGGTAGACGGACGGACTGACGGACGGACGGATGGGCGGGAAGGCTGGCAGACATAGCGGTTCCTTCCATACTCCTTTCATAAGCCGTCACATAGGACTGTTTATATATATAGATATATCAAAATGTCATGAAGCCGGAATCGACTAGCGCTGGCGGTACTAGATGTCTAATGGGACATGATCCAATAAAGCCGTAATTAACGCGGTCCACCTAGTGTAAATTGTGAGAGATGTCCTGTCGGAGCGCTATTGAGAGATTAACATCCCCTTCTGATATCACTTTGTTATCCAGATATCTCAATATGCATTAATAATTAATTGATTGTATAATTAACCATGGTTACTTATTCATTACAAATAACACACTGATAACAATCTAAAATAAGAGAGCAAATTTTACCAGAACATTATCCATTTTATTTGTACAAAGTTGTAGTTGATTTTCATTTGAACAGTCAAACATAATCATGTCAGAAATATATTTTGTTAAAGCACACCAATTCTGTATTAGTGTTTTTCATACATTACACATACATTAATGATACAATTATAGGATTGTGTTTATATGTAAATAATAACTATGTATTCGTGTTAAATGTAAAATTATAGAAGTAATGGTTTTTTATTTCGAACCGAAATATTTATTTAATAATACATTACGTTTGGCATTCAACAACCAAAACATGTTCAGTTTGGAGTACCACTCAGACAAGTATAAAAATGGTAACGTAACGTGCAATATGTCATTGCAATACTTGTGTATGTCGTATGTCGCATGACTTAATTAAAAACACGTCACTTCTTTTTTTTACACAATTCGAAATGGTATTTTAGTAAACAAACACATATTTGGGTTTTCGGACTCCATCGTTATAAAATTTGTTCCAAAAAGAGTAAGATGAATTGTGTATATTATTATTGTATTCAGTTCACTGTCAGATGGTGCATTTTCGATTCAATTTCGATTTAATGCAATTTTTAAATGGATATACCAGAACAAGCCTTGAGTGCATTCAATTATTTGTTTTCTAAATAACATATAAATTTATCATCAATTAATGTGTCTTAATCTCTGACCTATATACATATCGTGCTCCTTATTTAACTTTTTGTGTCGTCTTAGGTTAACTGGTTGTATGAATTTGTCGTTAATTAAAGCTTAAATGTAATATATGGAAAACATGTGTCGTAATGTAATTTAAAGTAGTAGAAAGTCCGTTGCGTATCATAAACAGGCCCTCTCACCGTATACATTATTTGGAAGTTGAACATTTCACTGAAACATTGGTGTTCTGATTATATGTTTATCCCTGATGCACATTCAATAATCTGCAATTAAAACTGATGCTGAAAAATGTTGCTTATCACAATGTTATCAGAAAACGATCAGTTTGTGATCTTCGCTTCGCAATTCCCTGCTTATATATATGCAACTTTAAAAAGCCTCAACTCAAAACAGTTTGAACCCACGTGGAATGCAATGTGTCATCTATTTAAATTAATTCTGAAAAAAAAAGAACTCCATTCAACTTGTGTTCACAGAGTAGGACAAGTCTAAAATGTAGGCGATAATTATGTATGACGACACTTAAACGTCAGTGCCGTTTTCCCTGACATATTGATAACACACGCACATTATGTGGATTGTTATCTGAAATAATTCGATTACAGATACTTGCACCTGCTATACAATTTTAACGAAGCATCATATACAGGTTATTATTCATTTTGGATAAATATATGATATAAAGATAAATAAAATTTTCGATGAATATTTATTAAGATAGATAATAGTGTGAGGTATTGTCATATGAAATTAACGATTCACTGCCATATGCCCTTGAATCGTTGAACGATTAAATATATGATACTAAACTACTCGGTCACTTTACTGAGATTCTAGGTAATACAAAACTCGAATACATACTTTTGGTTAAAAACCGTTTTATTTAATCTTAATATTGATACTTTTTTGCATGTTCACGTAGTTTTTATGGTCGATTTTAAAAGTACAATAGTTTTGTAAAATATGAAATTATTATGATGACATACGTGAAATGGTTTGGGATTCCGTTGTGTGAGGACCATGATATAATGTTAGCCCATTACGTTTATTTAATGGTAATTTGAATACTTTGTGCAAAACTGTATTCACATCGGCTCTATACCAACGTCAACACTGATTTTCAAAGTATGTTTTTTTCAGGTATAATTCTAGTTTTACTGGATGAACTGCTTTACGCGAGCGCAAAGTATTTGTTGGGAGTTTAAATGCTTCAGAGATTTGATTGAACAGAGTGCATTCTCATTTAGTATTTGTTTATTGTGGTTTAGATGCGAGTAATCACCAAAGCTATACTCGTAATGAAATGTTGGTTTGTTCACGTATTCACAATGAAGAGCATGGACGAATCCTTGAGTACACGACAGAATAACAACTTAAGAATACATTCGCGCAGCAGAATATATCAAACAAGAATACATGTATAAGAAAATTGCAACACATTAGGATAGGCTTTTTGTTTCAATTTATTTTTGAATGTGTGCTTTCAATGAACGTGCCTTTTTTCTAAAGAGAATTCCAGTGTATTGTAAACAAAAGATTATTTTTCTATTCCATTGTTTCAGTTTCTGTACACTTACATGTTTAAAGGAAGAATTAAACAGCGTTAAGCAATTATAGCTGTCGCTTAGATTATAATTTTGTGCCTAACTATTTTTCATCATAACCCTTCATTGGTCAACCTTTAAACCGACATTTATCTAATAACATTGAATTCCATATTGCGATAAACTTATTTTCAATATCAAATCCCTATCAATTTATGTCAGATATTCCCACTGAACATGGTATAATTATATATTTGATATATTGTGTTATTTCGATTGTTATTGTAACACGAGGACAGAAGCAAAAACATTAAACATCTTACCTATACTAAACGTATTAAAAAATAAATATTTGCGAACGTTTTAAAGATTGTTCGAAACGACTCAAACAGCTTGAACAAATATCCCGTTGTATTTTTTCTAATGCAATATGTTGACAAAAACCGTGAATTAATTTATTTACACATTTATAAGAATTTTGTCTTGTTCGTCAGGACGCACATTGATTAGTATATATTTATTATTTAATCCATTCGCATTTTTTTTACTTTCGACCAAATGAATCAATATGGTCAGACATTCAATATAAGCAGTTTATTGAAGAAGCCATATCGGACGTAATAAGAACGTTATTATCACAAATGATAAATGTAAAGAACGTCAGTGCAGATGGAATTAACACCCAACACAAACTGGATGACAAGATTTTATGACTAACAAATTGCAATAATTTCAATGTTGTTGTTAGCATGGTCTAATAAAATAACACTTAATAGATATTTTGAGACCATCTTGCGTATACTAGAAAATTGTCAAAATGTATATCCCATCTTATGTTACCGGAAACTGTTGTTTGTTTTCAATGTAGTCTGTTGTGCAGGTTATGAAATGTACTTTATATTATTATAATTCTTCCGGGTAAAACAATTTCGACAAAATTCAATTATGTAACGCATTTAGATACGACATGTTTTATTGCAAGGAATTTAGTATACCCAAAGGAGTTTTCTTTTCCTTATGCGACAGTTAATGTCATACTTTATTTCGCAGAAACTGTTGTATAATAAAGGCGTGTATTATATAGTCTGCCAATTATAAAAAGACTGTGACTACAATATAAGCTCTAATTAAAACGTACACACATATATCACTAACACTATTGTAGAAACAAATTCGGATCATCATCATTTGAAATTTGAATTATAAGGCGTAATAAATAATCTTTAGTGTCATATTCTCGTCTCGTATGATTGAATTCCTTCTGTAACTTAGAGCATCATAGTTGAACAGGCCAATGATGATGTATATTGATGACCTGTAACATGTTAACAACTACAATTTTATGCTTTGTAATTGTTTTCTCAGACTACAATTTGTCCTCTAAAAATAGACATAGAATTTTATGAATTATATTATATCTTTATTTATAATTATAAAATATGTTTTAAAACATTCAAATCCTATATTGTTATACAAATTATTGTCACAGATTCTGTTTGTATGTTTAACAAGGTAATATGTAGTCCAGATAAGATAACATTCTCATTCAATGCTCATGCGTTTTGATGATTAAGATCAGGGATTAAACGAACAACAAATACAAAACAATTTTTACTGCATTTGAAACATCTTTTGTTTTCAAATAAATCTCTTGAACATATTAAATCGCACATTTTAATTATGATTTTAATGTGGATATGAAAAACATTCCGCAATATTTTTGAAGTAATATACTAATGTACTCATATGCTCATATTATCATATACTCACACTCTCCTAAGAAACATCCCTACACGGAGACTTTACGGTCGCGTATAACAACCAGTGATGATAACATACATTATATATTGTGTTTTTTTCAGTTGAAAATATACCTACCTGTTCAAATTGAAGATATGCTTTACCTAGAGTCTGTAACATTGAAGTATTTTGTTGAAACTTGTTTTTTTTAAATAAATGAATCAAGAAAGAAATCAACAATATGCTATTTTTAAGAAATGAATCTATATAACGCCCAATCCCAAATCTGTTGGGGTTCCTCGGGCTCAAGGCGGATTCCGGACATTTAAATATCAATTTGAATGTTTAACCTTATAGACACTTAACATGAACGACGTTGTAAGAAGTTATCTGCAAGAGAATTACAACAGATTGATTATGTTCAGTTGTACGCATATCCCAATATACGTCCACAATGATCACAAAGGGCTCTACTATTATTAATGCAATTTTGCTTTCCATTTTCATTGACCATCTGAAGGAAGACTATTTCTAGATTAGATGGAACATGCGAACGTTCCTATTTGGTACATGTGTATGGTGGTAATGAAGATTAGAGATTAAATCCTAGATGAATTCATAACATGCGCAAACAATGTTATTACTGAACGGAACATCAATGTTGAATTGTACAATCGCATGCTTTAATCCATAATCCACGCAAACCTGATATACAACTGCAGAAAAAAAGGATTTCAAACTCACATGATAAAAAACATGCTTCACAACAAAACAAGTGCAGTTATGTCATATGTAATAAATTGCTTTACACAAATAACACATTTATCCAAAACAAACATAAAGAAGTGTATAAAGACATGTTTATTCTGTTCTACTATTTTAATAATGAAAGAAAGATTTACAAATGCACGAGGAAATCACTAATTTCGAAAACTTGAAATAATAATGCAAAGCAATTGCTTGAGTTACGACCTGGTATTATGTTTAGATGTTTCTGTTCTCGCTCGACATCTGGTATAACTCAATGTCATCTTAAATACCATGTTTGCAAGCTTGAACATAACAACACCACCACCACCACAAACAAGGCAACGGCATCGCTTCATCACATTATTATTGTTCATTGTCTCGAATTTTTAAAATATCTACTTTGTATTATAAAATAGTTCAACAAACGCGCAAGATAGTTATGAATATGCTTTTAAACAATGTCTATAAACACACATATATTCAAAATACCGTCTTTTTCTAATTTATGGGAAAACGGTACAGCCATGCTAAACTTGGCGTGACGTCAAAAGTCAGACATTCTTTGCTCGTTTTAATGTTTGTGAGCAAATTAAACCTGTTCAATGTGTCCCTCAGTAATGTCTGCAAATTGACTTTCCGTATATTTATTTTGGAAAGATGCAACGATGATGCACCTGAATGAAGCATATGTAAAAATAAGAACTAATTTGTCGTTCATTTTCCAATAAGCCAAAAACTGTTAGATACAATGTATTATAAAATAATTGGTCAAAACTTGAAATTTACCGAAATCGAAGTGGTGGGTGTGCTACGGCTGTTATTTATTGGTACACACAAATACGTTTATACATGTTAGCAGATTACATCGATACATAATTTAATGTGAGGCACATGTGTTATAACCTGTGAAATATCAGATTGTTCGACGATGTATTGGTTATCATCGCTTTATGGCACAACACTTGCATATATTTAATGAAAATGTTGAGAAGATTAGAATGTTGGAAGCATCTTATTATCTTTGTTACATCTTATACAAATGGACACAGATGTTTGGTTTCCATGGAAACTATTCCGAGACATACAACGTAAGACGATGTGTGACACGTTATTAGATTCTATGTTACTCTACCGTTAGACGGTTCAAATAATTGCGATTAAATGTGATTATTCAACGCCGTTGACAGACGTTTTTTCATCAGACTTTTTAATAACCTGACATAACTTCTTAAGATTCAACAGAACTGAATAATGTGTCTCCTTTGCATCATCAGACAGTTGGTTCTTGAAAGGTTTCAACATAACGACAAAGAATGTCGTCGATTATTTAAGAGTATGGTGCTTTTTACAACAATTACAAATACTAAATATATAATATTTGTAAGCTAGATTGGATGATATGTGCTTGATTGAATTCTTGAAAAAGATTAACTGACAGTGGAAAGATTGTCATATGTATAAACTTCACGTAATTCGATATTTTTTATATTTAAAGATCAAACATTCGTTCACACATTCGTTTATTTTTTATAGTTATATTTCAGAGAACTTTTTAATGTGCTCATTTAATGTGTGTTTTAAACCCCACAATCAATGCACTCACTCATTAATTCATTATTTATTTATCTACTTATTTATTTTGACCTAATTTTGTTTTATTTATTTAGCTTGGTTATTCTAAAGTATTTATCAGATTTTAGTTACTGTGTATATTTATATGGTGTCAGATTTTTACCTCGTAACTTGTATGAATTTTATGTTATTTTTATATGTACAACGCCATTGAATATGCACGCATAAAAATAGGCGTTTAATCAAATAAATCAGTTTCAGTTTCAGTTTCAGAGAACGTTGTGATTAGGTTGGATTCTGGTAAGCTTGAGAAGTAATCGCATACGAACTTGTACACAACGTTATGACTACAACAATAGAAAACTTTATTTTATGATTTAGATATGCATGTTAAAAACCAAGATACATATTCAGCGTAATAAAGTTTGGAAAATAGGTATTTACTTTTGTATTGTGTATGTTATAAAGTCACAATAGCAGTGTACTAACTTTACTTGTCATTTTATTCGTGTTAACTATTTCAAAAGACAATGTTATTCAAGCTTCCAACAATCAGTTTTGATAAGTGCTCTCTACATTGCCAATTCCTTAGAGCTATATTCTAGTTACGATTTAATTCTTATGGAATATAAATATAATTATTTTGGTGTTCCGACGGATTGTATCGCATGAGATGATTGCGTAACGCAATATTTCAAGAGCCCGTATCTTGTGTGGAATACGTTTTTTTACACAATCAACGAGTGGGATTCAAAATATCGGAGCATCACAACCATACATTATTCAATCTAGTTTACTCCTTATGATGAACAACATTCCAATTCAGTAAAGCAAAAATGTTGGTAGACACGTATAATTACATAAACTAAAAATGCATAGGTGCTAACGAGTGCAGCTTATGTTCTTGTCATGTTTTCAATATATGACACATGTTGTGACGTCTAAATTGTATATGCTATTTGTCACTTGCCTTACCCAAAAAACAAGCTGGTGATACTATTTTCGGAATTTCTTTTTGTTTACCCGTATTCGTACAAGAACGTGTTCACAAGCTTAATGTTGCACCTGGACGTATTTCATTTATTTATAAGAATTGCGTATACAAACACATCCACCAACAATGCTTTATAATTAAACTTTGTAAATGTTTAAAGGCGTTGAGGGTAGATTTTAAATTTTATACATTACAATAAAACGTGTGCCGCTATGAGTCAAATAAACAACACATAACATGCTTGCCACACGTTCATTTGCATTATTATTATTGTGTGTTAAAAGGTTATTGATTGTACAGAAAATGTTTCTGTCCAAAACATGTTCCATAGATTCAAAACAAACTAATCACTATAATAAACTAGAGGGCCAAGATGGCCCTAGTTCGCTCATCTTTTTTACAAGGCATTGTTTATTGCTTAATTGAACATTCAGTACCCTGGAGCATATTAGATTGGTTCTCTTCTGTTTGCTTTTGCAGTGTGAGCATATGATTAATTCTGATTGAGTAATGTCCAGTGCATGGGTTTTTTTGCAATGCAAACATTTGCAAGTAATGCTAATTCGTCATGTGTTTACAAGGTTTTTGTAAGATTTTGACTTCGTGACCAAGATTTTGACCCAACATGACCTAGTGTCAAACTGTCCATGGATATCATCAAGAAAAACATCATGGTCAAGAATCATCATTATTGGACCAAACCTATGACCTCTAGTGTGTTTTCAAGGTTGTTGTAAGATTAGACCCCATAACCTAGATTTTTTCCCCACATTACCAAACCTCAAACCTGACCTAGATATTGTCCATACACACATCTTGGTCAAGTTTCATCATTATTAAACCAAAACTCTTGCATATGAAGCATTTATGAGGTTTTTGTAAGATTTGACCTGGTGACGTATATTTGACCCCTTATTACCAAACATCAAAGTTTTCTAAAAAAAATGAATATTATGACCAAGATTCATAAAATATGAAACACAATTTTCACCTCTAGAGTGTTTACAAGGATTTTGTATAATATAATGAAAATTTTGACAATCTAAGGGAAATAATTCAAGCATTTATTATGCGAATTTGCTCATTATTAAACTCGACTGAGATCGTGTTGTCTCAGCAACTTTGATAAAGAATGCTTAAAAAACGTGAATGCTAGAGAGTTTACAGACCAAATGTGGACGGACGGACGGACGACGGACAAAAACCGATCCTTCAACCATACCTGAGCAATCAAGTGAGCTAAAAAGTGTGTTTTGGTTTCACCGATTTGAACTATTTTTAACTTGTCCGAGATATCAATAAAACCAATGTCTTGACTAAGTTTCACGATGATTCGGCAAAAAATGTGCCTTATAGAGTGTTCACATGGTTTATCTATAGTCATGTAAGGAAAACTGCCCAACACCCCCTGGCGGCCATATTTAGACCGATCGGGACCATTTTCAAACTCAAATGAGATATACATAAAACAAATGTTTTCATCAAGTTTCATGATGATTGGGAAAATATGTGACTTTTATAGTGTTTACAAGCTTTTTTACTATATTAATATAAGGAAAATGCAACACCCCTGGCAGCCATGTTTTTAACGGACCGGAATCATTTTCGAACTCAACTCTCGTATCTAGGAAACACATGTTCTGACCAAATTTCATGAACATTGGGCCAAAAATGTGACTTCTAAAGTGTTCACATGTTTTCACTATATACATATAGAGACAGCTTCCCCGGCCATGTTTTTCACCGATCTGGACCATTTTCGAATCCACCGAGAAATTAAAATAACCAATGTTTTAACCAAGTTTCATGAAGATCGGACAGGAAATGTGGCCTCTAGAGTGTATACAAGGTTTCTCTATAGCCAAATAAAGAAAACTGTCCCGCCCACTGGCGGCCATGTTTTTCAACGGACCGGAACCACTTTTGAACTCAACCAACATATCAATTAGACAAACATTTTGACAAAGTAACATAAAGTTTGGACATGAAATGTGACTTCTACAGTGTTTACAATGTTTTTCTTTTTGTTTGACCTCGTGACCTAGTTTTTGACCCAGCATGACCTGGTTTCGAACTCGATCGAGATATCATCGGGACAAACCTTCTGAACAAGTTTCATGAAGATCGGACAAGAATTGTGGCCTCTAGAGTGTTTACAAACCAAATGTGGACGACGGACGGGCGGACGACGGACAAAGACCGATCCTTAAAGCTCACCTGAGAAATCATGTGAGCTAATAAGCACAACACATTTAAAGGTGAAACATGTTTTATACAGTGTTTCTTAATAAATCGTTATCAGCATAATTAATTAACTGTGAAACTTGTTACATCAATAATTTTGAAAGTAAAGATTTAAAGTACAATATTAAGCTTAAGCTTGAATGGCAAATTGGCAAACATTTTGAATTCGCAACAAAAGGTGAAGATACTGATTGTTATAAATACTTTAAACTAGTTTTAATACTAATAATAATCATGGAGGATTTACGTGTTGCGATTATGTATGAACATCTAAATATCACTACACAATGTAAGTAATCAAAAACAACCACACTGTTGCAAATCTCATTTCAATTTATAACTTAATGAAGACCTACCTGTACGTATAAATTTAGAAATAATTGAAAAGTGCAATTACCGTGACATATTTGTAAAGATTATTTAAGTGTGAAACAATTATTATTTCCGACATATATATTATCAACAGGTCGCAAGAACTATTTTTGCTTACATATGGGATAAAATTAGGTAACTTGTAAACGACTTTTGATTTGCGCTTTGTAATTGCAGTTTTGTGTAGTGTGTAGTTGTTTATAAAGGACTTAAGTATCTTAATGTTATAGTTGTCTCACATGACACGTAAATTGGACTTTAATATATTGTATTGAATGTAATTGTACACAAATATGAACTGATGACACTTTCTTACATAAAAAATAATAAAAACATAAACATTATAAATAAAGCCTTTGTAATAAAACATATGACATACTGTTACAAATATAAAAAACTGACATGAATTTTTATTTTTATTTTTAAGATTTGTAAAATGTACAACATGTTTTATTGCAAAAATAGAGGACAAATTGAATGAATGTTATATATATAGTGAAGACATACATACCTCTGTAATAGCAAAATACATTTTAAAAAAGACTTCCAATTAATTACGCATATCGTTTAAATGTTGCAAGTTGGTGAATATATTGCACCAGAACAATTTTGTATCAATTCCTTTTTTTAAGAAAATCCCACTTGTATATCGACAACTTTCTTTTATATAATGATGGTTATATATGGCGACACTTTCACGATCATACCGACTAGATTTACAAAAATACAAAAACGTCTAGGGTTCTAGTATTCATATGTAATCATTTAATTATTCGGTGAATGTCAACAGTATTTCTTTTTTCAGAGATGCCGTATAAAATAACAACTGACCTTAAGTTGTTGCGAAAATTTCGCATCGGGAAATTGAATGTTGACCATCAGATGATTAGTACCAATTTAATTTGAAATCACTTTTTATGTTTACAGCCAAGATACCAGATCAACAGCTGCATAATGATGCAATAGACGATCTAGGATGTGTCATGGAACACTAACAGGACATTTATTTATTGCACAAGAACTGGAAATGTTGTCTCTCATTAAATACATATGATTTTCCTTAGACAAACGTAAATAAAACCAATTGATGTTAAGGCAAGCATGACCAATCTAGACAAAGCCAATGCTTCAATAAAAGGTATATTTGAAGTAAAGTATAATATAACTCGAGTTTCATAGGTTATATTAACAAAAAAGCAAATAACACAAAAAGCTTGTTAATAAATGTATAGAATCTGAAACGTTTAAATATCCTCATTAGTGAAATACGTCTGTTTAGTTCTTTGATGGATAATTTTTATCAGTTACTTCATCGTTTTTAAAAATACCTGTCGTAGTGTTTATTCCGCCGCCCGCCTGAAGTAAAAGCGTTTGATGCATCCATAAACAATTCAGACCTTTGAACAATTGAAATGCGAGCATCAAAAAGTCTTGAAAATCAGGCGCCTATAATTGCGTCATTAAAGAGAGTTTTTTTTTAAATTATACGCTGTATTCTGTCTCATTTGCGTTAAGATAAGTACTTCCTGGTGATCTTGTCAGCGAATAGATAGGGCAAGCTACTCAATGCGTTATCAACGTTTACGTGAACCGCAGTGCGTATTTACACTATCTATAACATCACAATTACTCCCCGCAGTCCGTCTTCACACTATCTATAACATCACAATTACTCCCCGCAGTCCGTCTTCACACTATCTATAACATCACAACTACTCCCCGCAGTCCGTCTTCACACTATCTATAACATCACAATTACTCCCCGCAGTTTTTCTACACACTATCTATAACATCACAATTACTCCCCGCAGTTTTTCTTCACACTATCTATTACATTCACAATTACTCCCCGCAGTCCGTCTTCACAATATCTATTACTTCACAATTACTCCCCGCAGTCCGTCTTCACACTATCTATTACTTCACAGTTACTCCCCGCAGTCCGTCTTCACAGTATCTATTACTTCACAATTACTCCCCGCAGTCCGTCTTCACACTATCTATTACTTCACAATTACTCCCCGCAGTCCGTTTTCACACTATCTATTACTTCACAATTACTCCCCGCAGTCCGTCTTCACACTATCTATTACTTCACAACTACTCCCCGCAGTCCGTCTTCACACTGTCTATTACATCACAATTACTCCCCGCAGTCCGTCTTCACACTATCTATTACTTCACAATTACTCCCCGCAGTCCGTCTTCACACTATCTATTACTTCACAATTACTCCCCGCAGTCCGTCTTCACACTATCTATTACCTCACAATTACTCCCCGCAGTCCGTCTTCACACTATCTATTACTTCACAATTACTCCCCGCAGTCCATCTTTACACTATCTATTACTTCACAATTACTCCCCGCAGTCCGTCTTCACACTATCTATTACATCACAATTACTCCCCGCAGTCCGTCTTCACACTTTCTATTACATCACAATTACTCCCCGCAGTCCGTCTTCACACTATCTATTACATCACAATTACTCCCCGCAGCCCGTCTTCACACTATCTATTACTTCACAATTACTCCCCGCAGTCCGTCTTCACACTATCTATTACATCACAATTACTCCCCGCAGTCCGTCTTCACACTATCTATTACATCACAATTACTCCCCGCAGTCCGTCTTCACACAATCTTTTATTTCACAATTACTCCCCGCAGTCCGTCTTCACACTATCTATTACTTCACAATTACTCCCTGATAATAAACTGTTATTGAATTAATGTATATAAGTTCGTGTCAATTCTGGAACTAACGCATATAAATCTTACCATTAATAATTATATTCTTTGTTTGATGTGTTAGTCCTGGTGGCACATTGATAAATACAGTGAGATGAAAAATATTGTTTTAATAAATATGAGGTGTGAGTCATGTCGACAAAAGAATGGCATCTGCATTTAAAAAAACATTACGAAGGCTATTTAGAGGGACACAATGTGTGTCTAAATCAATATACGTGTTTACTATAAAGAATTCAATTTAACTGATTGAGATTCTCGGAAATATTTTGCGTTACAATACGACTAGCGTAAATTACCGCTACCACACATGGTTCACGTCATATGTTAATTGAAACATACGTGTATATGTATAAACCGGGTTTATCTGGTAATAAACGTTAATGAATATGTAACATTTAATTTTGTTCTCGTGCGGTCTTTCTTGCAAATCGAAACAAATGTTTCATTTATGTACGTTACTCATTTACAGGAAATCTATTTTTCTCGCAAAATCCGAAGGACAATATGTAATGACCGTTAAGTTATTCACCCATCATAGCGATTTTGCAATACTGACAATGCACCACTTGTTATTGAATAAACAGTGGGCTTACACTATTTACAATATTTATTTACAACTTGAATTTTTGGAAGCAAATATTATTCTTTTTTTTTTGCTATTTTTTTGTATCACGGTCACGTCAAACCTTTCGAAACATAACACAAAAACCTGTAAAACAACTATAATGGACAACAATGTAGTAAGTATTACACAAGGTATACAATGCAACAACGGCGTCAAGAATGTCATACGTTGACCCATCGACGTTCGTACCTACCTCGTTGATTTTGAAATTCTAGATTCGATTAGCCAACTGAAAATGTACAAATCGGCGCCTTTTGACACTTTGTTCTAATCACAGAACAGTTGAAAATAATCTTTGTACACACAAATAATAATCATAATGTATAACATACCAAATACATTCACTAAAAGCCTAAAAAATATATATTTCCTGGTAAATTCACCTCCGTAAAGGGCAAAGTCTCTGCAGTTTTAAAATTAGTCAATATTCGTTTTCAGTAAAAATAACGATAGCTGTATGCGCAAAATATATGATTCAAATCGCGTCCGAATAAAAAAGAAGTTGCCAAATAGGAGATAACACGATGATTTAAAACGGATAAATATCTTTACCCCCATAAAGAAGTGTTATTGCTTTTTTATATACAACTGATTACATGTTTGCTAAGTTAAACAATTTAAACTATTTGAAAATTTGACAAAATAAATCTTCATACTAACCATTTTCCAAGAGGGAATTTCTGACATTATTTGCTGTTATTACGTTACGTCGTATGTGTTCCTCTATTCGGCAACAAATACAGAGAATTATTTTATTTCCGTAGGTACATTATGTGGGGTGTCCCAGAGTTTTTATCAAAGCAGAGCACAACTTGTCAGGGTCGGCGTGACGGGTTTGTCCTTACAATTTATATCGCATCTGAATCGACGATGAAGTATTAATTTAAGTTTATGCACGTGTTAAATACAAGACAGTAAATTACATATAACACATAATAAAACATAAAACGATTATATATACTATATACACACGTTTTCAAACAAATAACTCCAGGCAAGTATTTTTTAATAAAACGTATGCTGTGTACATCGCCGAAACGGTCTGGTATAAACATATTGCATGATTAATGAAAATACACTATAATATCCTCACAATGTCCTCATGAAATGTCACCTCCCTGGTCGGAAACCGCTTACAATCGGAATAAAGAGGCGCGCTATAATAGTAGCATTACAGGAATATGTTTTCCAAGAAAGGCTGACCGCCTTCTGTCAATTCCCACCCGATCCTGTTTTATTAGCTACTACTAATAGAAACTTATTAGACATTTTAGCCTACTACTACTAATAATAAAAGATGCCTTTCCTACCGCGGTAAAATTTATTAGCTACTGCCAACACTAATAAAAGATCACGGTTGGCCTGAATTATTTCGACCAATCAATGAAAAGCACTCTTTACGGCATCAAAGATGGATGCATCCAGTTCTGTTGCAGTACCGACGGTAGGCTACATTCTAAATTTTTATATTATCATCACGATTAAGTGTTTATTAGTAGACTATTTATCGACTGAAGACAATAACGATTGCTTTCACTGAAATATTGTTTCAAGGAATCTGATTGTGCTATATTTTTGATTTAAAGCGGTATTATTTTCGACTGACCTACTTTGGCTAGGTCGATCTACACAAAACCTTTTACTCAAACCAAACTGAAATGAAAACTGCTGGTGTACCCTGGTATGGTTAGCAACGATTGTACTTTGAAGACCGGGATTTCTTTACCAGAGTATCTTATCGATATATTCATTTGTCAATGTTTCTCTTGTTTCATGTTTCGTCCTGTAGCCTTTCGTCCTTTGCTTTTTAAGAAAAGCATTTTAACAAATTTCATCGAACTTCTAATTTGCCAAATCTTTAGATATTTTTCCGTACCCCACCCACTATTTTAATGTTTCGTTTTTACCTGCTCTACTGTAAACACAATAAAATCAAAATAAAGCATAAACACGAACAAATTTAATCAAAGAAACTAGGCAATTAACAAATCACAAAAAATCCTACCATATAAGTTATGCTGGGGCGAGTAGTTATATATGTGGGGCGAATCCTTATAAAATAAGGGGCGAGTTTATATGGGGCGAGTCGTTCCCTATCTGGCTACAGTACTAGTTCTTTTTAAATGCTCTGAGCTTTTATGGGTGTCATACGGAGGGTCAATAGCTGTGAGTAACTATTTCACAACTGTGTTTATATTGTTTCTAAAATTTCACATTTTTGATAAAATGACCCGCAGCCTTTTCACAAAACGATCCGGCTATGGCATCTTTACAAATTTTGGTGAAAAACCCATGCAGTCCAATAATACAGTGATTTTATATCCCCCGCCGACAGGGATATGTGTATCGCGACCATCTGTCCGTTCTAATTGTGTCCAGAGCATAACTTCATCATTTATAAAGCCAGTTTTATTAAACTTGCTACAAATGTTCCCCATCATTAGATTATGTGTCACCCTAAATTATCAGGTCCCTGGTCACATCCAAGGTCAAGGTTACACTTAGGTCAAATGTCTTTGCGGTCAAATGTTTCCATCCAGTTCATGTCCATAGTATAACTTCATTCATTAGTATTAAGCCAATTTCATTAAACTTGCTCGGAATGGTCCCCATTGTTAGATGGTGTAACGCGCTAAACAACCAGACACTACCTCCAAGGTGAAGGTCACATTAAGGTAAAGCGTCTTAATATGGTACAATGTTTCCATCCCGTTCGTGTCCAGAACATGATGTTGTCATTTATTATGTGAATTTCATTTAACTTGACACAAACGTTCCGCACCATTATTCAATGTGTCTTGCTTAAAGGGTTTCCTGCCTCCATGGTAAAGGTCACACTTATAGGTCAAATGTCCATAATGTTCTACACTGATTTATGTCTAGAGCATAATTTTGTTATTTTTAGCTTTTGTCCGTCGTGCGTCGTCCGTCGTCAACATTTTGCCATGTGAACACTCTAGAGGCCACATTTATTGTCTTATCTTCATGAAATTTGGTCAGAACATTTGTCCCATTGATACCTCGACTGAGTTCGAAATTGGGTCTTGCTGGGTCAAAAACTAAGTCAAAAAAAAGAAAAACCTTGTGAACACTGTCGAAATCACATTTGATGCCCAATCTTTATGTAACTTTGTCAAAATGTTTGTCTTATTGATATGTTGGTTGGGTTCAAAAATGGTTCCGGTCCGTTGAAAAACATTGCCGCCAGGGGGCAGGGCAGTATTTCTTATATGGCTAAAGAGAAACCTTGTGAACACTCTAGAAGTCACAATGTTTGCTCAATCATCATGAAACTTAATCAAACCATTGGTTTCATTGATATCTCGGGCGATTTCGAAATTGGTCCAGATCGGTAAAATAACATGGCCGCCAGGAGGCGGGGCAGTTTTCCTTATATGGCTTTGGTAAAACCTTGTTAACACTCTAGAGGCCACATTTATTGTCCGATCTTCATGAAATTTTGTCAAAAGATCGGTATGTATGATATCTTTGATGAGTTTGAAAATTGTTACGTTTGCTTGAAAAATATGGCTGCCAAGGGGCGGGGCATTTTTCCTTATATGACTAAATATGGCTATAGTAAAACCTTGTGAACACTCTAGAAGCCACATTTAATGTCCAATCTTCATGAAATATGGTCAGAAGATTGGTCGCAATAATATCTTGGATAAGTTTGAAAATGGTTACGATGGCTTGAAAAACATGGTTGCCAACGGGCGGGGCATTTTTCCTTATATGGCTATATATGGCTAAAGGAAAATCATGTTAAAACTCTAGAGGCCACATATATTGTCCGATCTTCATGAAACTTGGTCAGAAGATTCATCACAATAATATCTTGAACGAGTTAAAAAATGATGCCGATTGGTTGAAAAACATGGCCGCATGGGGGGGGGGGCGGAGCATTTGTCCTTATATGGCTATAGTAAAACCTTGTTAACTCTCTAGAGGCAAGATTTATTTTCCGATCTTCATGAAACTTGGTCAGAAGATTTGTCCTAATAATATCTTTGATGAGTTCGAAAATGGTTTCGGTTGCTCAAAAAATATGGCCACCAGGGGGCGGGGCATTTTTCCTAATATGGCTATATATCATGCTTTTAAATTTAGTAAAACCTTGTTAACACTCTAGAGGCCACATTTATTGTCCGAGCATCGTGAAACTTGGTCAAATCATTTGTCCCAATGATATCTTGGATGAGTTCGAAAATGGTTCCGGTTGGTGGAAAAACATGGCCGCCAAGGGGGCGTGGCATTTTTCCTTATGTAGCAATAGTTTAACATTTTTAACACTCTAGAAGCCATATTTATTGTACGATCATCATGAAACTTAGTTTGTCAGAAGTTTTGTCCCAATGATATTTTGGACAAGATTGAAAATGGTTCCAGTTGCTTGAAAAACATGGCCACAAGTGGGCGGGGCATTTTTCCTTATATGGACTTACGAATCTTCATGAAATTTTGTCAGTTTATTTGTTTAAATTATATCTTGGATGTGTATAAAAATGGTTCTGGTCTGTTGAAAAACGTGGCTGCCAGGGTGTTCACTAGTCATGAAAGTTGGTAAGAACATTTTGTTCTAATGACATCTTGGGCTGCACAGAACAGGATAGTTCCTTTGAATCTCAGGTGAGCGACTTTGGGCCTTTCAGGCCCTCTTGTTTAAGCAAATTTAATAAAACTTAGTACACATTTTTCCCATCATTAGAGGATGTGTCGCGATATAAAGCCAGGTCCCTTCCTCCAAGGTCAAGGTCACAAAGGGCAAATGTCTATACATTGTACAATTTTTGAATTCCGGAGCATATTTTAGCCACTTATGGTTGGAGCTTTATAACAATGTTCCCCATTATAAGACATTACATTATCCCCCCGCCTATAAATTGAAGGGGGATTTCGAAATCGTTACTGTCCGTCCTTCCTGTTAGTGTCCGAAGTAATACTTTGTCATTTATTAAGCCAATTTCATTAAACTTTCTACAACTGTTTCCCATCATTAGATGATGTGTCATGCTATACTACCGGTCTCTACCTCCAAGGGCAAGGGCACACTTATAGGTCAAATGTCCAAGTTTGTTCAACTGTTTCCATCCCGTCTGTGTCCAGAGTATAACATTGTCATTTATTACCGGTAAGAACAGGTTAGAATTTTATTTTTATTTAATAATATATGCCCATTATTATTATTTTTTTTACATTAAATATGAGTTTTAGATCCGATTCCAACACTTTTTATAATAACTTGCACTGAATTGTAATGACCTGTATTGGGTTGTTTTGACCTGAATCAAATTAGTCGATGCCAAGGCCCTGTTGGTGGGGAATATGTCTGCAACTGTGAAGTTCTTGTTTTATTTTCAAAATAACCTGTGGCTCTCAAAAAGATTTTTTTTTAGCTGATAATCAACAGAAAAGATATTAATAAGGTATAGATCAATATGAATTTCATTTATATGGTGAACCATCATATATTTACATCCAAAAGCTGATTGAATAAAGCGTTTGTGATTATAAAAAAGTAGGTATTTGGAATGAATTTAATGAAAACGTCGAACTGCTAGGGGAGAAATCCGTTTAAGGAAATTTGTATTTTGCTAGGGGAAACAGCCTGTGTTCGGATGTAAGAAATTGGGGGAAAATTCACTGATATAAAAATAAGAAACTCCCAAAACATTATCAGGAGAGAACACCTTATTATCAACAAAAAATCCCTTATTTAAGGCAAATGACCATTTGCCTAACAGAAAAATAAAAAACAAAACATTAAAACATAAAACACAAAATGGGACTAAATCTGTCAGTGATTTTTTTTGCTTTTATTATACCCCCAAAAACGAAGTTAAGGGGGGTATATAGGAGTGAGCTTGACGGTTGGTCGGTTTGTCTGTCTGTCAGTCGGTCCGTATTTAGTGTCCGCTCTCTAATTCAAGTTGTTTTCATCCGATTTTCACCAAACTTGGTCAGATGTTGTATCAAGATGATGTCTAGGTCAAGTTCGAATATGGGTCATGCCGGATCAAAAACTAGGTCACTGGGTCACTTAGTGCGTTTTGAACATTGAGCATGGAGTCCGCTCTTTAATTCAAGTAGTTTTCATCCGAGCTTCACCAAACTTGGTCAGAAGTTGTATCTAGATGATCTTATGGCCATGTTCGAACCTGGGCCATGCCAGACAAAAAACTAGATCATGGGAATATCGGTGGTAATTTTGAGCAAAAAAATCACTGTCTGGGAACACTGTCTTACCTTGGAAAGGTCAATATAAAGCACTGGAAGGTAAAACAGATTTGAGAGATCCCAACCTTGGTCCAGCAATATACATGTACTAATAAGATATAAGAAAATACACAAAACAAGACAACATTGAAAACTCAATGATTTGAGAAGCTTGGGTCACCGCCTTGGAACTGTCAAAGGGCCATGTACGCACTGCTGGTTTAAACCAGTTTTAACCGGTTTACAGGGATACCTAACCTCAGACTTGGTCCACAATCGACCATTGTACAAACATGTGTAAATAACATTGACTTCATAGCATTCCTGTTCAAACAAGCAGATTCGTTGAATTGATATCCACCGCCAATATGCTAAAGGACACAAAAGTGTTTTATTTGACACTACAAAAGCCTTTTTTAAGATACAAAGGACCATAACTCCGTTATTAACAGATAATTTCAAGATATGGCTCCGGACACAAAAGTAACGGACGGATGGAAAGACGAACGGACCGAAAGATGGAAGGATGGACGGACGGACAACGCCAAAACAATATCCCTCCGCCTATAGCGGGGGATAATAAAACAGAAATACGAGAGAATAATAATTTTATTGATTTAATTACACAATGGTTTCGTGTTAAGCACCAGAACTGCAACTATTTGAGAAATGATGATTTGAAGTAAATACGAGTATGTACATAATTGAAGGCCAAGCCTAAGGCAGAATAATCGTCAAATTGTAAGGTTGTCCAACTAGAGCTGTATTTGGTTCAATCACTTCTCAGTTATTGACACTGTTTGAGTACTCTCCTGGCTACAGGAAGTTAGGGTGTAGGTCACGATTCAGCTTTTTTTTTTAGCTCACCTGAGCACAATGTGCTAATGGTGAGCTTTTGTGATCGCCTTTTGTCTGTAGTGCGTCGTCCGTTGTGCAGCGTCAGCATTTGCCTTGTTAACACTCTAGAGGCCACATTTATTGTCCAATCTTCATGACATTTGGTCAGAATATTGGTCTTAATAATATCTTGGATAAGTTTGAAAATGGTTACATTTGCTTGAAAACATGGCTGCCAAGGGGCGGGGCATTTTTCCTTATATGGCTATAGTAAAATCTTGTTTACACTCTAGAGGCCACATTTTATATAGTCAGAAGGCTGAACTTGGTCAGAAGATTCATCCCGATAATATCTTAGAAGAAATACAAAAATGATGCCGGATGGTTGAAAAACATGGCTGCCAGGGGGCGGGGCATTTTTTCTTATATGGCTATAGTAAAACCTTGATAACACTCTAGAGGCCACATTTATTTTCTGATTTTCATGAAACTTGGTCAGAAGATTTGTCCCAATTATATCTTGTTATTTCAGGTGAGCGACTTTCGGCCTTTCAGGCACTCTTTTTTAAAAATATTGCATGTTCTGTGCATTTCCAAAAAGGAAAACCATTTTGTCAATTTCACAATTTATGAAGTTATGACTTCTTAAAGGGGGCAACATAAAAACAGCACCCTCCTGTTTTGCTCTTGATCTTACCTCAGATGTAGAAGGATCTCATAAGCTTATTTTGAAAGTTTGCGTTTCCTTAAACCGCACTCTATTTTTCACCATTTAATAATTCAAGAAAACATTATAAACTTAAAACAATGTTTGCCCACATGTTGGTCTCGCCCCTCAACAGTCCATATTCTTTCTCTCCTACTGCTACCAATGTTCTGCCAAGAGTGCATTTTATGTATAATCATTTGATAGTTACATATCTTAACACCAAATTTAAAACTCGTAATTATCTTTATGCAGGTAGGACTGCCTAAGTATGGATCAAACAATAGTGGAGGTGCATTTTGCGGCATACCCAGGGACTCTCAATTACTCCCATGGCAGGGCAGGACCCCCCTGGCCCTCAGTGAATGTCGACTTGTTCTTTTCTGCAATGAAGACTTGTAAGTATTCCACATTGTGAAAACTGGTTCATGGGTTTGTTTCTGGAGTTAAAAATAATGTTTGTGAAATTGTGAAGTAGCCTGCAATCAGCCGCTGTTTTATTAGGTGAAAAAGCCCTGTATCTGTGAACACTTACAACACTCCTAAATCAACTGACCATATTTGGATCTTTAAAATGACCCACTTTTGCACTTTAATTAAGAATTATCTAATTCTTGGTATACCAAAATGGTGCATTTCATATGACACCAATACTGCTTGCTACAAAGCTTTCTAAGTTGTATGGATTTTATCTTTGAACCGTTTCAAAAACCCACATCACTCGACTTCAGTTTGATCTTGACATTGACCTATTTTTTGCACTAAGACTTCAAATGGGCAAATGAATTGATACTGATCCGGCTTCCACCAGGGGTGTCGGCATTTATATTTATATTTTAATTTAGGGTCACATAACCCGAAATTTAATGTTAAAACCCTTTCATGCCTTAGAAATGTTTGTCATGCTTTAATAACCTTTTTGCGTTTTGACCATTTTAAAAAACTTTCAAAGAAATTTTGTTTTAAATTAGTGCATGTTCAATGTCACAAGGCATTCAATTTTGCTATAATTCAGGCAGGGGTGGCGAAATCAAATGTCTGAGTTGCCCGAGTCGTACATTTGCTTGTCTGGGCAACTGATTATTTCCAATTAAGTTGTCCGTGGACAACCAGTCGGGTCAAGGAATACAAAAAAATACATTGTATTAAAGCCGTAATTAAGTTTTTCAAAACCGGATGTTGACACGCGATTACATTGTCAGTGCTATTTGCGGAGCAATCAAGCTAAAATACGGGCACCATCCTGCGCAGTGATCTCCCTTATTTTATAAGAGACCGAGAGCATGCCGCATTTTCAACATTCGGCCAGACAGTGTAAAGGCTGGTTTGCTCGTTCATTCCGTATCTAAATATTGAATGTTCGTCTTAAATTTAAAAATGCATTAATACCAAATGTTCGCTAAATTCTAGCAGCATTTTTTTCTCATGTTTTACTATATACAAATTCGAGCATAGCCGGATAGTTACGTTGCATATGGCAATGGCTGTCATTAAAATTCGGAAATGTTTGTCGGATTACACATTTACTTATGCTCATTTGAGAATAAAACTAAAAGTTTATAGTTGTGTGTAATTAATGACACAAGTCTTTGTTAAAACGCTTAAAGTGATGAAAAAATGTTTCGACATTACACAAATGCACAATTTCAACGATGATGACACCGTTGCCATCATCAGTTTTCTAAGTAACTGGCCACGATTTTATCGTGAAGGTGTACACCGTAGGGTCTGTTAGAATGGTACAAGTGTAAGTATAACAATAAATGCGTTTATAATTTATATAAACATTAACGGACAAGTGTAGTTCAGCAACGGACGAGTGAAATTTCCTAAATGGATGTCCATGGACAAGTATAGTTTTTTGAGATTTCGCCACCCCTGAGTTCAGCCCCTGTTTCAACATGGAATGTTGAGTTTCACTGTGGATACTGATTTATCAGGAGCATGCTACTTAGATACTAAAGGCTTCAACTAGACTATTTAAATCTGAGAAAAGTGGAGCTTGCCATCTGCGGATGGCAATTGTATTATCCTACTAATGTAACCATAGGGAGAATTTTATAGAACCATAGTTTTTCATCTTTGCGTATGTTTTCTGCCATGTCTTAGAAGCTTTTTTTTTATTCTTCTCAACGAAAATGCATACAGTCGGAAAGAAGAAAACTTTAAAACTTTTATACATATGAGTCGTGTTCTGATAAAATTGGGCATAATGCATGTGCGAAAAGTGTCGTCCCAGATTAGCCTGTGCAGTCCGCACAGGCTTATCAGGGACGACACTTTCCACTTAAATTGGATTTTTGCTAAAAAGAGACTTCATTAAACGAAAAATGTCATAAAAGCGGAAAGTTTTGTCCCTGATTAGCTTGTGCGGATTGCACAGGCTAATCTGGGACAACACATTACGCACATGCATTAAGCCCAGTTTTCTCAGAACACGACACATATATACACATACTTCAAGAACAGTCCCTGGGAGCTATACTGAGACCATATATCATGTCTTGATATGTATAAATATGATTAACAATGAAAACAGAGAAATATAATAAAGTTTGATGTTTTACATTTCAAATACCGGTAAAAAAACAAGTGTATAATTATGTTTTGAAGATTATTAATCGTACTATATCTATACAAGGAGATTGTTGCTACATGTAGTTGGACACGTAGATTGTCATAACTACTACTTTACCTTAAGTATTGCTGCTCATGCGAGTCAATGTTTTTGCATTACAGGTTTAGGGACGTCTTGGGATCTAACTGCAGAATTTGAAGCAAATGTGACTTCAACCCTCTAGATCGATGAGAGAAACAACACTGAACTTAAATTTCGGATATAACCCTGAACAATTGTTATCAATCACATGACATGCTACTCACCACCAGAGGAAGACCCCTATTGAATTATGCGTTGATTCCTCGAAGGTAAAGGTCACATACATACTTCCTTTATGTGACAGCCTTGTTGAAGGGATATCTTCCTCATATTTGGAATAGTTGTTGCTTACCACTAGAGGAAGACAGCTATTGATTTTTCATGAAGGTACATGTCACTAGGTCATATTATCAATTTTCTTTATTTGCAACCTTGTTCAAGTGATTTTTTTATGTTCTTTATGTCAAGGCGAAGACTTCTATCCATTTTTGTGTTGATACTCCAAAGGTCAAGGTCACATCTTTATATGGTTTCGTTATATGAAAAAAGTGTCTGAGAGATATACTTAAGTACCTCTTGACACTCTCAACCTAAGTTGCCTGTAACTAACAGAACACAAGGTCAAGCTCACATTCTAATCTTTCTATTTCATGAAGTAATTTCTTATCTGTCCTGGGAACACATAATATGATAATAATAATAATATGATAATTGTATTTTCATGTTTATTGCCAAGAAATTTCTATTCAGGATCTTTTATTGTATGGTAGCATATGAACGTACTATTGTACTGCAAATATGCATTAAGGGTGGCATGCATGTTTCACTAACATTTTTATCTGTGATATGATGCTTATTTGTGATTAAATTGCAATTGCTGCAACATCAAACAGGACAAATAATGATGTCCCCCCTCCTTTTATATGTAGGAATACATTTTATTTTAAAATACATATTTCCTTATTGTACGTGTAATGTCTATACATTTTTAAAAAGTAATCCTTTATCAATGGACTCTTTAAAAAAAATCAAAAAAAAAATCACAACATTGTCTCCGTAGGATTTATATTCTGAAAATAGTGCCATTTAAAGACATTAACTAAAGTGCACTTGCTCATACGGGTTTTCTCGTGCACATTTTATTCAAGAAGGTTTTACTAGAACTTTAAAGTTCAACTGCACACAAGAATTGTCATTATGAAATGTTGCCTTTCCTGTATATACATATAAGGGTTCGTTTAACGAATGAATACTAAGTATTGTTAAATTATAATATTCATACATTAATTAATTTACAGTAACTGACCAGACACTAGAAGGTCCAGGTGCTTATAAACTACACAAGATCGAGTCCTGGTGTACTACACCCTACAGGTATTGGCTTGTGATACAAGGAGTGGCATGGTTGTACTTTTATATAGGAGATATATTGTGTATGACATGCATTAAGAAAAGAGATGAATTTTTATGCCTAAAGGCTTGCACATAATTTTTAGCTCGGCTGTTTTCGGAGAAAACCCAAGGTACTGTCATAGCAAGCTCTTCGTCGGCCGTCCGCGTCGTGCTAAAACCTTGACATTTTGATCTAACATCAAAGTGCTTCAACCTACAACTTTGAAACTTCATATGTA
This sequence comes from Dreissena polymorpha, assembly GCF_020536995.1. Classification (NCBI taxonomy): domain Eukaryota; kingdom Metazoa; phylum Mollusca; class Bivalvia; order Myida; family Dreissenidae; genus Dreissena; species Dreissena polymorpha. The sequence goes on from NC_068359.1 coordinate 108,778,586, forward strand.
GATGCATCGTGATGAGTTCTACACGCCACACCCATTTTTGGGTCACTAGGTCAAAGGTCACTGTGACCTCTAAAAAAAAATTCTGACAAACTTTCATTTATTCAAAATTGCACCCACAGCCGAGCGTTGGCCCCCGTTATGTGGTGCTCTTGTTTTAATTGTATGTTGGTCAGTAAGTCTGTCCACAATTGTGTGTCTCGTTTATATCTTTACAACTTATGGATGGATTTTTAAGTAACCTGGCACAAATGTGTAGCACAGTAAGAGGAAGTGTCACGTGCAAGACCCTGGTCCCTGTCTCAAAGTTCAAGGTCACACTTAGCTTTTTAAGGTCATATTTTAAGAACTTACATTGATTGGCCTGTTTGGTCGATATCTTGGTCATTAATCGATTTTAAAATGACATGGTACATATGTAAAGCACAGTATGAGGAAGTGACGCTTGAAATACCTAGGTCCCTAGCTAAAATGTCAAGGTCACACTTAGACTTTCAAGCTTACCAGTATATTTCATGATTGTGCATTTATAGATGTGTCCAGTCCATATGTTTGTCATTAGTTGATGGATTTTAAAATACCTTGGCACAAATATGTAGCACAGTAAGAGGGAATGTCTGGCTTAAGACCATCCTTATCTGAAAAGGTCAAGGTCACAATTAACCTTTTAAGGTAATAATTTAAGTGGTGCATTGATAGGAGTGTCCTGTCCATATTTTTGTCATTAGGGGATGGATTTTAAAATAACGTGGCCCAAATGTATAGCACAATATGACGAGGTGTCATGCGCAAGACTTAGTTCCCCAGGTCAAAGGTCAAGGTCACACTCAGACTTTTAAGATCATATTTCATTATCGGCATTTAAAGGCGTGTTGGGTCAGCATCTTTGTTATAAATGGATTGCTTTTAAAATAACTCGGTACAAATGTGTAGCACAGAAGACGAACAGACACGCGCGGCTCAGGTCTCTTTATGGATTTTGCATTAAGAGGTGCAGCTGGTCTGTCGTGTGTTTGACCAAGGTCCCTATCCCAAATGTCAAAAACCCAGCGGGGGCATGTGTCATCCTCTGGAGCCAGTTCTTGTTTTGTCACAGAATACTAGTATTGTAAAAGAAATTTCTTTCGGACATATAGATTACAATGTATTTAGGCTGGTATATGACTATCTATAATCTTATGGATATTAATGCAGATTGTCATCGATGACATGGCTAGGTCATGGTCACGAAGAAGTGGGTGAACCTTGTTGCCTTTAAAGACATGGTTAAAGTAAAGTTGTGTTTGGACCACAACTTTGTCAAGCATTATGTGATTGTAAAATAAATTGGCGCAATTGACCACTATACCAAGATAAGGATGTCGCATGAAGCAACCATTTTTTTTTATCAATTGTGTGTTTTAGTTTTATTTGGTTAATTGTACAAATATGAATAAGCATGACACGTTTTTATTGTATAAAATATGTTATTAATTGCCGGAGTCCCTTTAAAATGAATGTTAAATATGATTCTGTACACTTTAAAGTTTTGTTGGGATCAACTTTAGATTTATGGCCCCTTAATTGATGGTAATTGAGGAATTTTGTATGTATGGAGCCATTGCATAGAATTTTATTAATTTAATTGAATTTAATATCATCCCACTGGTTGAGATTAAATGATTTTTTCAGTTCATTGATTATTGGTTTAAATAAATTCCATGTGCTATAATTTACTTGACTTTAAATGTCTCTTTTAGTGTTTCTGGCGGCTGGTGGAGCGAAAAGCCATGCTAATGTTGCAATGATATGTATGCTAAACAAAATAAATAAATTAAAAAAAAATGTTTTAATTATTGTTGTTGAATATAATTTATCAAACTTCCTCAGATGCAAAAGCCAGTGTATCGGTTTGATTTCATGGCCAGGTTATAATTTTAGTATATTAGCTTTAGAAATTTGGGCATTAAAATGGAAGTAAATATGACATTAACATCATTTGACAGTTTACTAACAATAAAAAACGCGTTATTTATTAAATTAAATTACAGGAATATTGCTAATTCTAATTGCATTGAATAATGAAACAAAAGTGATGTTCCAACAACGCCACACAGAGAGATATGAACGTCTTTATTAACATGATATCTCGTCTGAAGGATTTTGCTCCATGTTAATTATTAAAATTGTAATGGTGACTCATTCAAGGTTTTAACTTCTATCACATTTATGAGCCCATTTTTGACAGGATGAGGGTACCAGAGGGGGTAATCACGTGATAGTCAAGATGGCGACGTCCATGCCGAGACAGTTATTTTTTGCCTTTTTATACCCTTATTACTTCTGTTTATTGGTTAAATGACGCTCACTTTTCAGACATATCAGTAAAATATTGATTAGCGTTTATTTCGTATTAAAATTCGCTTTATATCTCGACTTTACTCCCCGCAAATTTTCTTAGCGCAGCCCTAATTATGCCATCCCGCTAAGAAATTTCGCACCGAGTAAAGTCGAGATGTAGAGCGAATATTACTATGAAATATAAAAGATTAACTGTCTTCCTAATATGGCTGGAAAAGTGAGCGGAATAAAAAAAATAAAACAAGTAATAAAGGGTTTTAAACGACGAAAAATACCTGCCTCGTCATGGACGTCGCCATCTTGTTTGTCACGTGATAACCCCCTCTGGGGTACTACACCAGTCTTTTCCTCTAATAAATGGGAGTACGACTATATGTGTGCCTAACCATAAAGCTGTACTTCTGAACAGAGAGAGAATATTGGCATTTATTTGTGTATTGACAATGTGATCCTTAAATCGTTAAAAAAAATCAGTGATTGATAACAAATATAAGCATTTAGTAGTATAAATTGTATACTTGTATGAAGAGTTATTGATGAAGTACTTTGACATTCTTGAATCTTGACATTGTGAAATGTGTTTTGTTAATATCCGCCCGGTTTCTGTCCAATTAGTGACCTTTTAATTAAAGCCAAACATGACCATTTAAGGCGACATATTTAAGCCTTTCGGTGCTTTGATTACAAATCATGAAGCTGCTTCATTATTTCCACATTACAGTTAACATACACAGCTACTTCACCCATTTGATAGACAATTTCGTTCATTGTAACTTATATCTTGCGCGTGTTTAACATAAGACGGTATTTATATAACTCTTCATTATCTGGAACCGTATTTTCAAGCAATATCCGAATTTATTTTACCCGAATTTAGTATGTAAATATCAATATTATAAGCAACAAAAATAGGAAATATTATAACAAATTAATACAAAAAACACTTTTTTATGTTTGATAAGAGAGTGGTCTACAATATAAACCCAATTCAAGTCATCGGTTTGCACAAAAAGCGTAAGTAATCAACATTTCATATATATATGTTATATTACACTGATTTATCACGCTATTGTAGAATAAGCGTGCACACAAAACTGCATTTTCTAAAACATTAAAACCGCTGCATGAGTGCTTAAGCCTATATTTAATATTTAATAATAGAAAGTTTCTTTATGCAGTTAAACATTGAAGATAATGCCTTATCTGTGTGTTCACGTGTGTTTGTTGAAATTGAATAAAGAGTTGTCGCGTACTACTCGTTACAAGGCCGTGTACGTCTGACCTTTTGAAATTTATTGTCAAAGTAAATTGTCAGAAACCATTGTGAAATATTGTTATGGGCATTTATATAGAGCAATCGGGTATCCCCGCAACATGACTTTCCAAAACAGACCTATTATGATACGCAATTACGAACACGAACATCGGTATCCTCGCTACATGGCTTTCCAATACAAAATTAGAATGGTACTCTTATAACGATCTGAACATCTGGTAGTAGGGTATCCCCGCTTCATGACTTCTCGTGCAGAACTAGAGTGATACGCAATAACGGACATGAACATCTTCTAGTAAGGTATCCCCGTTACATGACTTTCCTGTGCAGAACTTGAGTGAAATGCAATAACGGACATGAACATCTGTTACAAGGGTATCTCCGCTACTTGACTCCACGTGCATAGGGCCAGGTTTCCATGTCTCCGCGTTCCGTGTCCGTGTGTCCGTGTCCGCGAAAAAACGAACTGGTTGAAATCTGTTGGAGCTATTCCATGTATCCGCGTTCCGCGTCCGCATTTTTCGTCCGCGTATTGCGTGCGTGAAAAATCGCTCGACGAGCGATTTTTCACGGAAATCGCTCGGTGAGCGATTTTTCAAGGACGCGGACTCAGTACACGGACGGCAGTCAACATGAAAGGTCGACTTTCAAGCATAGATATTTGTGAACAAATAATAAATTTAGTAAATATACAACAAACGTATGAAAGAATTCAAAGACAAAGACATTGCATTAAAACATCTGGGAAAGCATAGCCAACGAAATGTCAATTGATGGCGTTTTAGGGAAGTGAGAATAGTAATTTACGAATATATATCGTCTGCATATTGTACACCCTATAATCGCTTTAACAGACACAGTTTATATTCCAAACAAGATACAACGCTAAAAGAAGTCGCTATTTATGTTTTTTTGCCTATACGAGTTCACATATAAGTTTTGAAGTCTTTCTAATACGTGCATATCTAGTGATACGCAATTACGGACATTATCATCTGGTAGAAGGGTATCCGCGCTACATGACTTTCCCGTGCAGAACTAGAGTGATACGCAATAACGGACATGAACATCTGTTAGAATGGGTATCCCCGTTACATGACTTCACGTGCATAAATAGTGATACGCAATTACGGACATTATCATCGGGTAGAAGGATATCCGCGCTACATGACTTTCCCGTGCAGAACTAGAGTGATACGCAACAACGGACATAAACATCTGTTAGAAGGGTATCCGCGCTACATGACTTTCTCGTGCAGAACTAGAGTGATACGCAATAACGGACATGAGCATCTGATATTAGGGTAATCCTGCTAATGATATAATTATACACTGTAAATGATTTTTCATTTCAACATGTGTTCTGGGCTTTTAAATACCGGTAACTTAATCCTCCTATTTCTTTACTTAGCTAAATGAAAGTATGGCATATTGATGTGGACTTATTTAACTAAATAACTGGAATCGAGATCAGGCAAATATGACCCGACTGTTGGAATTTTCATTTTTACACGTGTTCTAGGCTCTATTAAAGTACCGGTACCTGAATTTTGCCATTTCTTGACTTATTTATATATAGAAATGTTTTACTAAGGTGCTCCAATCGAGAATTTCAGAAAAATATGACCCGACTGTCGGGCTAGAGTTTTCCAAAGTAAACACTTCAAAGGAAATTTTGCCTATTTTTAACTGAGGTTCCATTAGGTTGAAATCGGGGTTTACAGATAGTCGTAGGACATAATGGAATCATCACATTCCATGTATACGTTGCATGCTCAGCACGAAATCCGTTTTGAGAAACACTGTACCGTTACTAAGTTATAAGTGTATAAGGTGTCATATATATTGGCTGCATTCTATACCTAACTTGTGACATAACACAGAGACTGTTTGTATAGGTCCCTGCATAACTATATCAAAATGAACACAACTTTTATTCAAATGATTTTCTTTTTATTCAGGTTTATTTTTCATATATTGATTTTTAATATAAAAATATTGCAAGCAACTAATAACATGACTAAACATACATTCAATTAGACTATGTAAAAGCATTGTCCATAAGTGTTAAGATAAGTTTAACATACCTTACGAATTACCTTTCAGTACTCAACAACATCTACAGTATCAAAACAAGAGGCCCACGAGGGCCTGAATCGCTCTTCTGGCTGGAATCAATAGGGCTAAAGCTCTTGATAGTATGAACAATCTGAGTAGGTTTTAAACAAACAGACACAAAATGGTAAATTTATCGCATAAACAAGAAGAAACGTAAAATTTAAACTTCAAATGGCTCCTTTTCAACAATAAGTTGGACAAATTTTTTTCACTCTCAATGGGGTTCTTGCCCTTGATGATATAAAACATCCGTTGAAGTTTCAAAAGGATCGAACATTATATGTAAACAAACAAGAAATGTGTTTGTCGGAAACACTATGTCCCCTACTGCGCCGCTTTGATTTTTTTTGGCCTTTGACCTTGAAGGATGGCCTTGACCTTTCACCACTAAAAATGTGCAGCTTCATGAGATACACGTGCATGCCAAATATGAAGTTGCTATCTTCAATATTGCAAAAGTTATGTAAAAATGTTAAAGACTTTCATTTTTTTCTCAAATTCAAACGGAGATAATTCTGGACTTATAACTCCGATATTGCTCATTTTTAATAGGGTTTGACTCATCATTCAGATAAAGACACTGTGCAAGTTGGGAAATGATTGGATGAAAAATGTGGACTTTATTGCGTAAACATGCCTCATTTCATAATTTTCTCAAATTCAAGGGGAGATAATTCTGGACTTTTTTCTCTGATGTAACCCATTTTCAATAGGGTTCGAGTCCTCATTAATTTCAACACACTGAACAAGTTTGATAAGAATCGGATGAAAAATGTGGACTTTATCGGATAAACAAGAGAAAGTCTAACGCACACACACTCAGACAGACAGACAGACACCATGCCATCCCATAAGCTCTTCTGGCATATGGCCAGTAGAGCTAAAAACAAGCTGAACCAAAGCGACACCATAAACACAAAAAAAATCATGAACCTAGGAAAATGCTACATCTGAAGTGTATTAAAACTTCCAATCTGAGTTAATTTCAAATTGACAATGATTTGAGAAACACACCTAAAATATAATGTACCATATGCAGAAGATATACTAAGACTTATTTAGAATAAATCATGATGTCTTAAGTGTGTAGGTGTTCAGTAGATCGATATACACTTAACAATGTAAGAATACATATGCTGTTAATAAAATGGGGAAAGAATCAATTTTATTAAATTAAAAACAAGATATGTGTTTGTCGGTAACACTATGTCCCCTTCTGCGCCGCTTTGAAGCTATATATTTGACCTTTGACCTTGAAAGATGACCTTGACCTTTCACCACTCAAAATGTGCAGCTCCATGAGATACACGTGCATGCCAAATATCAAGTTGCTATCTTCAATATTGCAAAAGTTATGGCAACTGTTAAAGTTTGACGCAAACAAACACACACACTCACCAACCAACGGACAGGGCAAAAACAATATGTCCCCCACTATAGTGATGGGGGACATAAAAATACCATTGTATCACAACTTTACAACCAAAACAACGCTAACAGTAAATGATCTGATATTCCGTCAAAAAGCTTAAACAACTAAGTAACCTATATAATATGAATATATACATGTCCCCCCGCATATCTTTGACCTTGAAGGATGACCTTGACCTATCACCACGCAAAATGTGCAGCTCCAGGAGGTACACATGCATGCCACGTTATAAGTTGCTATCTTCAATATTGCAAAAGTTATGGCCAATGTTAAAGTTTGATGCAAACAAACCAACAAACAGACAGGGCAAAAACAATATGTCCCCAAGTATAGACTGGGGGACATAAAAAGGATGTAGCTTTCGAGACATATAAATTAATTGCTTTTACAAATGTTATAAATATTTGTGAAATAGTAATCTGTGCGTGATTGTCAGTTTAAGTTAAGTATTTCGGTATTGACAACCACCTATACAAAAATAAATTATAGATGAATCCATAAGGAATAGTTTTCTCTGTAAATTCGAGAATTGTTTATCCTTTGGCATAACGTCTTATTTAATATTGGCATGAGTATTAGTACAAGTAAGAATATCCCAATTAACGATCCTCTTTACACAACAAAAATGTAGATGATCTATTGTGATTATTGTTCTTGATGAAAAAGTAACTGTTTCATCATGTCAAATGACCTTATGAGAATACTTGAGACAAAAGTATATAAGCATGAACAATACAATTTTTTTGCAGCATGGGGCATTTAAAAAAAAACAAAAAACAAGCATACCAACACAATCATGATTTACATATGATACAGTATACAGCTGGAAAACAGATATCATAAAATAAATTGTCATGGAAATGCGATTTTATAACAACTTCAGTATATATGGAACAAAAGATTGCCAACCTTATGGTCCCCTACCGGTGAAACTCCAATTTTGTCAGATTTTTTTCATTTTTCTTATATGTGTTGCCATAGAAACCAGAATTCTTGACGTAGGAACAAAATGAAATGACTTGCATAATGTCCATATTGCCATCTATCCATGTTTCAAGTTTCAAGAAAAAATATGAAGAACTTTTTAAGTTAGCGCAGGATCCACTATTTTCAGCAATATTTCTAGTCTATATGTTGCCATAGCAACCAGAATTATTGATGTAGGAACAAAATGAAATGACGTGCATAATCTCCGTATTGCTATCTACCTAGTGTGCTTACACAATTATACTTACGCCATATAAGAAAAAATGCCCTGCCCCATTGAGGCCATGTTTTTCAACCAACCGGAAACAATTTCGAACACTTCCAAGATATAATTGGCGCAAATGTTCTGACGAAATTTCATGAAGATCGGACAATGTCAACAAGGCAAATGTTTACGCCGCACAACCCACACCTGACAAAAGGCGATCCCAAAAGCTCACATTGTGCTCAGGTGAGCTACAAACAAGAGCATTAAAAAAAACATAGCACAGTTGTTCGTCTTATCTTAGAACACCTATTGCGAACAAGTAGATTGCGACAACTGGAAATTAAGCCAATATTGCGTTTGAGTCAATGATGTCTTTTAAACGTTTAATTGTCACCATAAGAGTCATTGTCACTATCACTGTCTGTTAAATTGTCATCACTGAGTATTGCATCAGTTTCATCAGATGGTTCTAACTCATATTCTGGTAAGTTTCCGTCATTTATTTCTGAAATACGAGCCTCTTGAACGCTAGTTAGATCAACTTATTGTGCAAAATCAGAAAGTCAGGGTAAACTCAGGAAGATATTACTGGAATGCCTTCAGTAATGAAGTAAATTTAATTTCAACACTAAGCCCTTCTTTGATGATGACTGCCATTCCTCCACTAACAGTATTCAGGACCTTGTTTAACAAACCTGAATGTTTATTGAAATAGAAATGCAATGTTGACTCAATCTCTGATTTCACAAGTTTTTGTGTTCTTCTGCAGCTCTCTGAGTCATGCAGAACAGTCGAACAGCTTGCTGTTTTACTGACACAGGTAAACTGGTCCTCCGAGCACTTACATCTAATGACTTCATCATGTCCCACAGTTTGCCGTCGCATAACTTTACATCATCAAATGCCTAATGTGTTGGCATTTTAACGACTTCCCCGTCAACCGCCTTGTACAATGGCAGCTGTTCTCTGATTTTTTTGTTTTTATTCTTTTGCTGCATTATTTTTAAGTTTAAGTTAACTTTAAAATGACTCCTAAAAGAAAATGATTAGGTATATAAGGAGGTTACGTAAGAAAGGTTATGATGCGACAAATTTAATTAGAATTTTTCTTTACTGTTTTCAGTAACAGAGACCTTGATCTCGAGCTAAGTCTGCATATAAACTACCAGCGCACTAACAGTACAAACTACCCACTTGAACACTCAAATTATTTAGAGGAACATTATGTAATGCAACAGCTATCATTGCTTAACTGGTCCCAAATGTAATCCCAAACTAGATGCGCAATACAAGTTTCATAACCATGGGCTCATGCAAACAAAAGTGATTGTCTGGAAACCAACTGCTCATTTCCCTCCTGCCCAAATGGTTCATATCTCAATAAATAACCAGGTTTCCTACTAGTTGATTTAGACAAAAGTACTGGAGTATGGTCAGTAATGGAAAATGGTCTAAGGAAGATAATTGTATTAAATTAATGTGACAATTACTTGTATCATATCATAGAAATGGATTTTTATACTTACTTGCATACTTTTTCATCAAATCTAACAAAACAGCCTATCTGCAGTGGTCTGTTGACAGGTCTCCAGTATCTGAGTTTTAGTCATAGTTTCTCTTTTGCAGTCTTGAGTGTCCGCAGGTAATCAACATTTGTTGAGCCAAAATTGACACCAGCATTCTTCCCCTTCTTTTACAGTTGTTTCTCTAGCCTGCATTGGATAAAATTACATCCTATTGATGTATATGTTCTTGCATGCAAGAGTGTCATTTAAAGGGGGAATGACTTTTTGAAGTGAATATTTCATACACACATTATAACAGCATGAGAAGACAAAGAATCTATAACATCCATTAATCCTTCGACATCAAAATCATATTTTTTATTATATAGTACGAAATGTAGTTACACATAAATCGTTGACCATAAAAAAACTACTTGTCTGGGGTAATTTCCATATGGTTATTTTTTGAGTGTTAAGTGTTAAATTTGCCTTACTAAGAGGACAGAAAATAGAACAGAATGTTTAGATTAATAGATGTAAATAAGTATAAAGTGGAAAAGGTCAATTAAAAAAAGCCATGCATAATATATACATGCAATATACCTTTTCTTATCTTTGGTTTCATCAGTCACAAACACAACCATAAAATTAAGATTGCATAAACTTGTTAGTAGTATAATTAAATTAAACATACATAAAGCATATGATTTTCAACCACTGGCTACTACAGGAAAATTAATGTAAATGTACTATGTATCTAGCAAACTAAACAAGATCTCCCTAACAAACATTCTGAGAAAAAAAAGCTTCAAGTGTTACGATTGAAAACTCATTATTCTTGCAAATAACAGCTTCACTTATTTTTAATTTATCAGCAAAGAGACTCTGGATGCAAACTAATAACATTACTTTGAATCTGTATAAAATAACTTAGTAACAAGCGCATTATTCCTATTAAAAGTACCTGTATTTTGTTAGCTCCTCCAGGACTAGACAATACTCTTCAGCAGGTGACAAGGAGTGATTTTCTGTATTTAAATGTGAAGCGCAAATCATTAAAACACAAAGACCATGTTTACTAATTATATGGCTTGTAAAAACATATTGAATTTCTGTTAAAACAATTGAATGCTGCCAGAAAATGATTAACTCACTAAGCTACTTATGAATCAATGTTATGAATCAAATAATTATCATATAACATACCAGTTGATTTGCTGCAAATACACACAACCCGCTCATAATCTATCCATTCCTTTAGACATTCAGTTGTTACTCCTAAATAACGGAAAAAATTAATAAACATTTGTGAACTTACACAGAAAAAACAATAATTATTGAAAATTCATCTACATTTCTTAAAAGGTTCATTTTGTTATCGGAACATTTATAGTTTTGGTTCTTCTGATTTAACATACAGCCTTTCAATTCTATATTGTTATACACAAATATTTTGTTTTTTTAAATAATGGGACACTTTTTTCTAAGATGGCAAGTAGTCAAATTCTGTCGAGCCAGCAATTAAAGGTGTTCATCTCACAACTGGTATTGATATGTGCATCATTTTATTAAACACTGGTAATAAATATGTGATGACAATTTTATACAATGATACAAACATCTTGACCAAACATTTTAAGTTTAAATTGTCACAGCAAACTAGCATCCATTTTCAAAAAAGAAAACACCTTTCATGAGCAATTGACAGCCAACACTTCTAACGACTTTGTTGACGGAACAGTTAACTGCTATCTACCCTTTCTTTAAAGGAAGGTTCAAATAAGTGGTAAATACTAGCACATGGAGTTCCACTTACGCCTAACATTGATAAACTACACAATCAGTATAAGTGAACTGTTAAGCTGATTTTTGTCTTCATCAGTAAGTAAAAAGTTAGCGTTTGTCTTTGCATCATGGCCTCTTTGTTTAATGATTGCGAAATGGACAAAGAAGACAGACGGGCACACATTAAAGAGGGCCAGTTTATATTTATTGTATAATTTACAAATTTTTGTATTATATAATTATTTGTTATAACCATTGACATCTTTTTCAACTGTATTTTACTTATAACATATTCACAATGATTATACCAGTACTACTTAGTTTAATGCGCATGCCAGTAACAGACAACTGCCAAATGGAAACGATTGTATGACCAATCACTGCACATCATGTTACAAGACTGATAAAATAATTCTTTATCTTTGGAATTGTATTATTTATACCATTATTTGTACAATTTGCAGCCATCAGTCTATGGTGCATAAAAGGTAAGACCACCATAGGGGATCAATGCCAATTAATGTTGTAATTGTCAACAAATTTTAAATTATAAATGTGCTTAAAAAAATCAAATATCAATATTAATACATAAATTCAAAAACCATTTTTTTGTCAGCAGAATATTCTTCAATAAATAAATCTACTGCTTCTTGATTTACAAATAGACGATTGTTGTGCTTAGGGTCTGACCAATTTTGTCCAGAAGATTCTTTTCAACTCAACTACTTGAAAATCTGCATCACAGCAGTAGATCATAGCGGACGACTGAAAAATGAACATGTATGTGCGTTTAGTATAAAGAAGAGAACAAAACAGGAATAAATATGTTCTTTATGATTACATTCTTATTCCATAACGAGAGCACAGCATAGCGGGTGCCACGCTCGGCTGCGGGTGCCGTTTTGAATAAATGGAAGCTTGTCAGAATATTTGTTTAGGTCACAGTGACCTTGACCTTTGACCTAGTGACCCAAAAATGGGTGTTGCATGTATTACTAATCAACGTGCAGCTACATATAAAGTTTCAAAAGTGTAGGTTAAAGCACTTTTATTTTAGAGCCAATGTTTATAAAAACAAAAAAACCTTTAAATGTTAAGGTTTTAGCACAACGCTGACGGCAGGCGGCGGACAACGAGCTGGCTATGACAATACCTTTGGTTTTCCCCGAAAATAGCCGAGCAAAAAATCAAATCAAACTGGTTCCTTGATAGAACAAATAAATTATAATGTAATACAAAATAAAATAATGTTCAAAATGATAAAAACCGTAGAAAGTAATATTGTTGTTTGATAAAGATAATTTTGAAAATTTTATTTACAGTAAAGATAATCTTTTCAAGCATCAGAACATATTTAGAGGTTAATACCTCCAATTTTGAGGGCCAGAATTGATAATCGGCCCGCAGAGTGAATAATCACCCAAAGGCCGTAGGCCTAAGGGCGATTATTCACTCCAGGGCTGATTATCGGCCTTCGGGTTGATTATTCACTCTGCGGACCGATTATCACTTCTGGCCCTTAAGCAAGGATGGTATTTATGTCTTTAATACTTAATCCCCGTTAACTGTACTATTTATTACAGAACCAGCTTCTTAAGATAAGAACGATTGATAACACGATAAGATAAAACTATTATCAGCGTAAGAAACAATAAGATAAGAGAAAGGATTAGCGTGAGAAATGATACAATAAGAATAATTATCAGTGTGAGACACGATAAGATAAGAACAATGATCAGCGTGAGACTAGATAAGATAAGAACAATGATCAGCATGAGACACGATAAGATAAGAACAATTATCAGCGTGAAACATGATAAAATAAGAAGATTAATTGGCATGAAACGTGATTAGATAAGAACAGTTATCAGCGTCAGACAAGATCAGAACAATGATCAGCATGAGACATGATAAGCAAATGATCAGCCTGAGACAAGATAAGAAAAATTATCAGCGTGAGACAAGATAAGAACAATGATCAGCTTGGGACATGATAAGATAAGAACAATGATCAGCATGAGACATGATAAGATAAGACCAGTTATCAGCGTCAGACAAGATAAGAACAATGATCAGCGTGAGACAAGATGCGAAAAATTATCAGCGTGAGACATGATAAGATAAGAACAATGATCAATAAGCGTGAGACATGATAAGATGAGAACAATTATCAGTGTGAGATAGATAAAATAAGAACAATGATCTGCATAAGACACGATTCGATAAGAACTATGATTATAAGTGTGAGACATGAAAAGATCAGAAAAAGGATCAGCGTGAGGCATAATAAGATAAAAACAATTATCAGCATGAGACATGATAAGATAAAAACTATTATCAGCTTCAGACAAGATAAAAACAAATATCAGCATGAGACATGATAAGATAAAAACAATAATCAGTATGAAACAGGATAAGATAAGAACAGCGATCATCGTGGGACAAGATCAGAACAATTATAAACATGAGACATGATAATATAAGAACAATGATCAGCGTGAGACATGATAAGAAAAGAACAATTATCAGCATGAGGCATCACAATATAAGAACAATGCTCAGCATAAGACAAGATAAGAACAATTATCAACATGAGATATGATAAGAAATGAAAAGTTATCAGCATTCTACATGATAAGAACAATGATCAGCGTGAGACAAGATCTGAACAATGATCAGCGTGAGACATGATAAGAACAATGATCAGCGTGCGACAAGATAAGAACAATGATCAGCACGAGACATGATAAGTACAATGATCAAGGTGAGACATGATAGGAACACACAATTACCCTTATCACCCACGACCACAAGTTTTTTAAGGTAAGTAGTGCTACAGGAATGGACATTGATTCAATTTCCAGGCCTCATCATCATCAATAATAGAAAGACCATGTTCTGTAAAAAGGGCATTGAACAAAAATGCTCATTAAGCATTTACAAACACCTGGCAGTTTAAGAGTTCAAGATAACAACTGCTCCTGGGTTTGATGGCAGTTGGAACTGGTTGGTTTTGAAACCTTGTATTGAAAAAACAAACACATTTGTAATGCACATATTTGTATGAAGCTCATATAATGATAATTTTCTAAAATGGCACTTTGAATATCTCTTAACATATTCAAAGATTTGTTAAATACATGAAGTCACACCACTTTAAGATTTGTTTTCACTTAAATGATTTATATTCAAATTCAATGATATGATACATTTTTTCTCTTGTATTTGTTAACATCGTACCTTCCAAAATTCAAACATATGCAGATGAGGATGTTTTTGCCTCAACCGCAAGCATGTGAGGCACGTAGTCTCCCATGAACAGCAATCAAAACACCTGTACAGCTCATCTGAGGAGAGACGACAATCGGCACATTGTCGCTTATTTGGTGTCTGCATTTGTACACAAGCAGACAAAAATTTTGGAGATATACTTTTCCATTCTTGAAGACATTTGGCCTTTTTAGTATCGTATCTTCGATTTCCATCTGTAATGCAAACATATATTTCTTTAATTATTTAAGTAGTTTTGAGTTGACAGTAAATATTATCGATTATAGACAAATAAGTAGACCTCAATTCTTGCATTCTCAGATATTCCAAGGCTTTTTTTTATGATTTTGTAAAATGGCCCTGGCCCACTAACTTTTGGAAAAAACTTTTGGAGTCGCAAACTTTTTAAAATTTTGAAAAAAAGAGTCTCAAAATTTCTGAAATTAAAAAAAAAACAAAAACGAATCGTGAACTTGTAAACATCTTAAAATTCAGTTGATTAAGATTTAGTATAGTAAAAGCATATTTACAGCAATATTTTTCCTTCTTTATAAAGTACCGAAAAACTGCACTTTCCCAATTAGGAAACAACAAATGTGTTTGTCAGAAACACAATGCCCCTACTGCGCCGCTTTGAATTTTTTTTATTATATCCCTTTAAAAAATATTACCTCCCTTGAGAAAAAGATCTGTACCTGCTAGGGCTGTAAAGAATACACTAGGAGACGAATACGATACGTATCAAGAATACAGGGTGGCGAATACGAATATTTATTCGTGAATATGAATTTCAATGAACAAAAGTAATACTGACATTTTGACATGACATTATATTGTATGAAACTATGAGTATTTGTCAATTTGATTAATTGAGTATCATTGCATACTGAAAATATGCAATACAACACTTTGAAAAATCAAAACACTGACCAGAACTGCTTAAACTTTTAACACAGTTTTAAACAAGAGATGTGTTTCTCAGAAACACAATGCCCCCTTTTTTTACCTTTGACCTTGAAGGATGACCTTGATCTTTCACCACTCAACATGTGCAGCTCCATGAGATACACATGCATTCCAAATATCAAGTTGGTATGTTCAATAATTTCAAAAGTTATTGCAAAACTTTACTGTAAGGTTAAAGTTTTGGTGACAGAATGACAGAATGACGCAATGACAGACAGAAAGAAAGAAAGAAAGAAAGAAAGAAAGAAAGAAAGACAGGCCAAAAACAATATACCCCCGATCTATCAATCCGGGGGCATAAAAAACATTACTAGTACCAATAAAATCCTTGAGTAGAACAATTAAGGAACCTGACATGCTAGGTTCCATGTTTGTTGGTAAGTTGCACAATCCTTGTCGTAAAGATAAACAAAAAAGAAATTCCATCTGCTAATCATGTGTGTGTATGTTTGAGCATCAAATCACTCCTATTTACCTAAATAAACATTAAACAACCATCGAAAGATTTTTCAATTCAATGTCGTAAATATTTAACCGGTGCCCACCATTTCTGTTGATAATATCACTGTGTAACATAGTGTGTGGGGTAAACATGATAAAAAAATGCCGGAATAAGGAGCAGAACATTTAAATATAGGGGTTTATTGTATGAACCTTCATTTGTAAGGTAATATACGATGATTAAACTTTCAAACTCGAAACCATGTTGTTTGTATTCGGCAAAGATTCGGTTCGGGAGGTGCGGAATAAAGAATACGATTCGTCCACAGCCGTATTCGAGTAATTCGAATATTCGAATGTATCGTTACAGTCCTAGTACCTGCCAAATGATATAAAATAAAAATTATCTCCATTTAACGCATGCTACTGCCCTTGAATTTAGTCTTTTGACATGTGACCTTGAAGGATGACCTTGAAATTGACCTTTAACCACTCAAAATGTGCAGCTCCATGAGATACACATGCATTCCAAATATCAAGTTGCTATCTTCAATATTGCAATAGTTATCGCAAAACTTTAACCAAGATTACAGTTTTGGGACAGAATGACAGACAGACAGGCCAAAAACAATATACCCCCGATCTATAGATCCGGGACATAAAAACTACAAATTTCTAGATATAATATTGACAACTCGACAACACTTAGCTATCAATTTAAAAGTATTTAGTAGCAGAAATATCAAATACACCAATTTCCCAATATGAAGACTTTATGACGCAAAATTTCCCAATGACAGGGTTTTTCGCGCACAATTTTCCCAAATGGGCTAGTTCCAGTATTTTGGGCATACAAAATTACTGGGTTAATACGTGCATAATATTAAAAATGTCTTAAAATAATTCATTCAAATCATATTTTCATAGTTTTGACACTTTGTTTCAACTAATAACCACTTACATTTAGATCAACAATATTCTGATTGGCAAACTCTATATAAAAGCATAGAAAAGCCTAACCCCTGTTCAATATCTTGTCTTGCTTATGTAAAATATTAAATCAAATTGTAAATTTGAATTGTGAAATCGCCATTTTTGACAGTTTTAAGCACAAAAAGTCTAATTTTCACAGGAATAAAATGTCTGTTTTTGTCAAGTATTGTGGCCTTGCTAGATATGTGAAATGTCCATGTCGAAATTGGATAATGGCCGTCCACGGCCATTCTCTCAGAAAAAACAAGGGATGTGTTAAGCTTGTCAGAAACACAATGCCCCCTACTGCGCCACTTTGAAGCCATATATTAGACCTTTGACCTTGAAGGATGACCTTGACCTTTCACCACTCATAATGTGCAGCTCCATGAGATGCACATGCATTCCAAAAGTGCTATCTTCAATATTGCAACAGTTTAGTGACAGACACACAGACAGACATGCCAAAAACAATATACCCCGATCATTTGATCCGGGGGGCATCAAAAAGCACTGTATTCTTTTATGCGATATAACACAGTGTCTTAGGAAACATCTAGTGGTGTGGAATTTGTATGCACAACTACCTGACTGTTGAGATGTTCATGCTGGACTAGTGTACTTTTCAATCCTGTATAGGACAATTAAAGAAATAAGGTTGTATTGTTTTCACGGTTAGCTCTTTGTGGGGATCGTCAACAACTACAGCAATTAATTTTAAGGACACTTAATATAATACTCACGTTGGCATCGACTGGAATACTCGTCAGGATGGCACCAATCGTCCTCGAGGGAACTCGTCGGCTCGTCTCGTCGGCTTGTCGGTTGCACGTCACATAATGGAACTTATACCTTCTGGGAATGGCCCTCCAGAGAAATACGTATTATTGACACGATCACAGAATGGCACATATACCTTCTGGGAATGGCCCTCCAGAGAAAAATCTGTTCACACACAGCCACAGGCTAACATAAGCAATCACAGGTTCACAATTACCCCTAGCAATACTCAGCTAGGGAAAACACGTCCACTCGCATCAATCACCCATGCACAAGAGACCGTATTATCTCGTGCTATCCAGCATGCACTTTACCGATGTGTCGCTGGTTCCCAATCACGAGGTATGTGCGCATTTTGTAGACCGGGCACCGGCACAACAAGGTCATAACAACTAAAATTCACTTTTCAATTTTGGCAATATAATGCTTCATGCATTCCAGAACTTAGTCTTAACATCCCAATTATACCCCCTGTCAAATCAAACTAAACAGCTGTCTAGAGCCGGCCCTGGAGGCTGGAATAAATCTAAATGCACCATTTAGGTTGTTGTTTACTTACCAAATGTAACCAAAGTATCCTAGTTTGATACTGAACTGTTACCCGTACTATTCGCCGGCTGTTCTCCTTATAGACCAGTTGACGAGTGACGTCACGCGCACCTGCAAAGTTTAGACTCCGCCCACTGGTTGGCAAAAAGAGGTAGAATTCATATAAGCACATATAGAGAAGGTTGACAGAATCATCGTTTTTAATGATAATCATGCAAAATATCAATTATAATTTTACTAATCATGTCTGAATAAAACTTAAGCATGCAAGGCAATCCATCTTTGGAACGATTATGTTGTTGTTATTATTTGTTTTTACTAATAACGAACTCGGGAGTGGAACACAATCTAAGAGCTCGATATGTGGTGACCACAAAAATCTCTCTACTTGGCATTTCTTCGCGACCATTTGTAGTTAAAACATTCTCATAAATAGATATTTTTTTCAGAATAAATTAAATTTAATGATAAAAATGATCAAAAACAAGGATGAAAACAAACAACCAATGGTCGATTTTATGTACGCAACATAGGGTAACTGATTGTAACCTTTATATGTCTGAAAAACCTTACCTTGTTACACATTAATTCAATTCTCTTGATTAATGTAATTGTTTAATTAAGTGTTCACACTTATTTTGACACTCTTTGTTGCAGCATTTATATCCCAGTGTTTAATTGCACGTTTGTTCATTACAAACCGATTATCTCGATATGATCGGATACTGTCCAAACAAACGATTACAAAGGAAACATGGTGTCATAAACCCAGGGACCTATACATGTGCCAGATCAGTGTCTGGTCATTAAACACAAGTAACGATACCTCCATGTCATCTCTTGGCATATTGAGCAGTCATTAAAGCCAAATTTTAAATCTAAAATACTGAACAGTTGCTTCAATAAAATATTTTAACATTAAAAAAAGAAGACATTTGTCGGAAATGGATTAACAGGAACTAATGTAATAATGTTGCACTTAAGCCTTAAATTTCAAAACGGTTTGGCTTTCTATAGCGTTTTCTTTTAAAACTGATATCAGAATATACGTAAAAAAATCAATCATGTTGACGTTTCATTCGAAAATTATTATTCTTTCAGGAATATAAAATGCAATATGCATTGAGAATAAGCTTCACATGCTTACGTACAAATAATGTCTTCTGTTCTCTTCTATACAGGTAAACGCCTGAATGCAAACATACATGCTCTTTGTATTGTTATGATCAACGGTATCTTTAATTGTGCACGATGCATTATTACAAACACTACTACAAATAAGTAAATATTAATTTGAAATATATATTTTGTTTGTTTAGTTTTCAAACACATACATTGTCGTTCATGTAAAAACAACATCAAACAAACAAACACTCATGCTGCGTGAAAAATTACTATAAATATAACCCTATGAGTTGGAAAAATAAAAGAATTTCAGGCGCCGAATGTCCGAACTTAGATAAATGATCTTATACATGAAAAATGCATATCTTTATTAAATGTATTACGCGGGACGGATTCGTTTATTTAGAAAGGCATATGTATATGCCAGAATTTGTCATTCAATATACTGAAAGTGGCGTATAACGTCACTTAAAATGACAGAACTCATTAGAATGACCTCAAGGGAATGAGTGTTCACAATTGTCAGCTCTTTAATTTAATAAGTCGGCTATATTTCAGACTTATTTCGTTTACATTTGTGAAGTAAGACGCATTACATACCAATACGAAGTCAGAAAGGCAATGTCATGTTTTGTTACATTTCAAATATACATAACAATCAATCTGTTTGACTCCAACTACCTGTGATGTCAATGTGTCAACTTAGCAATGAACCAATAGCACGTATACGGTTTGTGTGACATTTCATGCCGACCGTATCCCGTTGAGGTCGACTCTAATCCGTGCGCCAAAGGATACAATACTATATAATGGCCAACATCACTAGACGGTGAACATCAACTATTTTTTGCGGGATATGTTTCGTAAAAATTGAATGGGACTGTTTCAGTTATTATGCAAAGAACGTATGATTTATTGTCAGATCAATCATCATGTCAGAGTATTGCGAAATCGACAGTATATGTCCTGTTGTCTATAAAGACATACTACGATGATAACGTCGTTAAAATATTTTTTTTTATAAATTTTAAATTATATCGTGTCGTAGAAAAGTTAGGGTTGGCATATCCTGAGAAAAGCGTGTAGGGAATTAGAATTGTTAACGTGAGCTTTTTCCTGTATTAATATCGATGAATATCAGTAAACGAAAACCTAATTATATTTCTTATGATCAATTAAATGAGTGAGAGAGTGACCATTATTGGAGTCAATATCATATAAATATTAAAATGTTTGAATAAGTGTAAACGTATTTAATAACCAAAGATAATAAAACACTATTGTTATAAGACAATTAGCAAGTAGTAATATGAAACATATCTCAATCAGTTGTTATGATATGCATTATTAAGTTGTTGTATTAAACAGTTTTTCACGAGTAAGAATGTGTTTAAGAGCAAATATGTTTGTTTTAAAACGATGCATACAATTTTTTAGATTGTCCTCGTACCCGTGTCTGCTTTACCTTATAACGCGATACAGCACTATAATCTACTATTTTCACGCTATTTGTATCACTGCAGTCGTAATTATTACAAATTATATCCAATAACGGGCTAGTGAATACAATACCAGATATTCTGTAATAAAACGCTTCTACTAACAAACGAGCTATGTAATTTATATTGTCTTGAAACGAAGCAATGAAAGGCTGATCTAATAAATAATCAGCAAGATATGTCGTTATTATATTGCCACCACGTTGAGTGCACATTTCTAACATATCAATTTATCACTGTCACGACGTTATGTTCTATATACGACCTAACATTTCACCTGATTACCTCTCAGACGAGTTAAAAATTACAGCAATATAATAAAATATAATTTAACGATTCTAATTTTACCCTAGTACAAATACAAGAAGTGTTTGTAAGTCACACACATTTTTGTTCGCTATAGAGTAAGCGAAAACGTTTATCATAGATAATATTATCTTAATAAAATTGTCAACTCGTTTTAAAACAACGTACTTAGATCTTCAAACGTTTCACTAAAAGTGTTTATTTACATAACTTTTACATCGCGTTTGTCTTCATGTTTGAAAATGAAATAACAGCAAGGGACACATTAAATCAAGATATATTTTTTTACATTAACGCTTAAATGAATGCAGAAATGGTTTTAAAAGACATTCGGTCTTAGATCGATCCTTTAGGAATACACGTGTAATTCTCAATACGCATTAACCTAGGAAAAAGCCTAGGACTCCATTTTATCACACAATAATTTTTGGACATTTAACGCGAGATGATTATTATTAGCCAATTTAAATTTCCTATAAAACACATGTGGTGTATGTTTAAAGCACGTATAGGTCAATATAAATAATATCCGTCTTATCAAGGTTATGCTTATTTCCAAAACTTACCCGACCCATGTGTAACCAATTATCGTTATGTTAATCTTTCAATTATTTATGCAAAATTCAATGAGATAAAACACGGTAAATGTACACTGTGTATCGCACGCATATGATTTTTAATGATGCGGCATTCAATAAACAAACTAATGAAGTCTATCAAAGTTACGTTTCCAAATATGGCTATGTTACGATCGTAGCATTTAACACTAAGAAATTCCAACATGCCCAAATAAACAAAATTAAGTTACTCATCTGTGAAACGCTTAAATATAAGATAAACAACATTGAATATTTTATTCACTTAACACTACTATGCCACTGTAGAAGCAATCTAAACTTCCTAATCATCAGCTTCTTTCTCGATGTGTTTTATCAAGGGAGGAAACTAATACAGGTCTCCATGTCGGAAAAGAGGAAAGGTTCTATTATATGCATGAATCAAATATATTGTTCACAATGTAAACAGTTTAAGGTAGAAGGAAACAATACGCGCGAATTTCTTTGAAACAAATGGTCACAAATATAAAATTATAAGTAAAATACATAATATGATTATTATCGCTTGTTTTGAATTAAATGATTGTTATATGGCTTCATATATGACAAAGATTCTTCAGCTTTGGAGAACTCTCACGATCACATAGTGTGGGATTATCCATGTGTTTATTTAACAATATAAATCAATGCAAATTCTTTTTTGCAATCGTGATCTGCAGTTTGGCATGGTTAGTGCTGAATGACACACATTTGATCCTTGCTTATCATAGACCATATATTTATATGCTGATATATTTGTCTTGTTTTCCCATATTTTGTACTTATGACATATGAATCTTAGACCATGTGAAGAATATGGCGTGGTGTCTGGGGCACTTGATAACTAAATATGTAAGTTTGACTGTATTTTGAAAATATCGTCCAATTCTATTCTTTTAGGGAATTATGAGACGTGTATTAAAATGATATATTATTAGCCCATTAGATAAGTGACTAACTCTGTGCGGTGGTCAATTTCGAAATAAATGTTCAACATAGTACGGATGATCAATTTGCAAGCAAGTTATGTTTATTAAAATTTAGACATGTAACGAATATTTCGAATAAAAAATAAAATATATCTCCGTCCTTGTTTAACCGCCTTACATTCTGTATAAATAAGCTGACAACTTTTTTGTATACATAACAACTTAAGTACATCATGCTCTGTAATAAACCAGCACTCCCTTTAAATATTCTACACATCGCATTGAATTAAGAGGTATGTATACCATTGACGTATATCTAAGAGTTAGCGCAGTTTAAATTTGAGAACATAAACATTGTTATTATAGTTTAATCCAAAAACAGAAAAATACTACAATCAACATTGTCTGGTACATCGAAGACATCGTTTATATTTGCAACGTAAATGTGATACTTATGCTAATCGACAGTACCTATAAAGGAACACGTCTCATTACATTGCTTTTTACTTTTGCTGTTTTCGGGTCATGGTAACAACCTTGTTGAAACACATTTTCTCATTCATCCATTTTGCCAACACATTGTTACATATATGTTGAAACACATGTACACATTAACACATTTCCCAGGTTTGACAGTTTCAGTGTATAGCAACGGAAACAATACAAACACATTGAAGAACAGGCTAAAACAATCGAACATGTGTGCGATGAGAACAGATCATTGAACAAAATCATTGAACGTCATACATGATTTCCACGACGAGACCAAAAGACCAAACTCACTGACACTAAATGCAATGAAATTAGAGAAACTTTAGTGTTTACGAGAAAATGCTACACACGAGCTGAACATATGCGCAGTATGAGGAGGCACAACAAGTTCTTTCAAACTTTCTCTTATGAAACCTGAATTTACAAAACATTAAATTTGAACAGGTGCATAATCCACACTCGCCGGAAATCAACAAGATCTTTCCACGCCCTTTCGTTGCATATTTTGTTCATTAATAAGGATAGAGAAGACTTTCGTCGGTCCGGATACCTACTACGAGCAAAACGGCATGGAATAAATAAACAGTTACCTGAAGACATTGAAAAGAAGCGCCGTGAACTATCTCCGCTTATGCGCCATTACCAAGAACAGAAGAAACGGCTTTAACCGTTGTGGTTTAAAGTTAAAACTGAATATCCCAGAGTTTGTAAATTTAATTAATTCTACTGATATGTGTTCATGCTATATACCAATATTTTTTAAAAGTCGTTCCCAAAAGCAATACCAGCAAAACTTGCGGTATTGCAACTGTAATAAATAAAGATATTTCAAAATGTGCCTTTATAATAACAAAATAGAGTGAATATGTAAAGTGGTTAAAAATATATAAGATCATTTCTAACACCGATGAAGATATTGTATTCGGGGACTTGATATACCGAAGGCTCGAAATACTTTTACCGTAGTATACTCGATCTTTTTATGCCGAGATAAAAAAAATCAACTCAAATAATAAGTATGTTTATATTACTTGAAATTATATATACATTTTGACAAAACGTAGTATTTGGTGATCTATTCCGAAGAAATGGAAATATTGTAGTTAACCATTACCACATTGACGTTGTATATACATTTATATACATCGGTGTTGTTCTTGCAGAAATAGAAATTTCGCAACAGCTAAAACGCATATTTTTGAACAAGCTAGAACAAGATAATTTAGCCATTATAAAAGGATTATAAATTTGGACTTGCTCATTGCATGTCAACTGAAACTTGTAAATTCTTCCATCTTGCCAATTTTAACATAAGGGTGTGAAGTTTTAGGCACTCACATCTTACTTTGTTAGAAAACGTTCATACTGATTTTATGAAAAACATACTGCAGGTTTACCAAATATGTACAGCTATAAAAAGAAAATCAAGTATGTGTGTTTGAGGAAGTTAATATCCAATAATGTCAAACTATCAACTATGATGTATACATTAATGTGTATTGACTACTCCCAAGAGAATAATACTGATTGCGTCATGTATAATTTATCCTTGACGAATGCGGTTAAAGTCATGTGTGGTTAAACCAGGATAATTTGTAGAGAATCACTTTTACTAAAGTTAGAAACATGGCTAAGAGACTTG
The DNA here is from genome assembly GCF_020536995.1 of Dreissena polymorpha. NCBI lineage: Eukaryota > Metazoa > Mollusca > Bivalvia > Myida > Dreissenidae > Dreissena > Dreissena polymorpha. The sequence continues at coordinate 108,803,801 of NC_068359.1, forward strand.
TATGTGAAAATATTGGTATATCAGTACCTTTACATCAAACAAATGTCTAATTTATCGCATATACAAAACCGTTCATAAATACGAGTATAACCTTGATTGTCCTACATCCAAGCCTGTTACACTTTTTATTTTAGAATGTGTAACAACCAACTTCCAAATGAAAAACGAAGATAGTCCAGTAAAGAACGTCGTAATAGACGATGTACATTATGTAACGCTCGAGAAGTTGTTGACAAATATCAGTATCTATTTAAATGTACTGATTTTAACAAATGAAGAAGCAAATGTATACCTACAAACTATGTAATAAACATGCGTAAGTTTTGACCCCTCAATGAACGTGATGAATAAATTTTACTTTTGAATCCAGGCAAGTTCTCGATTGCACTTCTGAGTGCATTAGCCATCTGTAACACATCACATTATGTGTTTTGTTAATATTTCTGTGAGCAGTATGATCGCACTTGATACATCTTAATATGCTCATATACGTGTGTATGTAATAATGTGTATATCATACGTATGCACGACATCAAAATAAATAATAGTAAACAGCATATATTTTCAGACATCGGACGTAATAACTAAGAACATATGTTACTGTATACAATAATACAACATTAACGTATTCCATATTAACCTACTTCATTATGATAAAAAGAACAGGTTTTTTTTTCTATTTACTGATTGTAAATATGCTATTTTGTGGACTTAATTTAGCATTGTAATATTAATGAAGCAGGTGTATCGTTGTTTTTAAATTCGTACTATAATTTATGGTTTTACACTTAGATATAAGAATGCATTTATGTATGTTTGCAGGTAGTACAATTTAAACATTTGTTAAAGCTGTATGTATTTGATTTTTATGTGAGTAATTTTTTCTAGTTATGTGAGTTTATGAGTTTTGTAAATGTGTATTACTTTATAGTATATATTGACTGCTTTAAGGTTTATTTCGACAACCCATTTACAAATATTTTCTCGTCCCTTTTCCAAAACGGAACATTTAACAACTAGGTTAAACAAATATTACACAACATGTCATAGATCAGATGTTTAATATGTATGTGCTTAAAAGATTTAGAGAAATACATTTTGAGTAATTTCAATAACTTTAAATAAATGCATTTAAGGCGTCTCCTGACAGATGCGTTGGTTAATACAGTCCATCGCATTAATATGCATCATTTCACAGTAGAACTTACATTTCATCAATATGTATTCAATGTTTCTGATAGAATAGTTGCGAAAAAAAAATGCACAATGCATACGAAATATAATATTTTATAGTTGACTCGTTTCGAATTTTGTTTCAGTACAGTGCTGTTACCTTTCTTAAAAGTCACACACATAACTTGAAATGAAATTCATGTTAATCAATACATATAGATGCAAAATGAAAGTGTGCAAAATTGTCATTAAATCTATAGCCTAGTTAGCAAGTAATTTATTATTATTTTTTAATTTTAAAACCGAACGTAGGATTTTTATAAACTTATACGTATATACCGACAAACGCGATTATTTTTAAGTTTTAAAGCGCAAAATAGACGGATTTCTACCGTGTTACCACAAGATATATTCTAATTGGCATAGATAAAACTAAATATATAGCCTAGTTAGCAAGTAATTTATAATTTTTCAAACGGTACCGCTTTTCAAACCGAAAGTAGGTTTACTAGACGTATACGTCCATTTAGAAAAACGAAATTGTTTTAAAGTTTAAAAGCTAAAAACACACCGATTTCGACCTTCTAACCACCATATATAGTTTAATTGGCATACTATTAGATAAAATATGTTTCTTATTTATACTTAAATTTACTATGCCATGTAGCTCATTTCAAGGTGTGTGGCTTTAATACGCAGTCTATGTCAAATAAAAACAACACAACATTTATATAAGTGACAATAACTTACGAAATATATATTTGAAGGCAAAACTGTCAAAATTACAGTATAATATTCAAGCTGTAAGCACGAATGTGTATTTTTTGTATTTTTTCAATATAACCTTCAAAATGCATACTCCTTATAATCATAAGATTTCAATACCTGACAAATATGCATAGAGCAGTTAAAATCTCAATCCAAAACAGTGTGACATTGAGTGCTGTATTCATTTAATTAAATTTACTCTGCAATAGGACGTCTAATAAGATATGTAGGAAAGTCTGAAATGAAGAGGCTAATGACGTAGGACACAATTTAAAACGTCAGTTCTATTTTCACATAATATAAGTTTGTTATCTGAGATACTCGATTAAAGTAACTCGCATTTTGGTATAAATCATAACAAATCATTACATTAACATGTATGGAAAACATGTGCGTTTTTTGTATATCAATTTTTGATAGTATTATGCTATAAGAATTATATTTTCTACTTGTATATTCGTTTTGAAATCAAGTTGTTAACCATGTTATCCAAAGAATAAACGCAGCCCCGTAAACGTTGCAAAGCCTACTCATGTGATAACAAACTACACGGTCATTTTACTTGCATAGTAAGTAACTGCCAAAGGTCAACACATACAAGCGACAGCATAATTGTTTTAATTACAGGTACATGAACATGTGGTGCATTATTTAAACGAAGTATTTTCCATCCAAATCCATCTATAATTATGATGAGATTTGTTAAATTATTCTGAGTTACTTGATCTAAGGACGATTTTATAACGTTAACATAAACTTTTGCTCATTACATGAATATCATTAAAGTCGGTATCCTGTTTGTCTGTAAATAAAACAATGGATAACACTTGGTTGTCATCATTTTCAACAAACATCAATACGTATTCACAACGCCCACATTCTTTTCTAGCCTTATTCGTGTCAAGATGCTTTATTATAGGACACAGTATATGTTTGTGTTTGAAGGTAAAATGTAGGAGAAATAAGATTGAAAGGAATACCTTCTAATTATTTACAACTGTATTGTAGTAATGAAGATGCGTGTTTAAACAAAAACTAATATTGAAAACAACTGTTTAGTTGATATCGTATTTACAATGAAGCACATGCATATATCTTTGGGTGAAGGACAAATTAACGACGTGATACTATACACCAGCGCATTTAAACGTCATTACAATATAGTCTTAACCTTGTGTTGGCAACAAACAGACAATTATTCAACCAGAAAAATGATGTATTTTTAAACAAATGATTTTTTTTGTAACTTTTAAACTGTTGTTACAAAAATGATTAAAGGTATGGCTAAAATAAACAACATGCAATTGTAGAGAAAAGCGGAAATGATTGCAACGCCCTGATGTTATGTGGTCTTTGTTAAGATAACACTCGTCTGCATTACCCGGTGTATAATATTATCCTTCGTTGGTCAAGTTGAAGAACGACATTTCATAAAAATGCATTCCATATTTTCATGGACAGATTTTCAAAATCAAATGCATAACAATTTATAATCATGACTTTGCCTATGAAAATAATATATTTTTAATCTGAATTTGTTGATTGTCTTTTTATTTCGTTAATCCATCCCTACCTTTCTTTTATATGTTTTCAATAATATCAAAGTATTAACTATCCAACCAATTCTTAATGTGATGAAATATTTGCGTTCGCTTCAAACGATTAAAAAAGTGCGAATAACTATAGTTTTGTTATTTATATAGAACCAACCGAAACGGCTTCTATGAACATCTCGGCGAATCTTTGCTATTGCAATTAAGTTTAACAGCACACTGAATTAATTTATTGACAAATTTATTAAAGATAACATTGTGTCTTGAGCTAAAGGACTATTATCGATTAGTATATAATTATTATCCAATTCATTCGTATAGCTCTTTCTTTAGACCATTGGAGACCATATGTGCAGCCATTTAATATAAGCAATATACTGAAGAAGCCTCAGTGAAGATAGCATATAAACCCCAACAATTATAACAACGGGAGGACAAGGTTTGATGACTAATGAAATTGCAATTATGACACTTAGTATATCTTTGTTAGCATGACCTAATAAGACAGAACTTAATAAATCTTTCGTTACAATGTTGAGTATACTATAACATTGACAACATGAATTACAAACTTATACAACAGGTACCTGTGGTGTGTTTGTTTATTGTTTTACACTTATACAGGTTAAAAAATGTGCGGTACTTGTTTAATAAGGCGTTTATTGAATCGTCCTATATCTATGTAAATTTTCGATGCAACGTTCATGCATTGATCCCAACAAACAAATTGTATAAAAAGGATCTGATCATCATTATTTCAAAGTTGAATTGAACATGTATGCCATTATGTATTATCTTCAGAGCGCACAATCCATGTCAAGAATACACTGTTATGAAGAAAATCGAAAATCAACATTTAAGTTTGATGTATTTGTATTTCGTATTAAGACTTTATTTAATAACGTTACACAATCAACTTATTGAAACGGACTTCTTAAATAACTATTGTTATTTTGTTTTGATCAAAATGTATATTTATAAGAGAAACATGAATCAAACTAGACCAACTCTTAAAGCAGTTAAATCGTTCTTGTATTTACATTACACACTAAATGATCTCTTCTGTTTTTAGGTTTTAAGGCAAAATAAATAATGGGTACACTTGTCACCATGTTTTCAGTACTTAGGATAAGAGCCATAAGAAGTCACGTATTGTCAAATATACCCATCTATAGAAATGTCCTAAATAGACATTCGTTGCTTTTAGTTCACGATAAGTATTGATATATATAGTACTGTGATTATTATGCGACGAGAGTCATTACCGGAGAAGTATCCCCACAAGGAAACGTTACGGTCGCCACTAGCAGCCAGTAATGAACACGTAATGTGTGTTATTTATAAAAGTAACACTTCTTCAAGCAGAAAAGATACGTTACGCAGCGCAGTATGAAATAAGCATTTTGGTAAAACATGTGTTTTAAAAAGAAATTAATCAAATAAATAATAGACAATATGCTTCTTGTACGATGGATATGTGTGATGCCAAATGAGAAACATTTTGGGGTACCTGGTTGTCATGCCGGGTTTATGAAAGCTGAATATTATTTCTTAACTTATTTACTCAGTAAATAAGCGTCATTGTAACCGGTATCCTGTCTAAAAATTTTAACTATTGGTTATATTCGGTTGTACACATATCCTAAACATATCCACAATTAACGCAGTATGTTTGTTCTTTATGTTAATTAAAGTTGGCTTTCCTGGTCCATTAACCATCTGTGGGAAGATTACAGCTAGCATAGATAAGATTGAACAAGCGAAGGGTCTAATTGAGCACACCTGTATTCTGATAATTTAGATCTAAGAGTTCTTCAAAACAAGCGAAAACGAAGACATGACTGCATGGACCATTAATGTTATATTGTTGACGCGAATGTCTGAATTCTTTTACGCACGCAGCAGTTCTATACTTAATCGCGAAAAAAAAACATTTCGAACTAAAAACCCCATGCTTTACAACAACACTTCACAGTTATTTCATGTGTACGTTACGTATATGATATTATCAGAAATTTATCCAAAACAACTTTATGTGTTTTATAAACAATATTCTATTCTATTTGTGACAGTTGGTTTAAGATGCATCGTCATCAATATAAGCCTATAAAACAAATACTTTACAGCAATATTTCGAACATAATCTCCAAAACATATTTTAACCATAACACTTTTTTTTCTCAGAATTACAACGCTCGTTTTAATATTTTCATCACGTAATAGATCTACAATATTTCCTTAGAAATGTTTGCATTTACGTGTCCATGTATTAAGTTGTAAATACCATTTCAGACTCCTTCATTAATAAGGCTAAGTATTGGAGTGAGATGTGACGGTAGGCAGCTATATACTGTTACCTCATTCTTTTTAAGTACATTGCATATTGTATCTGGCTTATGTTTACATGACTTGTGGAGTAAATCGTTTTGATAGAACTTTAATGAAATAGCATAACTTTTTATAAAACACATGTTTTAAAAGTTATGTTTATGTACATGTACGAAACGATGCAGGTAAACCATAACTAATTTATTTACTAATTAACTAACTAAGTAACTAATTAACTAACGAAATAACTAAATAAATAAATAAATAAATAAATAAATAAATGTATAAATAAATTTATTAATTAATATAAATATAAATATATATAATTTTACAAGGTGTGTTACTTAATAAGATTCTATGTAACCCTGCTGGGAGACGGTTCAAATATTTACGATTTAATGTAATTATCCAACGTCCCTAACAAACGTTTCAATTGCTGCCAGCATTGTACTTGATCACTCTTCACAACTGAGTCCTCTTTGCCAATCACATTATAAGACAAGTGTTGTTGTGCGTGGAAACAACATATCGACAATATAATTGCGGCAATTATTTAAGAGTAGGACGCTCTTAACAATAATTGCATCGACTTAAAATTAAATGCGCGTAAGATTTAATTGCTTAGAATTGATTGAATCCCCGAAATAGAATTATACATCGACACGTTCGAAATTACAGACACTGTAAATATTGTTATAATGTATTTGCTGCTGTGTCTATTTCCAACTCAGTGTGTACTTCATGTTAGAGTAATCTGCGCTTGGTGTATTTCAGGAACATGTATTTGTTCGCATATTCGTATAATCTTTTTCGCAATAATGTTCCACCAAATACAGGATGTCATTATAACGTTGTGGAAGCTTGGATTCTCGTCATCTTGAGAAATAACCAAATATGAACGCGATGGCAACGGTATGGCCACAGCCATATACAACTTGAAAAATAAAAATCGTGCTATTAAAACCAAGAACACTATTTCAGTGTTATGAAAGTTGTAAACAAAATATTGCAATTCGCTTTTCTATTGTTTGTATTTCAATGTCCCATAACGGTGTATTAACGTTTTTTCCAACTTGATTTTGTAGCTTATATTGTCATTAGTTATTTGTGTTAACATTTGTAGAAAAGTGAAATATTAACAATTTCCACCAATTATTTTTGATAAGTGCTTGTTAAAACGCGTTGTCACTTTCTGAGAACTATATTAAAATGTCAATGCAATGCTTATGGAATATAAATGGAATATTATGTAACTGTGGGTGATCGATGCATCGTATCGCACACAATGATTGTGATACGTTATATTTTACGAGCACGCATATCATGTGGGATACAAATTCACTAAATCTATGAGTGGATTACAAACCATAGGATCACTAAAACCTTCGCTGATGACAATTATTCTAACTAAGCCATATAGAAAAATGATCTATAATTGTTAAACATGTGCATAGCATTGTATTAAACTATGGAAATATGTACATGCAATCATGGCGTCATAATTATCTGTACATTATTCATAACTTTAAAAAGCACTTTGTCTGGCCATTTACATATTTCACGTTTTAAAACAACACCATGCACGTGTAAAAGTAGGAAAACGTGTTTATTAGAAACGCGGTATCGGTGGTTAAATATAGGCTCTGAAAGCATACTTATAAATGCAAACTGAGATTTTTTGTAAGAGGTCTTTAATCTGTGTTTCATATATGTCGACTAATGGGAACAAAGAGGACTTTTTAGACCCACCAACACGTCATATTTTGGAAAAGCAAACAGGCGCATTTCAAAGTAACGCGAAAAGGTTCATTGCTGCTTGCTAGCTGTCTCAGCGAATGTAACTAATGCGTCTGTTATGTTTTCATGTATAGCAAAATGTGTGACTTTTGTATTGCATAGACTTTGAAAAAGACCTAGCAGACCTAGCGGGCGGTCATGTTTCTCGAGTTGTATTATTCCTGTTTTCGTAGAAACCTCGTGGAACCTGGAATATTTCCAATTTAAAAGCTACTATCGTCTGCTGGTCTCATTTCGTGTACTTGCTATTACAGAGGAATATTTACCTTAGCTGGATGGCATTTTATTTTCCTCGGAAAACTTACCATTATACAACAACTTACAAATATACATACCAATCCATCCACATTGCATTACAATAAACCTTTTGCAGATTTTAAGGAGTTGATGATTTTTTAATATTCTAACATACGTATAAAAGCTGAATAAAAATATTTAATATCAAATTACTTGCCTTCGCTGTTGCTTGCATGTTCAAAATTTTCTCTACTTGGACATTCAATAATTGGTTTAATACTGTACATTAAACAAGATTTTGCTCCACAAAATATCAATGAAAATGTTCAAAACGCTTCGGTTTTTCCCTCTATGAATATTCATTAAGAATCGATATACTAACTGATTTTAATAATATTCAAAACCAACGTGTCGCAAATATGTTGACGGGTTTATTAAACTTATATTGATGCAATTGTTTTGAAACTAAATTTATGAAAACATTTATTTGTTCGTTTGATTGCATTTTGAAACATATTAAAATATGTGAACAGGTTCCTTTGATACAGGTCTTATCATGAAGGTTTGGTTCCGTCACAAGGTATGTCCATCTTCACATAACAGCACAATGTAAGTCATTAAAAACCAACTTACTGTTATAAATCTCCTGTTTGCATGTACGTTTGTCTTTTAGATTCATTTTGGCGTATAATTGCAAGTAATTTCATTTACCAAAGACGTCTGTCCAAAATAAATTGAATTTTATAACAATTATCATTTCTAATGCATTTACTCACACGGTAACAGCAATTAACGATCGGTAACTTGCAGACGACTTTTTTATGTGCGATTATTTATGAAAGTTGTGGGTATTCTGTATGTGTTGACACTAGACACCCAAGAGTCATGATGTTATTATTGTGTTGCCTATAACGAAAATTTGACTTGAAATTTTATTAAATTAAATAGAACAAAAATCACAGCTTATGACTTCCTTAAATCAGAAAATATTTAATCCTTACAAGTAAAGTATAACTATAATGGTCACAGTTTGAATAACAATATGAAAGGAAAATAAAAGTATTATAAGTTCGAATATCAATAAACTTCACGGTTAACCTTTGTCAAATATTTTACACGTTTAATTGTAAAATAAAAATGCGTCTACGTAGATATATATTTGGTGTTAATGACTATTTCTTGCTTGTAAATGTCGTTTTCTTGAGTATAGACTTTATATCGAGGTACACTTAAATAAGGTGTAATATTTTTTATCGAAAAACTGACATTGGCCGCATTTGTTTCTGCAGCTTATATCTGAATGTAATCAACTGTGTTCGTGCTTCGTTAATTTCACAAAAATGTTGCTTGTCAAACAATTAACAATGACAGGTGTATTTGTACTAGAAGGCTACGGCCTAAATCGTACCGTATCATAACATTTGATTCGCGATATAATTGTCACAATTAAAGTTATCTTAAAACAGGAACAAACTCGTTATTTTTCGAACAATCGCCAGTATTTTCCGTATAATTGTCGATCTTAGCAAATGATAAATCCGCTTTCAACACAAAACGCGTCTATTTATTTTATTCTTCGAAGCATTTGGTTTTGAAATAAAAGTTGTGAAGTATATCGGGGCATTTCACGTTCTTAAATGAGCTCTTTAACAATCGTTGCAATCTTTACTTTCATACATTCAAATTTAAAGTAAAACTATAATATCTGATAAAGCTACCATTACAGGTACGCAACACGTATGTGAAGAGGAACTTTTGTTCTATTTTAGCGGCATATATATATGTTACTTTCCTATAAAACATATCGTTCATATAAATAATAACAAATTGATGTCATGAGCGATTCGCTATACGTTTCAGCAGCGTCAAAATGATCAAATATTAACATTGTGTATACCTCAAAATTATTTCATATCAAGCTACGTTTCCAGTTATTCATGCCAACATCACACCTAGAAGTATGTGTAAGATTTGTCTGCTGCTTATTTAAAAAAATTATTTTTGAAAGTTTATGTAACAAAAACAAACCAGCATTGTTGTCCTGACAATTCAAATAGTTTGTCTTGAACTGTCTTTCACATAAATTACTTCACACAAGATACGTCAGAAATTGCGTATTCAGTTTAACGAAAATGAAAATACGGAACCCTGGTTTGTAAAAAAAATAATACTGAAGTAACACACTAACCTTCTCATGGTATCGATTTAAATGAGGATGAAGCTGAGACAACTTTCCAATAGAACTGAACAATTTCAATGTTCTTCTAGACTGTTTTCACATTTTGCGAGTATGGGCGCGGTATGGGCCCATATAAAAGCGTTGCTTTCATGTTTCCGATAACAGCAAGGACCACTGTCCCTATAATTAAACATTTTGTTTAAAACCACATTGTTTTGAACTTAAAACAACCTTGCTTTGAACTACCATAAATGTTCAAAAGAATTCAAATACTACCGACAGCAGTATGATTTAAACCCCTCCAATAACATTCCAGTATAGTTAATTTCGAATTAATATTCGCTTTTCATTTCGACTTTACTCCATGTGAATTATCTTAGTGGCAGCTGTAATTTTGTGACCCACTTAGAAATTTCGAAGCAAGTAAAGTCAAGATATTGAGCGAATATAAATACGATATAAACTCTTATCATTTTCTTGCTGATACGGCTTGAAAGTGAGCGGAATTTTAACATTATTTTAATAAATGAAATAAAGGTAATAAAACTGCGATAAATACCTGTCTCGGCATGAACGTCGCCATCATGTTTGTCAATTGATTACCCCATCTGCAACGTGCCTATCAACTTTAAACAAATAGAAAGGCTATAGTGGACTAAGTAAATTTGAATTGTCATTTACAAATATTGTCTCTAATATTCTCATTGAGATCTCTAAAAATGAAGTAACATATAATAAGCTAATAATAGGCAATCAAGTAACATTTCTTTGTCATTTGAAATACATGTAAGATCTTAACGCGATCATTAGTAATTTAAACTCATGAAAAAGACATATATATATAACATTTACCATATATCTGTTTTATCGGTAAAATGATCGTGTTCAACACTACTTTTCTTAGTGTATCTTCCGCCGCCCGTCTTAAAGTTTAAACGGTCAATCCATCCCTCAACATAATTGATAGGCGACGACAAACCAGTCTTGAAAAGCATGCGCCTATAATGGCGTCATTAACGAGAGCATCGTTCTTTAAATTATAGGTCTCACCCTGTTACCTCATTTGCGTTAAGATTTCTACTTCTCACGTCATTTTAGAGAATGCATTGTGTATTGCGTTATACTCAAGATGTCATCAAGATGTTGTGAATAACCACAGTCTTTCTTGACACTATGAATTACTGCATTATAACAAATGTTTTTTAATGCCTGTAGGTAAATCTTGAATAAAAATATATATCTTACCATTACTAACAATACTCACTAACATACTAATAATAGGTTTTATATTTTGGCAATTGCGTGTTATTTTTTAGTAAGTTCGCAGTAAAACATCATTTTATTATATGTGATGTATCGACAAAAGAAGAAATTCGTACAGAAAAACGAACGGAATCTGTATTTAAGCATGGCATTCGGAATGACCAAATGTTTGTCTGAATCATGATATGTTTTTACCCTAACGTACTCAGCTTTACTTGATCAGACTTTCAAAAATATGTGTAGCGCTACAATATGAAGAGCGTGTAAAGCCTTTACAGCACATAGCTCCCGTGTTATTTAAAATTAAATGACGTATGTATGTTTTAAGCGTGTCTTGTATTGGTGAGTGTTAGAATATTTAACTAAAGTTTCACTTTGTTTACATTTGAATGAATGACTGAGTATTGTATGATATAAGAAACGTCGTAAAAAGAGAAGTTTTTCTTCAACAAAGTTTAATAAACTAGTTCTATCGATTATAACCATATAATTTAAAATGTGACCTGATCCAACAAGATTGCAAATGGAACAAAGTGCTATCTTTGTAAGATCTGCTTATACTTAAGTGTGTCTTATTGCACATGCCAATATTCTTGTTTACTCTTTTGTGATGCTGAACTAACAAGCTGACATTTTACTGGCTACTAAAACATGTTGGACTCGAGTCTGCTTGGTAATGATTTGATAGCGTTCGTCTTAACTGCGTTGTTATGCTGCATCCTTTCTGACCGGTAATATCAGCCTTAACGATGAAATTAGAATGATGTCAAACGTCACTTCTATTATAGACTCCATTATCAAAGCTTGTATTAAATGATCTCAAAGGAAATACATTTACAATCATTCAATAAATTATAAAGTATTACGTCGGTTTTTTCTCGACGTTTACTCTTTATACCAAATGAAAATGTATATCTATAGAAGCCAAACAAAGACAATCGATTAGTTGTGATAAATACTTTCTATTTACACCTATTAAATAAAGATCAATTTAACAAATATTGTATTCAAACGCGGCTTTCATAAAAGTAATTATCCTTTAAAATGCATCAGTGCATATTGAAAAATTAAATGAGTTTTTTCAAAACAATAACGGCAATCTAAAAAGCATTTACGTTTTACATGAACATTTTACTAAATTGAGATTTAAAATTCAAAAATGCGCAGAAGAAATCTCTTGACCACAAGAACATGTACATGGTTCTCAATCTGTTGTGCTCAGATTATCTATGTCGACATCTATCTATCTAAAAACCATTCAATGTCTCCTCCATAAGCCTGGGAGGAAGAACATTATTCATATCCGTCAACATTTCAGACTATGAAACAAGTTCCTGAACTGTCACAATTATCGCGCGCGTCTTTATTTCTATTGTAAGCTATTTCCGGCCGGGGAAATTTCAATCCTGAAATACATTGTGCGGGTATTATAGTGTGTGTTCACACTTTTAGCAAACCGTCTCGGTAATGTGCGCAGCGCTGTTTAATAGGACAAAAACTGGAAATATGGCGGGTTTTGTGTACGCATCAATTTAAAATCATGTAAAATAGTTGTGAGAGCTGATAAAGGATAAACTCATATATCCTCTTTCCATTAAAATTTCAATATCGTCATTTATTTCAAGGATACCTTCAGTTGAACGTTGTATGAAACAATTTATTTATCAGATTTATATAGTGTGCAATTGCATATAGTAATTATGTCAAAATATAAACCAAATACGAAGGTATATTGTACCCTCTCAATTCATTAAGCATTTTGCAAAAGTCGAAGGGATAACATATTCATATTTATGGGTAAATCAATGATTTAAATTTTAACATGTATCAGCATAAGTTGCATTTAAGCAATCAACACAATTTTGATATTTAATGTAACGTATTTAAATCTTTAAAGCTTCAAGAAAAGCATTAAAAGTTCATATTTTTACGATATACAATGTACAAGGCATTTCTAAACCAATGTCTGAAAGGCAGTATTTAATACGAGTAGACTATTTCATTGAACGTAAGTCATTATGTTGTTGAAGTATTTTATAACAATGAGATTATTGATTAAGTTGGAAAAAACAAGGTTGTTTCATTTTACATGCAATTGAAAAGAGCTAAGAAACATTCTTAACATAAATATATTCTATGACTGTATGTGTAATTTTATTGGGACTTTATGAAACTGTGGGTTCCCCACAACTTATGGAATGTTTCATTTAATAGAAACCGTAATTCGTCTTGTGTATAATGACTGATGTTGCCAAATGTTTCTTGTATGAAATAAGAACAGATTTTCTAAAGTAGAACGTATTGTTATGAAGATAATGTTTATTTACACTGTGTTTTGTGGATTTATATGGGGCCAAGTGTTAGGTTCAGCATGTTTTGGTTTACATCCCTGTGCTTTGAAATGACCGCTTTAGGGTGGTAATCTAAGCTTCAATAATTGTATATGTACTTTTGTGTTTTGTGCAGTTTAGTGTATCGTATAGGCAGTTTGTCACTTGCCTTAAATGGAAGACAATACATGTTTATTATAATTTTGTGTTTGGAGATCATTTATCCTGAGTATTTGTTTAGATTTTCAGTTCTCGTTAATGAAGACTTCATCTTCTGTTTCGAAATGTTAATGAAGAAATATTAATTGTAACTAAACAAACATGTGTATTAACCTTATCAATGCATACATATGTTCATTTCAAATGGACTCTCATAACTTTAATATATGCTAATTAACCGTGCATTAAATGATACTTAAATCACAAATAAGCTAAATTAGAAAAAGTGATCGGATTCCTTATGCTTATTCTGCGCATGTCAAATAAAGTTTCGTAGTAAATATCGAACATTCAAAATAATACATATTTCAGAGTTATACGGTAGCCTTCTACAACACACGTTTATTTCGAAATTTAAAGTAATACAACGCACATGGCAATTCAACAAAAAATGTAAAGGGTGTTTGTAGTTTAAATTGATGTCCATACAGTACAGGATGCAGAATCAACGGAATTTCCCGGGTTTTACACACGGGCTGGACATAATGTAAACACACCGTTGAGAACTTTATTTTTGCAAATATCTCGAGTTATTGAAATACATTTGCAAAAATATTTAGTGCTTACAAGACAGTTTGTGTTGCAGTTTGTTCCGATGTCTTTAAGTAACGATCACGCTCAAAACTATCGAATAATTCGTAAAATAAAGCTAACCAATACAAAAATCAATGTTCCTTTTAGCAAAATACAAAATTTAAACGTTAGATGTTTTCTGGTAATATTGATTTAGCGTGATAAGAAATGCTCGTTTTTATTTTTTGTGTCACAAATAATTCCTCTTTTATTTCCCGCGAAATATCCGAACATTAACGAGCGAACGCGAGATTGGATTTGGTCAGTGTCGGATAGCTTCGGCAGCAGATTTCTGTGATAGCTTGTATAAATTATGCAAATGAACGCAACCCGAATGAATCCGATCTTGACTCGATATCATCCACAAAACGAACGTAGATGACATCGTGTAATGATGTTTAGATGCTTAAAAGTTGCCGAATGTTTGTATTTTTACGTTTTTACACCAATGTTACTTGTTTTTAGGGTCTTCCTATTGTAAAAAACCAGCGTATGGTACTGTTTGTAGTTGAAATTGTTTATATAGCATAATACAGTACGTATGTAGCATTGGTTAGCGTGATAGTGACGTTAAGGAATAAGAATAAATCATTGAATACGTCTGAAATCGTTGATAAAATGTCACGTTGCGTGACGCATTACCGTGTACAATTAATGCAGTAGATACCGATTTTTTAACAAGAATACAGGCTTATTACATAAAGATATTCCGATGTAGTTCACATTGCAGCATTAAAATCTGTCTTGTATGCACTGGCTGAATTTCTTAAGAAAAATAATTTTTAAAAAGTTATTTTATAAGAAGACACAAATGTTATCATCCTCGTTAGAGTGTCAAGATTATTCCAGAATTGTATATCTGAGATAGCTCACTACGACCTAGGCTTTGAGGTCATGTGAAGTTCAAATTACACATTTATTATCCAATGTTTCTAACATATTATTTTGATATCATAAAACAATATGGTGTTGTGTGCAGTTTTGTTAAAAAAAATAATTTATAAGTTTTAATTTATCAATTGCATACATAAATTATCATGGTAAGCAAATGGTATATAGTAGTTTAGCAAAGTAATACGGAAACAATGCAAACAATGTCATTCGAAATATCTCTCCCATGATAAAACTACTTAAATAATTATTTGATTTTAAATATGTTTAAATTGGTTAGTCCTTTACATTTATAATAAAGCATGATTGAATAAAGCCTTTGTTAGAGTAATATTATTACAAATGTACATAATACAGCTACCGACTAATATACATTAAATACTTTCCACAGCGCATTCTCTTGTAAAAGGTATTTCAAGTGATGAAACAATTTGACTCATAAACAATCCCGTGCGAGCACACGTTCAACGACAAGATATTGGATCGTGAAATCTCGGACCAAACCTTTTTTTTCGTTCAAAATATGATATGTAAGTTCGGTTCACTTAGGCTATTATTTTAACATGTTACACTTTCTCTTTCTTTGTCTCTTAAAACTGGTGTCGACATATACTGTGAACATCTTGTTGACATTCCATTTGAACATAATCATTCTTTCAACGAAAATAAAATCACGTAAAATAAAAATATAAGTATGTAAAATCATCTAAGTGGAGGTAGACACTATACATAAGTACCTTTGAAACAAGTTAATTGTTCTATTAACTGAGTTTGTATATATTGTTGTACCAAAACAATAATATATAATGCATATATTTCACTGTGAAAGGTATAAACTTTGTTATAACAGGCGAAACACAAATCGTGCTAGCTCGTGTTTACCTCTGTTTTACAATTGTTTATCTCAGTCCATCACAATGTTATATTTTAATCATTTTGGTATAACATTTGCTTTTTTATGTATACTTGCTTTTTATTTATCGTCATTTTCTGGTGATTGCGACATGATACAAAGGTGCTTACGTTTGATTATATTTTGACTCCATTTTTAAGTTTTTATTTTCCTTTAAATATGAAAATTCGCTTCCTGTTATCGTCTTTATGGTTTTTGTCAGTCGTCTTGGACTGGTAGGCAGTCTAGCAATTCAAATTGATGTGAAAAAAGAAAAATATTATATTATTTCTTTTTTTTTAAATATTATTTCTTTTTTAATCTAATAAGATAATTGATTATATATAAAAGAACACACAGAGTTGTCACTGATAGAAATATTACAAACCATGGTCTAAAACATTATAAGGCATATTTTATGTATACTTTGTTAAAACCATTATTTGCAAATGAAAAACATGTATGTATATAATGTATGCTTAAAAAAGAAAAAAGACAAAGGGAAAATTAAGTTTTGAAAGTCGTATTAATGATTTTCTTTTTCAAAAATGGCAAAAGTGTAAGTTTCGACCAAAACATAAGGGGCACTGAAAGTTATCAATTTTATAAGTCAATGTAATAGAACAATACTATGTTTAGATAATTATTTTAACGTTTTTGGTAATAAGGTGAAGTAAACCAATAAATACAATTATTTAATTGCAAAAAACAATTTTGCAATAAACTCATCACATATGTACATATTGATTTCAAATGATTGGGATCTGTAAAAACAAAGTCTCAAATATGCACAATGTTCATTGCAAGGAGATACCATGTATTTATCTTGTTATTGGAAACACTCTCCCTCCGTTTCCATTTTGAGGGGATGGTAACCATTTTTTGATGTTCTGTAAATCCAGACGGTCGTAGTCGGTATGCCTGTCTGTTGGTAGGGCTAGTAGAAATCCCAACAAAATTAACTACGATAAAATCCACGGACAAAATTTAATGGAAATCTAATATGTTGACCGAAATGTCGATTCCTTAACCCAGTGACTACGACGTAATGTTAACAAAGAACATTTATTAAGTGTATTTCTATAGAAAATAATATGAATATAATTATTAAGGGCATTTAACACAAACATGCTTTGTTTTCGTCGTATTAATGTATAAATAATCACCAATGCAGTTTACACTTTTTTCACTTACGTTTGCAATCGTGAAGATGTGTCTGTTTCTTTTTTTCACAAAATTCCGAAGAAATAAACACTCATTTAACATTGTAGGGTGTATGTTTACAAATACAATCCATCATCATCCACAATCAGCTAAATGCGACGTTAAGCGTCACTTAAAATGACAGTACTCATTAGAATAACATCTAGCGAACGAATTTTCACAATTGGTAGCTCTTAAATATAATAAGTCGGCTATAGTCGAGACTTTATGCAGTGGCATTTGGTTTCTAAGACACTTTCTCTTCAAATGCCCATCTAGACTTGTATGTTCCGTTTGTGATATATAGTGGTTATTTATTTATTATATTTGTAATACTGTTCGCAGCAAGTTCAGAGTCTACACCACGTGGTATGAGGGTACATATAAGTAGTCTTTCGCATTAAAACAAACATGAAAAAAGGTTAAGGACGTGCCTTCTGTCATGTTTTAACTATTTACTTTTTTAATGCCTCACACAAGTCTTTGGACTAAATTACCGTAACATGATCTGACTTTTTAATCCACTTAATATATTTATTTGATCATTGGACAATTTAAGTATATGTTTGTTGACTGTTTGTAAAGCAATACATTTATAGAGTTATAAGCCGTATTATTAGACAAAATACGAATATATTTACACAGTATTACGAAGAATCATGAATGCTTATGAATGATATAATGAATCCTAATAATTAATTAATAATATTAAATCAATTGTTCTACGTCAAGCCAAATTTAAAATAGAAACAACTTGTAACGCTAACAAATATCAAGAACGTCCTTATATTAACTACAACATGAACAACTTGTACTGAACCCCGTTAGTTCTTTGAGGGCGACTTATCATACTCCACGCGATAAACGATGCAAAACTAAGCCATGACAAACGACACTCGACATTGAGCAGCTACGAACGACATTTGAGGATTCGAAATCACGCATGGAACATGTTGGCAGGAAATGTATCATAATAACTTGCACGGCATCGGCTGCAGATCAAGAAACATGTTAGATAAGAGCAGAATATTAAGAGATGATATACTGTCATCTTGAAACGTCATTAACACGATATGTTTTGTTATTCTAATTTGAAAGCTATATACTGTCGAGGCATCCTTTGCTTTGCCACATCCTGAGCATCCTTATTGACGTACGATTCTAAGTTGATCCATTTCGATGAAAAGGTTGTCATTGATACCAGTGAATTATAATCAAATAATTTCACCCCAGATCGATTGAATGAGTTGGTGTGTGATACTTACACAATTGTAGATAATATTGTTTAAATATTCGAGTCTGCAAGTAGCCAAAATTAAGGTGAAAAACGTATTGTTTATTATCGATGTCATCATTTAAATGATAAAATCGAGTGGCTATGTAATTTGGTATTGGATTAAATTGTTTTCAGCAGATAAGTAGTCAAGTTGGCACAAATAGGTTTGCTTATTATGTGTAAAAACGATACATACATATTATTGAATTGGCTTTGGTGCAATCTTTAAAAAATATTTAAGTGAATGATTATGGTTCTTTTGCAAGGCACTTTTCATCTTTGATATCAATACACTCATGCAGTGCCGAATTAAAATAGTGTAGCGTATCTGAGATATAGCCCTAAAACTTTACCCAAAACAAATACAACAAATGGCAATGACTCTATATACATAAAGTTTAGATGGTGTAATGGTTTTTGAGCATGACACTTATCATCGTTGATATCAATACAATAATGGAGTTTTATATTGTAGTCTTGTATTGTATCTGAGATATAGCCCTGACATGTTGCATCATAAAAAACAACAAACTCTTATTCAAGAAAGTTTAGGGTTATGGCTCATGTGCATGTCACTTCTCCTCATTGATATCTATACAAACATAAAGTTTCATGTTTATATGTTACATAGTTTCTGTGATATAGCAATGGGAAGTTTTGTGACAGACGGACGGACTGACGGAATGACAGACGGATGGACGGATGGACGGATGGACAATGCAAATGATATATATTCCTGCGCCTTTGGACAAGTATATACATGAGCAGTTATTATGCGGTGTACAGATTTAACTAATATAACAAACTAATATGTCAGGTTTGTTATTGATACTTCAAAAAAACGGTGCCATTTAAGGCTTATCTCATTGGTTACTTCATCACAGACTGTTTGTAAAATGCCTCAACGAAAAGAACACTATTATCATACATCAATTAATCACCATCATCATAAAAGACCAACATAGGAAATCGTTCTTCATATGAGTAGTTTTTCGCATATGACATGTATTTGTAATTGTGAACACTATGAATACATACATGTACCTTAGGCAGTGCGTAGTCTTAAGGCAGGAATATCTCCGGGAGTGAACAACGTCCCTTCCGAGCTGATTAAGCACGCAGGAGATGCAACGAATGCATAAATGCAGGAACTATGTCAAAATAAATGGGAAAGAGAAAAAGTGGCCCAATCTTGCAATATCATCGATTTTAAGAAAGCTTTCAACGGCGTGTGGCATAATGACCTACGATATGTTATGAGAGTATTCAACTTTGACGAAGGGCTGGTCATCCAAGAACTCTAAGGAAACACAGGCAGTGCAGTACTTCTCAATGGACAACAGGGGGGGGGGGGGGGCTTCTTCAGGACATAATTGCTCCCCATCGCCTACACAGTGCACAAGACCAGCGAGTACCGGAACATGACTGCACCATTTGTTGGCCCACAAGAGCCTCAATTGGCGATCGTCAAACGACGCAAACTAGTTTGGTTTAAACATTTCACCAGGCAAAACTGATCTATGTGGCACGCTAGAGAGAGATCGACGTCGTGACCGTCAGGGGAAAAACCGAATGGACAATGTGCACTCTCATAAAATTAAAAGATTAGACATGTGTTGCTTTTGATGAATTATCGAATTTTCAGTGCACGTTTGGTTCTAGAAAAGGTATATGTATACTCTGTTGTCATCGCGCTTTACAACAAGTAGTAGAAGTTGTAGTAGAAATACTCGCTGTAGTAGTAGTAGTTGCATACCACATTATTTAATATTTATAAGGTAACCAGTTATTTTATTATGACTGGGAACAAACAGCTGGTTTAGCATACTGTTGATACGTCAATTTAATACGAGTATGAAACTTTATATAAAATACAATCGAAGTAGTTTTCGCTGGACTTAACTGCTATTGTGTTAACATCATTAACTGTACCAGTTATTATTCATATGTATATGCAGATAGTCAATTATTACTCGATATGTTATATACTGGTTAATATCGATAGTTAGATGTTTCTTTCTTTCTTAACTGTATGGTAAGTTTCAAGATGTTTCTTTAGATTTAAGATTTAAGTTCGTTATTTGTTAAACAATATTATCTTGTTCAAATTTAAACGTGACAATTGATTACAGACTGAACAGAATCTGTTAAATTTTGTTTGTTAGGCTTAGACAAACTTTAGTAGAAAATGTCAGTTTGACCCATCTTGTGTTTGTTTCCTTTTAAATTATTTGCGAATTTTTATCACTTCATAAAAAATTTAATCAGCCACATTTAAATTACTCCATTTACCACCATTTTATGATAATAGAGACTGTATAAAATATGATAAAGACATTTACTCGGTTACGGTTGACAATCATGGCATTATTGGAGACAATTTACGACAAATGATTTAACACAAGATAAAGATTATGTGTTTGCGTAGGATAATTAAATATGACATGTACCCATGTATCCACTAATATATCAATTCAAACTACGTCACTTAATATGAATAATTAACCACCTGCCTCATCCGTATTACACTTTTACAGCGTGTTCTAAGTAAATCTTCACTTTCTTATTATGACGCTTCTATGCGACTGATTTTTTATCCGTTTCTTGGAGCTTCCCACGCAGCCTCTTAAATACGCATCAATTCAATGACATAAATCTACATGTACGCATGAATTACCATATTGCCTTTCTATAACCTGAGATCAGCAATGGAATCAAATGGTATATCCCCTGTGAAATAGCATACAGGATAATGTGTTGTTTCTGAAAACAACCACATAATCGATTGATGCTTTAAAACTTAATACAACTACAGTAATGGTGTTTGAGTACTTTAAATAAATATGTCATCATAATTTGGGTTCCACCCTTGTACTAATCATCACATCTTTATTATAATTACATTTTGATATTCCATTTCTCTTGTATTGATGAATTATGCCAAAGTTTATGTTCAGCTAACGATATATAAATAACATATACAAAATCAGCTTTTCACTGTCCAAAGTAATTAATGAACATTTTGTCAGATCGGGATAGTTTGACTTCATATTTTTATATTATATACAATTAACAAACTCTCTACGTTAATCTAACCGTAGCGAAACGCAGTAGTCATTACATAATTGTAAATATAGCTTTTCTGTTTAAATAAGCCTCGCCTTGTTAATCCGGGGCTTTATATGAGGAAATAAAGTGTCGAGAAGAATAAGCCTGTGTAAACGCCTTTTTTGTATTTCTTACAAAGTTAGTCTCTCTAAGCCATAAGGCAATTTAAGGATAAAGTGGTGTACCTGATTATCATAAGCAAACTGCCTTCGTAAACTACGCTCCTCTGAAGCATCTGCTTGAAAAGGGCCTGATATCTGAAGACATTGATTAATTGAGCAAAACCCTGGCATGACATTTCCGCGTTTTAGAGTGCACTATTCTCATTTATCCATTTATCACCATTGTCATAACAGGACAATCATAACACCTCGTACTTAATGTAAAAACGTTTCGCTTAAGACGTGTATTGGATATTCGCAGGAGTAGGATAACATACAATGTAAAGCCTCTATTATGTCATAGATACAACTAAAAAGCAATACACAACCCATTATATGGTCTTCACAACGTGTACCATTAAATGTTATAACATGTAATAAAACACAAACAAATACATTGATTTTCCAGCGTTTATTTGCTATAAGTACTGTCGACATACGAAATCCTCATGTTACCAGAAAATGTTTCTGATTTAGCCATACCGACACTCGCACACTTTTACAATTGAAACGCAAAGATACAGGACACAATATAAACAGGTGACATATCTTGAGGGAGATAATCGACGTCATATAAACAAAAAGTATAAACGGATGTATGTCGTTAGTAAGTTTAACATTAATTTAACATAAATGTCCAGGTTTGTCTTCAATAACATTATTCACTCATTACCAGTGGAAAAATCTTACGTCTAAATGGTAACCATAATTTTTATTTAAAAGATTGGTGTACAATTATAATGCGATTTTATATAGCTTATAATACCCAGAGCTTTGGTACACATACAGAGAACAACCATAACTTTAAAATGCGGATATAAAAAGTATTCTTTCCACGTATACTATTGTAAGTATACTTCTGTGGCGCAGTAAAGTTGTGTGGCCCGATGGACTTGATTTGTTTTAAGCGGTGATTGTTGTTGAATGGGATGACGATGATGGCGATGATGACGATGATGACGAAGAGCTAAGTTCTAGTTGAGATGCATTTGCAAATCTGATAATGAACGATAATGTACTTATTCTGTTTGACTATGAAGCTAGCTATCACAATGTATTCATCATATCGTTTTTGTCCCCTATCGGTACTTGGTTTGCGCTCCGTCTGTCTGTCCATCACACTTTTCTGGATCCTGCGATAACTTTGAAAGTTCTTCAAATTTTTTCATGAAACTTGAAACATGGATGGAATGCAATATGGACATTATGCACATCATTTCATTTTGTTCCTACGTCACGAATTCTGGTTGCTATGGCAACAAATATATATAAAAAATATTTACTGACAATGGTGGAGTTTCACCGGCAGGGGAGAATATTGCTTGACAATCTCTTGTTTATCGGGTCACTTATTTTTGTTTTAGAATCTTTGTCAGTATGTCCGTCTTCTCGTGAATCTTGATACCAATGTTCTTTCTTTCAGATCGTCATTGATCTTGGTAAACATGCTGGACGTCTTTTCGATTACTTTGAAGCATAAATAATGAAAATGGTTCATATTTGTTTAAAAAGGGATTTGAACGTAACGGATCAAAAATGAATATATAGTAACTAAACATCAAGAAAATAAACATGTTTGTAAGGATATAAAAACGTGTGTAAATCGAGTTCAAATGTATTGCTAGGTGGTTTTGCAAAAATGAAATTCGTTTAATTTTTTTTACAGAAGAACACATTTTAAGCAACTATTTTCAGATTTTTGCGAGCAAATCGAAATGAAGTTGTCAGTAAGAAAATTAGTATTGTCATTACATTTTATCGGTATTTTTAAGTGCATTATGTTTTGATGAAATAAATTGTCATGATACTCTTGAAATTTATTCAATCGTCTTTAGTTAGAAATAACAGAGCTTGTTGCAAAAACAAATGTTCTAATTATGTCCTTTAGTAATATGAATTCGAGTCGGATGAACTTTTTATATTTGATTTTACACCGTAAATAATTGTTCACTGACGTGATCAAACGACTGCACATGTAAGTTTACATTCTTAAACGTAATATTCACAATAACAATATTCTGCCGTAAGACCTTATCAATAAGTAAGCACGTTCGATATGTTGTCATAACATAGGTTTTCTATACATGTATATTTGTAAGACACCATGACTAATATTTTATACATGCATACCTTATATCTGTTAGGAAACAATGTTTACAGCTACTATTTGTAGACAAGTGATTCATTTTTTAAAGACGCATTAATAACGACTCAACACATTAATTATTTAACATCCAGCACAGCAATCATTAAATATTCTCAAACAAATCCAGATAATTGGTATTTATAAACGTTTTCACCTAGCATATACATCAACTTAATAACCACGGTTAATTACATTTAGATCTGACATATTAAAAAAAATTATATAGAAGCAAATAAAGTATACTACAATAATCACATGTGAACAGTGAATCGCACATAAAGATTTATATACACCACAAGCCTGATGACTACGTTACTAACATGTTCCACGGAAATGTTTACTGAATTATTTATCCAAAATAGAATACTGATTACGTATCACTAGCCAGCAGCAGCAGTGTATATTTGCATTATTGAATAGAATTAAAAATACATACATACACACACACACATATATATATATGTATATATATATATATATATATATATATATATATATATATAGTATATAAATACAAGTCCACGGCATTAAGAATAGATTCAATGCAAGTGTGTAAGGCCGACAATGAATAACACGCTTAAAAAATACATCTTATTACATCAGTTGAGTTTAAGACATGTTTAGGGCGCGGGGCACTCTATCTTGGTTGAGAGGAAATTGTTTGTGAGTATAGACTGGGAATTTATAAATCATTACGAATTTGGCGGTAGGTTTAAAATGCATGTATTAGTTTTCACGACTCCTATAATACATGCGACAGCTACTGATAATCGTGCATAAGTTATCGCGAAACATCTGATTCATGAACGCGTAGATGACTGGGTTTGCCACGTTGTACACAAAGTACATATAGAAAACAATAGTGTCGAATGCCAACCATTCGTGGGCCATCAACCAGGCTGGTAGAAAAGCGATAATAAACACAATCGTCACAATAAACAACATGATCGCAGTTTTAATGTTCGCCAGTCTGTTATGGTCTTTCTTCTCTTTTTGTCTCTCCACATCGTTAGACCTTCTAACAACCGTAGTACAAATTGGTTTCGTTTCCAACATTTCGGTACGTCCATGTTCATGGTTATTTGATATTGTCAGTGTTGTGCTGACTGTCTGTCCTTCCATCTCTACGTGTAAATTGTTCACCGTGTCCTTCTTTGTTTTGCGCAATGGTGTATGTGATAGAGGCATCGTACTTTCGTCTGTTTGACACTGCATGTTAACCTGCTTAACCCTGCTCTCTTTCTTTTGTGCTCTTCGCTTGGCCCTCTGTCGGGTAACCGAACTATATATTAAGCAGTAGAGTATCAGCACAATTATCAAAGAACACAGATAAAACGAAGAATATATTTTTTGGTAAACTTTTGTAAAGCTGCGCGAAACAATAACCGCATTTGCGTCGCATGTTCCATTATATACAACTTCTGTCACTGTCTGATAATTGACAACATTATACGGGGCGCCTACGGTACTTTTACCTCCAACAACGTGGTCGCGTGTGTAGTTTTCATTGGATCCAAAATCAATGTTGCTTGAGATTGACTCGTTATATGGTAGATCTCGTGTTTCATTCCTATTCACGACTTGGTAGACGCCTTGGCCGAGGGCGGTTATTAATCCTAGAATGACGGCAAAGCACGCAAGAACACCTACTATAACTTTCGCCCGCAAGACCGTCATCACGTGCGAAAATGGATGGCAGATGCAAATGTACCTGTCAACAGCTATTGCAACCATAATGAACGCCGACAATGGCACTGTGCACGTGATCAGAAACTGGTACAACTTGCACACGCCGTCATACATGAGCTCATATTGTACATGGATTGCTATGACTGTGAGGGGAATTATGGCGAGACACGTGACAAAGTCTGTACCCGCAAGAGCCAAAATAAATATAGTTGACGTCAGTTTGCCGGTGGTGCGCGTGAATACATAAAGAACAAGTCCGTTGCCGAGCGTACCTACGACACTAAACAGACACAGGATTGTGGTGATGATGGTTCCTGTGTAGTCGCCCCCGGCTGTACGGTCAGCTGCAAGCGACGGAATTAACGTCGCTACGTCAAGAGGCGGCTCTGTGACATTCCAGACCTTCCAAAGGCGCTCAACCTGTTGGAGGTATGTCCTGTTACGGGGACTGTCCATCGTCAATTAATGCTCCCACATGGTTGGTTATCTGAAACATGTCCATTTCCAGAGGTTGTTATATTTAGCATATATATGCATGTGTAATTTCAAAAAAGGCAATTGCTGTTCTCAACTATATAGAACACTGTGTTTTGTAAATATACAATCAACAACAAAAAGGACCTTATGCAATATTATTTCTTTCATAATATACAAACGAAAAGTATCAGTCATTATATTAAAGTATTGTTCCGTTAATGTCCAGGTACTATTTATTCTAAATTTTCATTATTCATTGTTTTATTTATTTACATTTTATGTGATTAGGAATAAATATCGTATATACTAGCTTAAACTAGTAAAGAGGCCTACACACTTTTTAAACAGCAACAACATGTCAAAACTTATCCCATAAACACATTTCATTTCATGTATACTACATCAACAAACACAAAACAAAACGAACGATATTTTGATTACTTTTCCAAGACAACAGTAGCAATATATTTTTCTCGAGACAGTTAAATATTAAGTAATCTTCTGCAGTTTAATTCATGTCTTTGTTATTGCTATGTTTTTAACGTCATACTATGCCATATATTTTTCTTAAAACAAATAATTTGTCTATATTGGTGTTGTTTTGCTCTTTTCGTTTTTCATTCTGAATTAATATTTTGCTCTCTCTAAACAAAATGAGATTGATTCACTGTATCTAATTATTTTAACACAGAAGGGTGCCCTATAGATGAAGGATTAAAGCATTCCCACCATGTTATTGGATATCTAAGGGAAGGTTTCCGATCGCGAGGCATCAACTGGTTAACAGAGTTCACGACCAATTAACTATCGTCGTCATTCAATTAAATATTTTCGTCATTCAAAAGCATCAAGAAAAAAAAACATTCACGAAATCGCCGTCAAACTGAAATTGTGGGCGGGTAGAAGTGTTATAAGACGATCATGATAATATGGATGCAACCCATATACCGTGCTCCAAATATTAAACCGTACTCCAAATATTAAACCGTAATCCAAATATTAAACCGTACTCCAAATATTAAACCGTACTCCAAATAGTCGCGAGCTGTTTAGACTGATATCAGTTATATTCAAATGAACATATAATATTATCCGAAAAAAATCATTCGGTGCCACATTTTTCCAGTTTAACTAGTATACACAAAGAAAAATGTATGTTATATTTAAAAAAAGCACTTACTGTCGATTGATCCAAACATTATATAGGAAAAATGTTCATAAAATTAGTGGTTAAAAGTGGACCAGTAATATTATTGGTACCTTTGTGTATGAAACTTAACCGTTCATAACGAATGAGATCGTAATTTAATGCGAAATGAAGCACTTTCAAAGATTTAAAGTGAGAATTATGTAAAGTTTGTATTTGTGTGTACGCCACATAAATATAACAAGATTCCGCTCTTCTGCTCGTTACTCTATGCACAACTGCGGTTAAGCATAATTGGAAGCAGTCTTATCCATATGAAGCTCTCAGAACCTTGGCTATCTGGAGCTTATTTTGTAATCACGGTACTTGTATCCTACTGCTTATTATCCTCTACTTGGAACTGTCAGCGAAGTCTCGAGGGAACGCCTAAATTTCATGACATAAAGCGACATGAAGCATATATTCCCCTCATGAGGCTACGTATGCACTATTATCAGTCCAGATAAATTAGATGTAATACGCTTTCAAGCTGTCCAATACGCTTCTAATGGCGACGTTAAACGTTTTATGGATTTAATATTAACAATGAAGGTAATATTTTTCTCTGCATTAATTGGACTGGCAACTTCAAGTCTAGAGTATTTATTGCAGGTTCGTTTGCTGCTATAGATTCGTTTTCATGACTTTGAATGTAACCGTGTTCTAAAATCTAGAATATTAACGGAATGACATTTGACCAAACGAAAATTTCAACAAAATGGAACGTTCTTTCGTGTATCAATTCACTGAAACGTTGTGATATTGAATTTCATATTAAAATATGTTGAAATTTAAGGTATCAAACAATAATAAGTGTTGCTTCGATGAATCTTTTATGCCAAGTTATTGAATGATTTTCTGACAACACGTAATATACAGCTGATATACTAAAAATTGTAAATAAATACACATTTTTGATAATTGCTTACTAAAAAATACTTAACTATCACTAGTTAAGATCGCCCTTTTTAGACTGTATATCTTTTAAGGTAGGAATCCTAATCTTATAGTTGCCCCACTTCAGTGATTATTGCACAATTCTTGAGAGATTGGTCAATGGCTATCAAAAATCTGCCAGATAGAAATGTCTCGGAAAAATATTGCGCGGAAGTGGCAATAAATCATCCGTCATCCAGAGGAGGATTTTCATAATTTCCGAATATTACTAGAAAGTTAAATTGTGCAACGTATTTTAAAGGGAAAATATAGTTCTGTGGGCAAGAACTATGAATAGTTTTAATTATTTATCACGGTTTAAATACTTCGCAATTTTACATTTCCAAGTTGATCATTTTACTCGAATTTTAATTTTACCCTCCAGTATCAAGTAGAACATACTCAACATTTATATATAGCTAGTTATATCATAATATACCCGAACCATAATTCCAAAACGTCTAAATAAACATGAGATACTTGTACATTTTCCACAAGCGTACCTCTTTGCAACATTTCTTATTTTGTATAGCGCACAAACGCGTCCATTATTATGTTCATATTTATATATCCGAATGACGCATGCATCCCAACTAAAATAAGCCAAATATATTAGTTATCTGCTCAAACACATGGCATTGAACACATTTAAAGGTTTACTAAGCCTTCTATACAGACAGCAATGCCTCGTGTTATAATATAATCTAATGCAGTCATGAACACATCTGTATTAAAGGCTCAAGTAGTCGCATGCATCAGTGCTAATACAAAGCAAGTGGAATAATGTAGTGCAAACAGTTTCCATTTATATAAGTTTATATAACGAAGGAATGGAAAGGAAAGCGTGCATAAAAAATTAAATAAAGGACGCAATTATCAAATGTATGTGCAGATTGGGTCTGAGGTGTGCATTAACTATTTAGGACGTTGTAAACAACGTCCAGGTGAGTGTTCCTTAAATGTAAGATTACAACGAAATTGTACCATTGTGTTTGGGTCAGGAAAATATTATCTGACATATATTTGTGCAATTATAATTGCGGAATGTATAACATTTGAAATAAAAAGGTTCTCTATTTTCATATTTCCTTTAATCGGACATATCATTTTCAAGCTAAGAACAGTGTCATCGATCTAATCTACAGTGTAAGTTGTAATCAATATTTTCTTATCAAACCAAATGTGCATTTTTCAATTGTGATTAACGCTATTGAACTTCACTATGTATATTGTTTGATGTGATATTTATTTTATTTTACTATATTAATATTAACTGCAATTGTAATTAAAAGACCCTCGTTGACCAATTTTTCTCTGTTGGTTTGTATAACCCAAGAACAAGTTGGGTTAGTATGAATCATTATTCTTAGTTCTGTAAGGAAACGCATCCAAAATGAATGGGTTATATCAGTTTTAGTACTTTTGATTTTTGTTAATTTATTAGATTTGTATGATATGTACTCAAATGTAAACAATTTTATGAATTGTATAATTAAACAGATAAATGTTGTTTTCACTTTCATAAATAAATACTTTTATTTTATTGTATTTATTTGGAAATATTGTTCTTGTTTTATATACATTTGGTTGTCCCTAACGAATTAAAGCTGATAAATATACGCAGCATTGAAACATTTTGTTCGTGTTATTATCATTTAAATTGTGAATTTTGACAAAAATAGCAGTTGAGGAATGTTTGTTAACCTTATATAGTAATTTTCATAAGACAGACCTCACACTTACCTCACAATTAATCAGAAAATTACAGACTTATAAATAAACATTTACTTCTATCAATCGCAATCGAACTTCAAAACAAAATTATTGATAATTTAAATTCAACAAAAGCTTACGTTATGCATTTTGGTTGATATTTATTAGAGCTTTAGACTGGACAAGAATCCAGAACCCAGCATCACGCTGCAGTTTAGAATTCTTCTTAAAGACACACGAGTTATGTATTATTCTGAAACGTATTCTTTGAATACCAAATGCATTATGCGATAATGCAACGAACAATTCCTTATAGAAACAGTCAGAAACTTACTATTGAAAGCATATTACATTCCCTTTTTACGTGGGCATGTCGCATATCAGGATATCGGTCTTTAATAATGAAAACATTCATATCTTTCAGAATTATGTATGATTCGTAATGTCCTTTTTTCCTGTTTCATTTAACCAAATGGATCAATATTTCCAGATAATATAAATAAAATAACTGTGCAACTCTTTATTTAAATCTTCATAGGCGGAATATTGATATAAATCGTTTATCATCGTCGTTAAATCTGTATCATTGAATAAATCTGACCTCAATATTATTTTCGACAGTTTCCTTATAACCACCAGTGATTGGATGGCGTTCTAATAGAGGTTTGGAGATGTTTGACCTCGGAATGAACTTGTCAATCAGGCATTAATAAGATTCTCTTAAAGATGTCCTGGAGTATTTAAGACAGATTAAACATTTAACTTAGCATTTCCTGTGGCTTTTATACAGAGAAAACGGGCGACTTCAAGTAGGAAAAGCTAGCGTCACCTCCATTACGGTTAAGAAGCTTAAAATGTTCTGGTCGTATGTATATTTGCAACAAGGAACTACCAAG
The DNA here is from genome assembly GCF_020536995.1 of Dreissena polymorpha. Lineage (NCBI taxonomy): Eukaryota > Metazoa > Mollusca > Bivalvia > Myida > Dreissenidae > Dreissena > Dreissena polymorpha. The sequence continues at coordinate 108,834,795 of NC_068359.1, forward strand.
GGCATTCAACTGATATCCCTGTGATGTTTTAAAGACTTGTACATAAATTTAATAGCGCCCTGCGAGGTCCTGCGATCACTTGTGTGAAACAGACACTGTTGTAGAAAGCGTATGTACAAATCTGAAATCATGCGCAGATACAAATTCCCGTTTCATTTTGCCCAAAAAGCTGTCGCTGATCATATGTTGTCAACTTAGATTACAGCGGATAGTCTCTCACACAGATTCCATTAAATGCGGCTTAGATACTTCAGTCGTGATGTAATGAGATTTCATTATTAGATATTAACTCCAAGCGTCAATATTTAACCAGCATGCGAAACCACCAGAGCTGGCTGAACGTCAATTAATTTCACGGCTTTAATCTGCTCACTTTTATCTCTCTTAGTGCCATGGGTGATTAAAAAAACATTTCCTGACTTTCAGATTATGTTAGAGAATAAAAAGCACTGTACAAAAATAAGCCAACGACCCTATGTGTTCAAATTTACACCACAATTTCAGTCTGAAATTATTTCTAAGTCGTGCTCTATTAAGTATTCAAAATGTAGCTACGCAAAGATTTATATCAATAACACAAAATACATAGTTTCATAATTTTCACAATGTGTATCCAGGAAAAGGCTGATGCAGTCAAAAATGCATTTTCAATATTTGCATAGGGAATACAGATGTCCAGTTGCATCACAGTTTGCATTACTTTAAAGAAGAAAACAATAATTTGTAGAAAGGATTCTTTTACGGTTGCGGGTATCCCAGGAGAAGATTATTTCTTTAGTTAAATAAGGAAGACAATTTGTTAACAAATATTGATAACAATGCGTATGATAATTAATATTTGTTGTTTCATAATTCTCTTAAACCATACACAGATAACAAAAGCTAAAGTATACTTTAGTATGTTTTTCACCTGTCAGTAACAAATGTACGCTTTTGTTGTTTTCGTGTTCATTTAGAGTTTAATCATTAGAGCAACGTCTGATTTAAAATAGGCTAGTATTATTCCAAAACACTTGTATTGCAGACAATATGACAACCTGTTATGATTTAATATATTATAATAATCGTTTGATTTCTACGAGTTTCTTTAAATTAGAAAACAAAATAAACAAAACATGTATTTTAATATATATATAATGATTAAATAAGCTCAACCAGTATATAAAGCAAACATTGAATCCTACAACCAATTTTAACCTATTAAATCTCATTTCCAAAAATATCATATTTCATTTTGTGCAAAAGTGAACACTTGATGACTTGCTTTAACGGCAGTCTCAAGTTGCTCAAATTATGTTGTGTTGTATAACTGAAGTTGAAAAAATAAATACTATTTCTTCAGGATATGTAAAAAAAAAAGTATGTCAAACACATTTGAAGTGTGTCGTATTGCAAAAATGAAAAAAATAATTTTAAAAAAGGAAACAAAACGACTGCATACCTTAAACTAAGCGTTGAATCTAAAAAACAAGTTATTTAAACCTAGCACACCATGTTTGTATGTTAATATCGTTGTATGCGTTTATTACTAATTTTACTGTAACTTCAAACAGGGTGTGTGCATCTTTATATTTTAAGTTCAGTCTGACATCTGTCTAAATAAATAGAGTAAAAGGTTTATGTTCACATTATATTGATGAACGATTAATTCGAATATAAACATCAAACCATGCTTTAATAGAACATTCCGTACGCCCTGAAGGGCATATCTGTTTCATTCCGGTTGATTGTGTAATGTGTATAACATTAATTTGGGATTAAAAATTGCAGCATTATAACATTTAATTAAAGCATCAACCTCTTTTATTCATTCCGTTACTCATTATGAGAATTGATGTTTTTTTCATGTCTACATGTCATCTAGACATCGTTATTAAATGTAGATACCAAAGAGGCTTAAATTGCAAGCAAAGTTTAGAAAAAAAATATTAAAATGATCATGATCTTAGAGTTTGTTTACGAAGAAGAAAGAGGAAAGAGTAAAGAGTAAATTATTGTGATCGGAACGTGTACGTCACCTATGTTATTATTTAATGTTATGATTGAGCCAAACAAAACTTACTAATATTTGTTAAAGTATTGCGTTCACTGTGCTGCACATTCTCATCTTTAAAGAGCACAATAAACTTTAAGAATAAATCCATAATATATTTGCCCATTTCTTGCTTTGAAAAGAGAATTTTAAAAAGTTGTTTAACGTGTCTTCTTTATTTTAGATTGTAAGTGAAACTCGTTCGACACAGTTTGTCATGCTGTGCGATTTATTTCCTTACAACAACACTTTTTATTTACTTCAATCAATAGAAGTCTTTTTAGTTATAACATAATTATAACAATAAAAACGAAAACACGAACAACAATGTACACAATAAAATATTAATTAAATAATAAACACAATAATATAATTATTATTAAATCACAAAAGAATTGCATCAAAATGTTGCAATTTTTATCGCTTATTTGATATATTTTTTTATTGCATCTATACAATATACCTCCGTGTCTGTCATCACAATCTAATCACCTACCTGTGAAGTAACTCGTAAATGATGCCAACAAGTTTGTCAATCATAATGACGAGCCTAGAAGAATTTAAACCAAATCCCCGAACACACAGCAGAACACCATTAAAACAAACGCCGCTTTCACGGAACTGTCACATCACATGAACGGCAATGCTCTGAATATACGGCTTGACTTCCCAGCCAACGGGAAAGTGCGTCTCTTACGATAAACAGCAGAAACTCTCCGAGCTTTCCAATATGAAAATGGTTTCTTATAGGAGCACGCGTTGCATCGTCAACTGTGATCGCCTCCTGGTAAGTGAAGCAACAAGATATTCCTCGAGCGACAATCTTGTCTTCATAAATCGATACACATATGGTGTTTCTTTTAAATTACTTCTTCTAGGATTTCACTATTTGTCGCTAGACATTTCTGATTCATAAACAATTTTTACTTATGTTAAGAATCACGCAAACTGCTGTTGGGCTTTTAAATGAAAATTGAAAATTATTTCGTGCGTGTACCCGCACAAAAGACAAATGATAACACGGACGCATCACGGTGAATGTGACAAAACAAGTGAACATCTTATTTCATTTAATTAAAGCGTAAACATATCGACGCGGTGTGAATTTTAATTATTGTTAAGGATTGCATTATGACGCTTTATTACGAATCTTTTGTAAACCTCAATTAATGTAATATAAGCTTGATATGCATAATAAGATCATGTTCTCTTGGGTTTCACTTGATTAACATAATTATATGTTTTTATAATAAAACATAAGCAGTATATAATGTCATATTGATATGTTTTTATAATAAAACATAAGCAGTATATCATGTCATTGGTATTTGCATTGGTATTTGCAACTTACCTGATTGATATAAAGTGTTACTTCCAGTAATCAGCATCTTGTTCATTTTTTTTATAAATGACGCTGCAAATATAAATGTTTGTAAATTAATCAGTTATGTAATATTTCCGTGATAACCTAAGTAAAAACATAATATTTTCATTGCAAATGCATACCTGATGTAATCCATCTGTTTCATTGACTAGTGTTGTACCTCATGTGGTTTGACCCTTTTCATGACAGCCTTCAAATAAACACATTGGCATTTGAGCTGCAGTACAGACACAAAAATAAATACCATAATGTATTATAGTCTATCAATATTGAAAAATAAAGCTAAAAATGCAATCATTCAAAAAAAAAATTGGTTGATTTCACTTTTAAAACTATCTATCTATCAATCAAGAGAAGTCGTCGTTTTTTTTGCACGAATATCACATCTGAGACACATCTAGGAAATCAGACTTTGCATGCACGTACATACAGTGTCTCACTGAAGTATCAATCATATAACGTGCGTAAGCCTTTTCCCACAGGCATTAATCACATTATGAAAAGCTCTGTTTTCATTGTTTCTTTTCAAGTTCTAAATCTATGCATTTAGATGACATACGTAGAAACACAAAAAAAAATAAAAACATATTATATTTATGAAGTATATTTAGTAACATAAAAAACAAATATATATTTATAACTAGCTGAAACAAAAATTCTGTCAACAACTAAACTTTAAAACAAGTTTAGTCTATTATAATATGCTTGTGTGGCAGCCCGACTGTTTGTAAGTTCTTGCGTTTTTATTTTACCACCATAATGTTATATTCTCAATTTACCCATGATCGGTCGATGTTTTAGGAATACGCGGTCAGTAACAGTAAGGCGTTTGCAGGTCAATATATCGCATTTCCTGGTTAATAGCCTCATTAAGACATCTGATAGCGTAAATTGACTACTTCGCCGCAGTGTCTTATTCAGAGTCACGTAGGTGAAACATACTATTATAATCATATTATTTCAAAATACTTATAGATAATTTAATCCCTGAAAATAATCAATGGTTAATGCTGCTAATTTAAACGGCATACAACTGTAATCCCATCCTTTTGCCATCACACTTCTGGAAAATATGTTATTTTAATCCTTCAAACAAACCTTATTTTTACATAAGTAGATTTATTTCAATAAATTACCCAGATTCTCACTCCCGAGCTATCTGCATAAGAAATCAATGTATTTCAAACGATTTTATGCCATTAAATAGATGATTAATCAATAAATGAGGTTTTAAGTAATAATTAACATAAATATTTTCAGTCTCAGTTAGTTCCTATAAATACACAAGCATTCTCCATGTATCTATGTATTTTATCATAAGGCTGGAAGGCACAGGTTCAAGTAAATAAATTGAATACGTTTAGCTTTGAAAACACAATTGAATAAAAACCTTACATAAATCTTACATCAATCTGTATGTTATTGTTTTTTAATAAAAATATATAAAAAGTGAGATCTGATTTACATAATACAGCCAAATCTTACTCTTAAAAGACGAGGTATCGAACATATAATCTTATAGTGACACACAATTTCATGTTCAAAACATTTAAAGGTTTCACACATTTTCAAGAATACGATGTTGTCGTTTAAAGTGTATAAAGGATGCTTGTCATTGACAGTTATGGGTAGAATTTTCACGGTGATAGGGCAATAACCACAACTATTCCGCTCAGCTTCGAAATTTTATACTTGTGACAAAAGCTCCGTATCCTTCTGACGAAAAGAAACATGGCGGAAAGAGCAATATCAGGTAATCGGGTGACAAAATATTGTATTATAACACACTGCAAAATGATTGCCACTTGCGAAGCACTCCATCGAATTTCTGAACCAATATTTCGTCTATTTAAAAGTTCACCAGTCGTGAAATATTTAGCATGTCTTTGAAAAAGTGTTTACAAAAAGTCGTGCCGCTCTCGACACCATTCGTACTTGTGAGAAAAATGTAATAAGCAGATTAATTGCAGTCCTGGGTTTACCACCTGATGATGATGATCAATTTGGACGTCTCTTCCTTCTGAACGAAACAAGATAATGTCAGTGTTGAGCGGTGCATACTTGCTAACACGTTTAAATGTAAAAATCACAGTTATATTTAATAAAGCATGCCATAAGGTATTTAAATTGATTCTTTTACCATAAAATACCGTTTAACAAAAAAAAATCTTTCATTTAAAGGTATATAAATCTGCAAAAATACGATTGTTCGCGTCATGAAAGTCACTTCTTTCACGACATGGTCAAACGCTTTTTACTATTTTGAAGTTAATATAGTCTCCATTTTGATGCGGTAAACTGCAATTAGATGTAAAATATATACTTCGTTCGATAGAATATCATTTTATTACCACCCTACCTTCTGTTTTCGTTTTTTTTTTCAATGATTTCTGGACACTCAAAAAAGACCATGCGTCCTCTGCGGAACTGTGGGTTCATATGTTTTAATTTCGGCTGAAGTAGCTGTGATATAATACATAACGCAATTTTCGTAAACTATTTTTAGTGAAGATCAGAGGAATTATAAAGATAACATGTTGCTAAATTTGACAATAAAATGTTGTTTCTCGACGGTGCTATATGGTAATTTGACTTAAAAGCTAATTAAATGAAGTATCAAGAACACGTATTGATATCCTACATCTTAAGTAAAAAGGCCGCTTTTAACGGTAAACGAATCCTTAAAACTCGTTCATTTTGTTATCGAAATTCATTGCATCAAAGCGTTTTCGAAAAGCAATCACGAGCAATGCTATGCTAACGGCATTGGAATATATATGGGCTCTCTCTTACACCAAGGGTTGACATTTGAAAGTGTATGCCTCTAATCTATTTACAGAAATAGTGCCTTAAATTATTTGAAACAGGTTTCGAAATCATCAAATAAATCTGTTTTAAATAGAGTTTAATTAAACAATAGCTTTATTGAATAGCGGGAAGGCTCAATAAATGTTTACCTCATAACTTGAAAGTGTGGCGAGACCATATGTTGTTGTTTTAGGGGTTTTCAGTTTATAAACAAATAACCAATTTTTAAGTTTATATCTTGTTCTGACATCTTGTCCAAAAAGAGTTCTGTATTTACAATAACACTAAATCACACGAAAGGTTATAACAATTTTATTTTACTTATTGACGTATATATTATATCGCTTTGATTACATAAATTGTGTAATATAAGGGTAGTTTTGGTTTAAAACGAAAACAGAACCCTTGACATTGTCAAAATATTAATTCTTTCCACTCTCTAGCTATTATGTATTAATTATGTTATTTCTTATCAGTTCTTTACAATTCTTCTTTGTATAATTAATAACAATCATTTTTTTCCGTAAGTTATATTACAGGTAAGAAATAGAAAAAGTGTTGTGACTTATTGCACAATAAGACGGGATCGAGTGTGTAACTTCAGAGTTATATCCCCTTAATTAATTGAAATTATGGAGTTTGTCCGAAGCTCTTTTCAGCCTATATTTATCGCATCCAATTTCATGAAACTTATAAACTTGTTTTATCATTCTGCTGTAGTGCATGTTGATGTTTCGAAGAGTTCGGCTAGGCTATTCCAGAGTTAAAGCCCATGAACTAATTGAAATTCAGGAATATGCCACTCCCGAAATGTTTTCCATTAAATCTCGTCCTAAGTTTTAACCTAATGTATAATATCATATTGACGAAGTGCGCTACCAATTTTTGTAGGGATCACCTCTTGAGTTCTGGCCCCTTAAGTCGTTAGAGCTGAGTAGTTATCTCTGTATGAAGCTGTTGAAGAAATTTTGAAAATTAAAGTGTATTATCTTACTTCGGTTGATTTTATTCAAGTTGTGCCTGGATGACTCGGACATTTCAGAGCTATAGACATTTAATTGATAGAACTTGAGATTTGTTTTTCAGTTTTGTTTTATGCATATCATTACCAAAGTCCTGTGATATGCACGCGAGTTTCGTCTGCTTGACAGCTCTAAGTAAATGACAATCTTTTTCACAATCAATGATATTCGGCGGGCATGGTTATTTGTGGAATTTGCTTGATAATACTTTTCAGAAAATGAATTTTCGCTTAAGATACTAATATGATGCGTTGGATGTGTTGCGTATTGCATAACCAATAAACTGCATTACGTACAGTGCATCTTCAACCAGATTTTATTGACGTATATATTACTACTTTTGTGAAATAATTAATATATCAATTATTGATTTTGCATGAATCAGGACACCATACTTATAGATTGTTTTTATAAGCAAAGAATCAAATATAATTAACATTTTAAAGGGGAATATCGACGGTATGACGGTATATCCACTTTTAAAAAGGCATGCATAACAACAAATATTCCAATTTTTGCGAATTTAATTACAAGAAATAATACTATTTTAATGTAATCTTTAAGAAACAATTAAATATAACGCTTTCCTCAATGACTAGGGAATCTTTTAAAGCGAGGTTTGTGTTTTAGGGATCGTTTAATAAATTATTGTATGCATTTATTAATTTCTAAATTCAAACATTAAATTGCCGTCGGTACGCCCTTTTCTACTTCCTCTTCTTTTTGAGTCTTTTTTTCTGGCAAATCAAATGCATGGTCCATGCAAATGCATAATTTATCTGAGAATCCGAGAGGTTGTCGAAGCGCTAATATCCCATAAAAGAGAGGGATACCCGTGCTTCGTGCAAACCAAAAAATGACAATTGTCTGACAATTTCATATACGTTCTTTTTAGCAATATAGGTTGAAAATAAAAGATTGTTACAGCTGATTTGCCTCTGATATACATTTTAGGCCTAAGTGTACTGTTGCGAATGGAAATTCATATTAACAACACAACGATGTGATTATCAATAGTGCAACGTGAAACTGTGTGGTTTATATCTAAAGTCCAGTTATGGAAAATCAAAACGAGGTATATACAAACATAAGTCAACGATAGTTATGTTCCGTGCAATACTTACTTTTGACGTATTTCTTTTTCTTTAAGGTCAAAAGCAGTTTTAATTTGACCACCCTGCATCATAAAAAAAGTTTTAATCCGAAAATTACCAGAACCGTATCCGAAATGGATACCGATATAGCCTTTCATCCGAGAGAGGGGCCGATATGGCTATACACCGTGGCTCTTAATCTGTGATGATAAACTTGCATACATTTTGGATAAAGTTTAAGAGTGTTTTGCACTTCCTTGATATATACAAATAACAAAAGTAAATACAATGTGTATTTTCGACTTGACTTTACCTGCACGACTACCGATATATCCACAGTCTATCCGGTGAACATGTCTCACTGATTACCGTTTAATAGCCACTATTTTTTCAACTGCCTATGTACGCATAATGTCAAACAACGTATGGTTGAATGCCTATTTTTTATGTTTCAAGTCCAAGTATGTCCTCATCAAAACCTGTGTAAGACGTCAACGCTTGTATTAGAGGTATATTTGTATCGTCACACTTAATGTCTGTTCAAATATTTATGACATTAATTAAAACAATATCTACGATTGATCTGACTCGGGTTAATGTCTCTTTGCTTGATTACTGAACATCAGTGCACGTAGTGTATGCAAAACGAGTAAATCATTCTAGTTATTGATAAATGAAAGCAGTTAAAGTATTTCAATAGTATTTGATATCCTTTTGATAAAAAAAGAAAAAGAAATCAGGAACACGTGAACACCAGAATAATAACGTAAGAAACATCAAAACAAAAAATATAATAATATTATGTTCTATTTGAACCATTATTTTTATAACATTAAAGCTTTGTGACATTTGTCGCCATAGCTGGCTTATTTCACTTTTGATCAAGATTTCTTGCAATTATTTAATATGATGCACGCAAATAATAATACTGCACTTATTTTCCAAATTTAGGACAAATATCTCAACATTCAATACAGAGGGGCCCAAGTCGATCATAATAATCGATTTCACAATGAGATCACCATGTCAGGAAAATTAATCTTTTTTTATTTAACACTGGAGCGTTGTACGCTTATATATTATTATTATGTTTATTATATATTAAATTGTATTTCTTATTATATGATAATACAACTATAAATATACCTGGATCTTATATTGACTTTGCTTATTGCATCATTGTGTTAAACTATAATCAAATGATCTCAACGACTCGAGTATCAAATATAGCTAATCTTGTCAAGATTTAAAACCCCTAAGTCACACGGTACACAGAACAAAATAGAAAAGAACAAATCGTTACTTTGGTTCACAGGTCACATTATACATGATACATATATTATTGTTTTACAAAGACCAAGCATTAGAAAAAGTTAAAACATTTACATATTTAGGAATTGTATTCACTACAGGAGGATCTTTTGCAAATACCTTTGAAACACTTGCAGGTCAAGCCTCAAAGGCTGTTTATTTTAGCTTAACTCATATTTAATAAATTATCCAACAATTTCAATACTTACCAAATTAGAGTTGTTTGATTAACTTGTTTTACCAATTTTAAATTATGGGTCAGAAATATGGGGCTTAACCGAGTCAATGGCACTTGAAAGAGTTCACCTAAATTTTTGCAAAATACTACTTGGCGTGAAAATTCAAACACAAAATAATTTTGTATATGGGGAACTTGGAAGAACATCCTTGATAACTAAAAGAGTCATAAATGTAATACTGTATTGGTTGAAAATTATACAGTTAGAAGATCATAAGTATGTAAAGTGTATTCATAGCCACATGTGTGAGAATTTAATAAATTAACCAAATAAACATTTTTGGACAAAATCTGTATGTAATCTGTTGCAGACCTTAGGATTTCAATATGCATGGCTGAACCAAGGTGTAGGTGATGAAAAGTGTTTTTATCTTTGCTAACGTCTAGATAAATGACACATTTATCCAAAATTGGATGTCAGAACTTAATGATTCCTCAATATCAATAAGTTACAGGCAGTTTTGTAAATTTGAATTGCAACCTTACTTAAAAAATGTTAGCATAAATAAGTTTAAATCGGATCTTTGTAGATTAAGGGTCTCATCCCATAGATTAGAAATAGAATCAGGCAGATGGCACAAACCTGAAGCCAAACCATTTCAAGATAGAAAATGTCAACATTGTAATGTTCTTGAGGATGAATATCATTTTTTACTAGAATGCTCTTTATATGATGATATTAGGAAATTGTATTTAATAAATATTACTGGAAAAGACCAAACATGATAAAAATTTATTGAAATAATGCAATCGGATAATACAAGTACCAACAGAAACCTAGCTATATATGTACATAAAGCATTTAGTCAAAGAAACCTGTATAAATATTATTATGATTAATTGTATATAATGCATTACCCAAACTTGACTTCTCGCTCTCTACTAAAGTAGATCCGTCTTTGTTGTTTTGATGTTACCGTTATAGCATTGATTGTGAAATAGATTCTAAATGTTGTAATCCAAAAAAAAATGTGTCCTAGACCTTTTCATGTATTAATACATGTATTTTATTTAACAAATTATGAAATTCAATACTGATCACATGTCATGCCTTTATAAATGTTACTATGTTTTGATAATGTGAACTCATGGACAGTTTGTCTATTGTATATATTGAATAAACCATATATTGTGACAACAGGTTAGCATTAAGTTAAAAAAAAATCACAAAACATAGGTTCGAATAAACAAATGAAGTTATTATTTAGGGAATGTGATAAGGAGATTTACTTATTGATTTCCGTAACAGCATCAATCAGTATAACTTGTTTTAATTATGAAATATGCATATAAAAAAGAGACATCAGATAAGGGGTAGCCACAATTTAGTCGATGATTATGAATTAGGGAATCCAACATTTATTAAAGCAACTGATTAAAGGTTATAAGATAAACATTATATTATCAGATATTGCATGTATTGAAAATAAGTCACACAGACAAACGTCGATAGTCAAAACAAGCAAATACATATATAGCAAAGTTCAACGTGCGATAATAGAAGCTGGATTTTAGTTAAATTAGGGTTACAATTTAGTAGTCAAAAAGTCGCTGACAAATTAAATTCGACATATTTTCTTGTTGTATTTTAAAATCCATAGCATAATACCAGACTTAAAATGGGTACAAATTAGTGCAACAAGTATCATTAAAGGAGATTAATAAAAGCCATATTATGCAAATCCTATTCAATGTTACAACTTCAACAGTAGTATCTCATTTGTAACATCATGGAGCATGCATTGTATTATCAGGAGATAAATGTATGGATTGTCATACAAATGTCATAAATAATGTACAGCAAAGATCAACGTGCAAAGGGTCAATGTTCAATGGACATGTCATGTACCTTAACGTTAAAATCTGTAGCACAATGACAGAACTTTTAAAACATAACGTACAGAACAGTGTAAAATTGTCAAGCGAAAAACAATACAAAAGCATTGTATAAAAGGCAGAAACACAAAGTTCTGCATAAACAGGCATCGTTTCATTTAGACCTTCATTTATTGACATTCCTGCGTGTATTAAAATCTAAAGATAGACGACTTGTGATTGATGTAGGCTAGTTTTTAAACTTCACATTTAAGAGCATTGTCCTCTCTAGATAATATTCTCTACAATGATTTTTTTCTGGATTCTTAAACCAAGATAATTCAACCATTAAATTTTGTTTTATCAATGATGTTAACTATCCTTATTTATACGGTTAATTAATGTTTAAATGTATTATTTTCTTGGTTTTACTAAGACATTTTGTACGAAATGAATATATATATTAAAATTTAAAAAAAAACACGGAACCAAATATTCGCAATTAGAATCAGAATGATTCATATCACAATGATATAATGTTGCCTCACTAGAAGCGGTGCGGACTTTATTTTCCTATTTACAGAATGATTATTTAAAAAGTATTTTGAGATTCAGCTACAAGTTTAAGTTCGTTTGAACATAGTTTAATAATAATGGCGCGATTCTCGGGAAGGGATATATTTGTAATTAAATGTTCTTCTGAAATATGCATCGCGAATAAACTGACGTGAATTGGGTGTTTTCTTGTATGCATATATGCATAAAATACATCTAAACACAGTGGCAAGCCGATAAGTTTCAACACAATTAGATACAACAAAAGGTGTTCATAACAATATTTCTTGTTACGTCTTATTATGAAATAGTAGCATCAGAAATAACAAGACTATAATCAGAATTCTATCTATACTTTTATGTATTACGCATTTTAGTTTCCGATTTCAAATTCTATCCGACATAACGATGCTTGTCTGTGACCGACCTGGGCAGCTATGGAAGCGATGGTGTCAGGAGCCGTTAATCATGCAATTAAGAAAATGATACAAGGGTCGCGTTCAACGCAGTAATGCTCTTTACTGCCAATCCATCATTCCCAGCTGACAAGAAAAGGCAATCTCTATCTTGCTACTATACGACATTGACAAGAACGAGATAAAAGAAACAAAATGGTTAAATGGACCGTAATAGATATTGCGTGTAATACAGTAAATCAAATCCCAAATGGCCTTCAGAGGAAAATCCGATTCAAAGGCGATTAAATTGTTACTGGCAAAGGGTAACAAGAAACTTTCATGAAATATCATTCGTAAGTGAGGAAAGCATAGGTGATATTTCTGTCTATGCTTCAAAGCAAACATCTCGCAAGAAAACAAAGAATTGTATCAGTATTACAAACATCCCACAAGACCCTCAAGAATTGTATCGTTGTAATAAAAAAATCACAATGAATCTAAGAATTATTATTATAGTAAATAGTATTATTGGACCTCGTGTCGTCGCACAGTATATAAACATACGTATAATTTAGAATTGGAAAAATGTTAATACATACCTAATGTTAATGTGTTATGTATGTTAAGTCATTAAACAAAGCATGAAATAAGTTTCATAGTTTCATGCATTTATTCCAATTGTGGTAGAAGAATTTTTCGAAGCTCGGTTAAGTTTCGGTGAAAGATTACAAAAGTTCTTAATGAGTGTATGTGTATTATGTAGTTATACAAAAAGTTGTTTTAACATCATAAATACTCTACATTTCGCAAACTTTGTTGTCGGACATCATCCTTTTAGCCATAAACAGCTATTTGTGTTGACTAGTTTTTCAGTTACAAAAATTTCGCTTATTCACACTGAATTTTCGATCAGTTGATTGTTTTTCAGACTTCTTCCATTTTTCGTTAATCCGTTGACACATCAGACGATTTGTCACAATCGAATGACAGTCTTAAACATGGCATATCAATGCAAGAAGAAATTAACGTGTTATTTGTTTTATTATGTATATAGGCATGTGTTACCATTAATTCAGAGTTATTGAATTCAACGCTTACATTTTAATGAATTTTAAATGAGCAAATACACATTATTAAAAGGTTGTTTTTTATCATTTAAGAAACAAAAGAATTCGTCAATATGTGCAAATTAGTTACATCTGATACTATGGATACCCTTAACAATTTTGTGCTTTTTCTTTTATGTATGCATATAATAAATAAAGTTATGCACGACAATATGCACCTGCTCAAACGTTTCAGTTTGACTTATAGTCTACAATCGTATTGCGCCATAATTGAAACTGGTAAACACAACGATATCAGAAGCGCCATAATTGAAACTGGTAAACACAACGATATCAGAAGCAACAATGAATTCGTACTTAGCTCAAATCATTATATTTGAAGTTCAATATTGATAAGGTTCATACTTCAGTCAATCTACTGTACTGATAAGGTTCATACTACAGTCAATCTACTGTTTGAAGTTCAATATTGATAAGGTTCATACTAAAGTCATCTACTGTTTGAAGATCAATATTGATAAGGTTCATACTACAGTCAATCTACTGTTTGAAGTTCAATATTGATAAGGTTCATACTAAAGTCAATCTACTGCTTATCTTTGTATTCGGTGGTTCGTTATTGGATTACATTTCATTTTAGCAAAAACGAACTTTTGAAAGGATTTAAACACATATTCAAAAAAAACGGCCTGACATTGACAAACACATCATATAAGTGATTTATACAATTCGCCAAATAATATTGTATACAGGAAGAAGAGAACGTCACAGCAAGAGGTATATTGTCAGGATAAATTTAAAATTCGGACATTCTACTCAGGGCAACGTTTTTAGTTTCTAAATTGTTAAACAGGAAACAAAATGTTTTCAAGTTTCCGAACATTTAAGGTTTATGGATTGAATCGCATTACATACAGAGTTACTTCATTAGAAAGATTTGCTGCACATGAGCATCTTGTTGATACTGGTCTATTTATACTCGACATTAGCCCAGTCACAAAAGGCAATTTATTTATTTCGAGTGAATTGAATAAAAAAAGATTATTTTTTTCACGTTTCATAACACTAAATAAGTTTATAGTAAACAACTGTCAGCTAAAATGCTGTTAAAAAGTTTCTTTTATACATACATAAATACATCATTGCTAAGAATGTTTTTAAATCAACTAATAAAAAAGAGCGCTAAGAATGTAATTATACTGTGTCGTTTAGTGGATTTCGATGATGAAGAATATTCACTGTGTCGCATTTAATAATGATCGTTTCCATGAAACTCATCATTGACATCAACAGAAAGATAACTGTTTTCAATGACAATCGTAAAGAAAATAGAATTCATTTAAATACATGTATATATATACGCTCGTGATATATTGTACTTACTACAGCTTACTGACGTCTTTAATTTCATTGTCGAACTTGCGTATAACGAACCTAGTTTACGTGTTAAAGGACCATTGGCATAGCTTTGTTTCCATGGCGTTAGTTAAAATAGCAACTTCCAATTGACCGACGCACGTTTCCGGCCAATGTCTTTCAAGAACGTATCAACTTATCTGTGGTCTGCTTGGTGCAAGAAGGTTGAGTTAAGCTGTCTCCTATGCAATACCAACGTAGTTCATGTATTTTTGTATTATGAATGTATTATTATTATGTAATCTCTAGATAATCGGACACAAATAAGTACACAGTGAAAAAATAAAAATAAGAAAAACAACGCACAACAAGCATCAATATAGGTGTTCTATTACGCTCGCACAATTTTCTGTCAAATATATAGCTTTTTGACAGTGAATTTTTTAAATATACTTTAATAATACAAGGATCAGACATGCAGTAGCATACACTAACGGATGTTTACTTAACCTTTAGTGTGCAGCTTCCTTTAGAATAATAATTCGATTGTTCGACAAATTAAAATATGACAATAAATATTAACATTTAATATACTTGCATTTGAATTTTCTTGATATTATATTTACTAAGATCATAACCGTACTGGCGCAAAAATTGATAAGGATGGGCTCAGAAAAATACTATTAGCCTTTTGCGATAATTGAATTTATAAAGAATATACCAGTGGCACAAACTATTAAATTTTATTCTCAACATCTGACAAGAAAACAATATCCATTCTTAATGAGTTAATAATAAATGCTACACGTTAGCTAAAAGGTTTAAATGAAAATTATTTTGTGTGTCTGCGTCGTTCTTGTGAATGTGCTGCTGTGTCCGTAACAGGTGACAACATCCAGTTGATTAATTTTGCAAAACCAGTTGTTAAATTTTGCAAGGATTTTATTCAAACGCGATACTTTTTTTATCGTGTTTATGAAGTTCATGGCTTTGTGAAATAATACTTACACGTTTTAATGTGCTACCCAAAAAAAAACATATTGGTATAAATAATAATCGAATAATTTTACTATATTATATTACTGACAGCACGCATATGCTGATAATCATATTATTATTACTGTAAGATAAATATCAAGCTTTTTGTTCGATTATCTTTTTTTTCTTAAAACGTCAATTGCATATAATTGTCGTAATTACTTATTTGACGTCAAATACTATTAAGACAAAACAACGTTTGACATTCATAAATATGTTGTCTTGAAGAATTATATTTGTGTCGGTTAAAACCTTGGAAATCTATCATTATGTTTCTTTCTTTTTTAGCATACGAACTAAATAAGAGTCAGAAATTGATTTATAAAACCAGCCTTTCTGAAGTTTTATTGACTGTCCCGCACGAAAATTACCATGTCATGGTATTGAAACGTCAGTTAAAAAGGCCGATTTTTACTTATCGGATATTACTAACAATAAGATGCACAAAAAGTTAATTTTCATAGTTTTATAAATAGTAATGTTCTATTTGGATTCAAATTAAACGGTTCCTTATTTTCCGCATTGATCATTTGTTAAATATAAAACGAATCATCAACCTTTCCGGTATATTATGCAGTGTGATTATTCATGTGTTCAACATATAGCATCTTGCATAAGTGGTCGTTTTGTATTGAATTTATTAAACGAGTCATCTAAATGAAGATAAAAACTAGGCTTGCCGAGTTTTTATCTTTATTTAGATGACCAGTTTAATTAATTCAATCCAAAATGACCACGAATCTAAGATTCTATTTATAACATGGCCAACAAATTTTCTTTTTATTTTATGCTCTTTTCGCCGTTTACTGTATTCACATTGTAAAAGAGTTTAACTTTAGAAATTCGCTGGAATAATGACGTCATTTCGTCACAAAAATGACGTCATTTCACAGTTATATAACTAGTGTAATAACACCCGTGTAATAAACATAATTGAGTATTACGTTATTTCACTCCTGGAGCGTAGGTCATGCTATAAATTATTTTTAATCGCTCCAGTTAATTTTATCTGCTTAACGAGATTTTAAATAGTAGATCATTTACTTCTTTCAAGCATCAAATACTAATTCATGCGATAAGGCTCAATAATTCAATTTGATGCGGTACATCGTAGTGATCCTATTTTATGTCATATGTCTCAGTAAGGGCATTCACGAACTTACATTTCATTTCGGTAATGTACAGGCTTTCTTAGAAAATATGCCCTTCTTAGCAAATGCCATCAAAACTTTTTTCAGTTATGTATTTATTTCGGAATTTTCTTTTCAATTTATACCTAACGAAATCCGGCATGCATATTTGTTTGCGTAAATCGGATATGGTATAAAATTATGAAACATGAATACATTGAATTTAAATAATTTGTCATTCTATTATGTATTTTCGTATACAGCGTTTTCATGTCTTGCATACGAAAATACATGGTAGAATCAAGTATAATTAAAATTCAAGTTTTTTAAATTCTTATCAATTCATACAAACATAACTCTACCAGAAGTGTGCTCATTTGCATAAACAAATAATAACTCAATTTATAAAATTTACAAACACATTTAAAATGCGACCTGATGAAAAAATGAAATCAACATTTTTGGCGGGTTATTTCTATTCTACAGCAAGTGAAAACATTTTTGAGTTATACATCATATTATCGCGTAAGTGTTAGGAAATAGAACAATCCATCAGGTGGGAATATATTATATGATTTAACGTCTTGTAATTGAATATTGACATTGAAGATGCAGTTGTTTATCTGGGTATGAAACAAATGATAGAACAACAAAGGCATACGCATTTTTATATCATCAAACAAACCATATTATTGGCATAAAAATTACATTAGCGATGTTCATTTTAAAATATCATTTTCGAAATCATCAATAATCATGTTTGTTAAAGTCATGTCATAATTCTTTCGTAAATCATATTATTGTGCATTCATAGAACGCATTATTGATTTGTCTAATGCATCTTTTGCGAACCAGAGAACATTGTTAACATTATTGTTATGTTGCAGAACAAGCAAATTACCAGGAAGTTAAGCAGTATGGACAAAATGAGTTCAAGAACGTTCTACTTCTATTTTTTACTGAAAAAAACGATTGGCTTATTTAAGTCCAAAAACAAAAAGAAAACATTTCAGATGTTAAACTAATTTATCCGTTTCGAATTGATGATATTTTTTCTTTGATGCACAGTTTTAACAGTGCTGTCGCACAACATAACTATGTGTACATATCATGAGGTATAAAACAAGGATAAAAATCATCCACTGTACATTAATACTTTCAATTTACTGCATGGTGTAAACTAAACACACACTATATGTCAGTGGACTTATTATTAAATCAAACGACTCATACTTAAATACATGTATCTGTCAAAAAACGACGTATGTCACAACACCTTAGCTAATGTCAATACTCATACATGGCATATATTAAGTCGCAAATAAATAAATTGTGTTTAACATGAGCGAACATGATGCCGTTTTATCAAATCACTTATATGTGTCATAGAAGCATGAGTATTTTTATAGACGAAACTTTTTCATGTCTTTTAGTTCCTTCGTAGCCACAAAACTTATAAATTGCAACACAACAACGTATATATATATCTACATAAGTATATTTTAAAACTTAATTCAAATGTTAAGCCTACAATTGTTTTTGTAGCGTATAACATTATGGAATTACGGATAAATGTTTTTGTGAAAAGCAATGTCAATACCATACAATAACAAATTGATTGATTGATTGATTGATTGATTGATTGATTGATTGATTGATCGATCGATCGATCGATCGATCGATCGATCGATCGATCGATTGATTGATTGATTGATTGATTGATTGATTGATTGATTGATTGATTGATTGATTGATTGATTGATTGATTGATTGATTGATTGATTGATTGATTGATTGATTGATTGATTGATTGATTGATTGATTGATTGATTGATTGATTGATTGATTGATTGATTGATTGATTGATTGATTGATTGATTGATTGATTGATTGATTGATTGATTGATTGATTGATTGATTGATTGATTGATTGATTGATTGATTGATTGATTGATTGATTGATTGATTGATTGATTGATATACACGTTCATACATATAACGTTAATCCTTCTAGGGGCTTGTGAAATGCGTGGTCCGGTACATTCGATCAGCATGAGAACAAAAGCATCCTTCTTTCGGACTTTGTAAGCCGCGTGTGGTTCTCTGGCATGAAAAGGTAACTAACTTATCGAATAATTTGCTTGCTTATGTGATCGATGATACCTCATTAAATGCAACTAAATGAGACATAACAAATCTAACTGTGTTATAAAACAAATTATATTTTAAATTATCAAAATAAGTTTTGGGAGATCTTACGTCAGCACAAATGGTCAGGTTTATAAATAAATGCATCAATATGTATATAAAGCCGTAGTAGATTGACACTTTAACTTCATATGAGTTATTTTAAATCTTACGCATAAATAATTAATTTCGGGTAAATCTTCAAAAGTGACTGTAAAAGTATTATTTCTATACGTATCCCGCTATATAACGCATGGAATGGGAAGAGGAAACACACATATTTCGTATTTTGGTCTAATTATTGGCTTACCATACTCGAAGTCCTTAGAAATAGCACAACATAGTGCTCTAATATTTTTACTATCATCAAAAGAGTGGACATGATATACAGACACTGACTGATTACAAGTATGATTATTGCTTATTACCAACACAAAACACAATATGGTGCCGAGACAATATTTCATTAAACTATTCCGACCAATCTCGCTTAGCTCAACATAATTGATATGGCGCAAATTAATCTGTCGCTTAATATAACATCAACCCCCCCCCCCTTTTAACAAATAGTTTCGTTTAAAACAGCAATTCAATACGATATTTAATTTTCTCCATATATTTAATATGCCTGGATGTTAAAAATCTTTGCAATATAATATTTTATCAAAATATTCATTTCAAACAACAAAATGACGTATTAAAAAAGAGATGAGAACTAACATTGGACGACCAAATCTTCTGTGGATAGTCCATAAGATTAATTCAAAAAGGCCGTCAATGTTTGAAATCCGACATATACCATTAATAGTAGTAATAGAGTAAATTGACATTAGGAGGTCACATAACCGACCATCTTAGTCATCTTAAAATACATTGCAGCCCATGAAATTGCAATATACATTTCAACACTGATTAATTTATTCAAAGGTATTTTATGTCATTTCAAATTTGACAGGAAAAAATCGTCAAAGAGATACGTATGTGCGGCTATTATCTTTCTATGTGTTAACGTTTTTTATAAATGGACAATATATGTTTATCAATTAATAAATAAACAATCAATCGGGTATACCAGAACTTTAGCTTACGTTGTTCACACTCTGAAAATAGCAGAGCGTAAAAAAGGGATACTAATAAACCAGAGGCATGACTTTTTAGAATGCTATCCTATGAACTATATACACGTGTTTGGTGAGGATTGTTGTCGCACATTGCTATAAGAATACTTAATTACATATATTAAAATGTTCCATCAAGCAATAACATTAATATGATTCAAATAAACGCCTTTATTTCAATTGAAGAAAAAGCAAAATTATTATCTACAGTTTGATAGCATAGAAATGCAAGTCCATTGCATAAAATGTTATCAATATAATACTTCTGCAACATCGTTTGTGTTTTATTTTAACTGATCCGCTCTCTGTGAAAACCCGGCTTTATGCACTAGCGTTTAGTGTCGTCTTAGATTAACCTGTGCAGTCCGAACAAGCTAATACGGGTTGACAATTCCCGCCTACACTGGATTTTCATTCAGGTTATACTTCTTTTCAAGAAAACAATCCATAAGAGAGGAATGTATCGCCCCTGGGTTTTCCTAGGGCGGGTCTCATTCGTATAATAGTTTTGTGGCGTTTCAATTAGTGTACTTTGCGAGGAAAAGTGTCCTGATTCCAAATGAAGGATATAATTTGTCTATATTGTAGTATGCGTATATATTTGTAAATACATTAACACAACAAACTTTATTCAAATCACTATGTTCTCAAACCAAAATCACACTCATATCACTGTCATCCAAGATGGAAGCATTTGATGTATTTGAAATATTTTTTTCTGAAAATCCTATTGATAAAATATCACATGCTGTTAATTTACACTGACTACTTGGCTGATTCGCTCTTACAAGACCCGACAATTTGGCGCAAACTGCAAATAATGTAAAACTCTTAAAGTCAATATAACAAAACATGAAATAATAACGATTGGCAGTTTTTATGTAACGTTTAATACATTAAATTTAAATAAGAAATATAAGTATGAAATACAAATGTATAGAGGATGTTAACATATACGCTATACGTTAAGTATGAAGTGTGCAACAAATAAATGTTTAACATATTTAGTTGCATGCGGATATAACTAAGCAAAGAATGTCATGGATGATGGTACTTGCTCAAAGTTAACGAAGTTATTTTCTGTAAGAACTTTGCTACATTGAAGGGTGACTAATATCTATTTTGCCACACCATTGGATTAACAGTCTAGTAAGTGAGCGCAAATATCCACAACAGAGGACACACAACATAAATGAACATTTTAATTAACGTGTTCACCGTTATTTAATTTAAACTGATTTTTATTTAGTTGAATATTATCTGAATAAATGTATTGTTTTCAAGAACTTTGTCGCACTGCTCTTTCCGTTACAAATGCGCATTCTGTCATAAACAGTGCTTTTTAAAGTTTCTAATGCACTACATTAGATGTCATCGACCCGCGTCGTGTTGATAATAACATTAGTATTCTTAGGTTCTTAGATGGACGGATTGTTACTGTTTTTATTCACATTAATAGATGATACAAACACTGGGTAAAAGGCATTCAATCTTTTAAGCTCGGCTTGTTCACTGTCACAGAACCATGCTTTTAAACCATTTGTATAAACATTCGGAAAATAACGATTAGAAAGTTATTTGTATAATCATACCTTATAAACAAAATATTCGCTGTAAAGTATACATTCAGATGCACTGCATGGACGGCGTAGTAACCGGTAACGATAGCTTTACTAACGTACGTTTTATGTTGCTGAAATAATATAGCATTCAACGTATTGTTTGATGTTACGTTGTATCACTACATTTTACCTTATTACCTATTTTATGAATAATCTGAGAAAAACAACGTAGTTCTAACGTATTTTCAATTTTGCTGAATGTATTTTGCACATTTCTCATTCAAATATATCTTATATTTTAGGATATCATACATACTATTTCTAGGCCAATACGCATTTAATCCAGATGTGTTCCCCATCTTTAGTTATAATGTGTTGTTCGATGAACGATCGTATCCTGGTTTAATCAACAGACGTCAATACAAACTGACATATGGCTTAATGACATCTCCAATGTAACATAATGTTCTCGGCAAGCCCACATTTAGCCCAAGAGAACTAACTTTATACGATTAGTATAAAGGATTATTATATGACAGCGTGGTATATTGCAAAACTGCAAAAGGTGTTTCAGTGCAAACGTATGGTTATTGTGGGAACGAGGAGCAGAACACACACGATTCCAGTGTACAGAAGTTCTTAAACGAGTCTTAAATCTTAACTGTTAATGTTGATTAATGAAAGATAGCTCATAAGGCCATTTGGCAGCGTTTAATACAATAGTTATCATAACAAGTAGCGTCAATAGTCGCAAATACTACGCAAGTATTTTATTAAAGGACTTGACTCTGGTTTTCAACTACAAATGCTAGTATTTGACCGTATCAAGACGGCGACCCCAGTTTGATTCTTTAACTTTTTGTGTTTATCACGTTTTTCGTTCTTGTCTTAATGTATGCCAAAAGGTCACATGCCTCAAATGCAAGACTATTCAGTGATGTTAAGAATGATCATTTGCTATTGGACATGGAGTTACACGTTGTTTATGCTGAACTATTTTTTTAAATTTTTACTTATTATGTTTGGCGTTGTGTACACATCGTGTACAAGAACGCAAAGACATATTGAATCCCGATGAATGCGTCTATTTCCCGTTCTGTAACACAACGCAGAATAACTAAAGAACAAAACGTTCTTTTCAAATAATGTCATGTTAAATTCGTATGTTTTTTTAAGAAAAATTACGAATGTAAATATTGAATGAAATAACAAACTATTTACACTAAAAAGATGTGCCGCAAATTGAACGTTTATTATTGATTTGTGGTCAAATTCGAATTTCATGTGTTTTTGATAAAACGACTAACGTTAACCATCTTGCGTCTCTGCGATGATTAAAATGACATAAAAAAAAATTGAGATGTCATTTATATCTCCTACCAACGAGTTTGTAACGTTCATCACAACAAATCTAAACAAATTAAAGACACTTTTATCGTGTGTTTTAACAGCCAGAGGTTTTATCTAAGGAGGTACTTTAACTTGCATTGGTAAAGTCGCAATTTGGGTATGTAATGTGCGTTATGTGCTATTTACTTAATTGATATTAAACAGTAATGACATGAGCTAGAGAGCAGCAGTAGAATCCATTATTGTAAGTATAGCTCACGGGTTATATTTAATTTTAATCAAACGCAAGATTTGAACGAACAACCTTGATAATTTGAACCCCTTGATAATTGAAATTGAAATGTAAGCTTTTTTGTTGAACTTATACGCATTCGTTTTGTCTTAGCAATACAAGTGTGTGTTATTGCGCAAATGTGCATGGCAAAATAGCTTGTATAATTAAAGCAAAATGTTGTTTGATAGTATATTATATATTTCCGTTTATCATTTTGCTTTTGTATCCAAACTTCTCTGATGAAAACAATTAAAGCATGTTTTTCGTTTAGCAGGTTACAGTAACATCAATATGGTATACAATATTTTGGCAGCTTTATATAACACATCGTGCTTTAATACTTAAACAGTGACAACTCCAAAAGAAAAAAAACATGTTACGCAAGTATATGCATACATTCTTCATTTAAATAACACCTTGAATACTCTATTCCGAAATACATGTTTTATTAATAATAGTATCGGAACGATAAAAATCAAATGAACGATGCATTTTTAGAACCGCCCAGTTAATATGAGTCCGGCATAACGCTACACATGTATTGATTACAGAAAGATACATTCACTACGTAGTTAAGCTATTCCAAATAGTCCTTTTTACATGATGGATATGTATGTATATGTACATTTTAACCTAATTTATTTCCTACGAAAATAACATTATAGTAACGAAATAGCAGATTACTGGCTGGCCTGTAAGATGCTTTTTATAAAAAAAATCCACCCAGTAAATGACATTTAATTTAGACGTGACCTGCTTTAAGGAAAACGTAATGTACTTTCAAATATTTTTGGTCAAATATTAATGCACCATGATCCATTAAATGGCTTCCTTAGAAACCAGCCGACATTATAATGATATTAAACGACCAAGATGAATTTGATCGTGAGTGTATATGACAATACTTTTAACAATTTATTAACAGGACAAATGAAGGCGGTATACAGACGCGATGTTTTATTAAGGTTCTTGCGCTACATATATGTAGTTAGAACAGTGTCTACATTGTTCAGTGTAAGGCAAACAAAAACACAATAAGTGGTGTAGCTCAAATAAACAGACGTTCAATATTCACTAAAAACATGATATCAACATATTTTCTCCAACAGAACATATTTATAAGTAGAGAATATATGAGTGATGAATTTTGATATCCCATGATATTATACTTGTTTGATTTTGCGTAGGAAAAAGCCAGGCTTGCTGAACCATTGTACATGTTATATGAAACGAGTCTTACATCAGCAGTAAACACTTATATATTATATGCATTGTGCCCCTTGAAGTATTGTTGAAAATCAAAAGCATACACTGGTGAAATGCAACAAAATGTGGATTAAATTGGTTTGAATTAAAAACATGCGTGTTCCGTGTAAGCTAGTTAGGGTTAAGTAAAAGTCTTGATTTATGTAATCGACTTTGGATGCTATTTCAATTTTGTTCAATACTTATTTCCATTTAAAAACACTAATTCATGTTATTAATTGTTTACTTTACTTGTAATGTTCTCAACGCATATGCTGCAATCACCTGTCGTTCATTTTTTTACGACATATTATTAAGAAAAATATTTTTACAACTACTTTAAGCAAGGTTCTTACAAACATTCTTACTATGAGTGGAAGGGGCTAAGGTAAAAGCAAACTTTTCAAATACGCATTATAATGTTAAATGCGGACGGGGCTATATAAGTGCTATCGGTTTTTTGTATACTAGTTGGAGAATAAAATACTATATTTGAACACAAAAAGAAAGAACAACCAATTGTTTATTCTACAAAACACGATACTCTCTATATATCACATTGTCAATGATGCATATTACGTAAATACGGTATAATCATTCAGCGAAGAATTTAATTAATTCGTATAGTAAACCTTATTTATAAAAGTTCAACTTAATAAAAACCTTCAGTTCAGATTTATTATGTTAATTGAATTGTGGTGAGACCAGGGTTTTGATACGATGCTACACGTTTATTGCATGTTATCATGCTCGCATAAATGCACGAGCTTGGATGCAAATGGTGCAATTGGTATATTAATAACAATGATTATATTTATATTCACTTACATTATACAAAATGATTTTTTATTCTCGTAACTTCTTTTTCAGAAATTTATTGTTGCACCAATACATATGAGGTGGTATATATAATCGCTTTATTCAAGAGTGTAAACAATAGCTCAAATTAATTTTATAGCATTGTCTTCCGAAATTCAATATTTAACAACAAACTTTTTGAAACATTTTAGTAAATTATATTTGTGTCACATGTACTATATTTTAAGTAATATACTATGTGACTACTGAATATTGAAATAATGATATGTTTTATTTGCTTTATTTGCTGTATTTATATTGTGCTTAAATTAACATACATCATCACATGTTCACAGTTGTAAGTTAGTTTGTTGTTGTTACTCATGCCGATATTAAAGGGACCGTCAACCAAATTGACGATAAAAAGAAAAGTTCTAAAATACCTTATTTTTTTACAAATATTAGTTTAAATCGATTAAATATCAGGACTGGTATATAACATTCCTTGAAAAAGGTTAATATTTTCAGTATATTCGGTAATACAATTTCGCGATGTAAAATCGATAATACATCGCGAAAATAGGTGACATAACGAAATACACACTTTAAATAACGCAAGTAGATTGATCATTATATATATATATATATATATATATATATATATATATATATATATATATATATATATATATATATATATATATTATCATCTTAAACTGAAAGTAAGCATTTTGATGGTTTCATCCCTTGTACTTTTAAATGTGTTTGTTTGTGTGTGTTAAGTATGTTTGGTACAAAAGCCTGCATATCCCATTAAAAATATGTTTACAATAATGTTTATCAAAAGTGTCGCATGATGAAGTTGTACATAAATCGTTGTGTTGTTTATAAATTCTGGTACAAAGAAGTTACCGGCTGCGGAAGTAATTGACAGTTAGAATGAAATATCCATTTACCATTTATTAAGTAGAAATGTTCGGCATTCGTGACTTGTTTTCTCTAATTAGAGAGCAGCTTCCAAAGGCAACAGTTCCTTTGCTATGCAGTGTGAGATGGCAATTAACAAAAACATCTGTGTCCAATTGTAAATTTCTAACGAAACTGACATCAGGATTAATTTAAACGCCTTTTGCCTTTTTCAACTTTATGGCTTGTGTGTGGAATAATTTGAAAGGGAAATTACAGCAATCCATATTTAACATCTTCGGATAAATGCAGAAGTAACCGTGTTTATGATATATTTGCTTTACCATTTCGGACCCCCCCCCCCGCGTTATAATTATAATATAATATATTAACATATTGAACGTCATTTTATTCTTAATTTTAATCAATTTGAATATTTCATGTTTTGATTCAATTACGTGGTCTAAAGATTTGATTACACTTCTCTTTGAAAAAACATCTGTGTTAAATATGTGAATTGTAAGCACTCAAAAATAAAACACACTATGCTAAAACAAATAGATTTAACACGATCAAACCGAGTGGAATTCCAAATTCCCCTTGTTTATGATAAGTTTTAAATATTGAAATACTGTCGATTTCTCATAAAAAGTAAGGGTGTCAAACCTGTCGCAATTGAGGTGTTGGTTTGTATTCAAGTGCAGTGGTAACACGCATAATTAAGTACATTTTAAATGATCGATTAAATGAAGCATCCTTACGATGCTTAGCGAACACTTACTAAATCGAACACTTGTTTGAATATTGTTACGCGTCAGCTGGTGGTGACCCTCTTAACGTTGTCTCAATGTGGTGTAATAACTGGTTTAATGAACGACGCACTTATTTTAACTGGTTTATTAAACGACGCACTTAGTATGCCATGCAGCGATGTTTCTTTCGTTATCTTATAATTTAATAAGAAAGGCTCTTGAAAATTTCGTCCGTTTAATTTTTTGTTAAAGGCAACGCAAAATAAGTAGTATGAAAAACAGTTCATTCAGCCACCCCAATGTATTTTAAAGTCGCTTCAAATTAATAATGTATGGTATTTAAGATTTAACAATAAACACACTTCATTAATGTCAGACAAGTTAGACAAATACTAACACATTTGAATTTGCAAGCTACCAATTGATATTTTAACGGTCCATTCCACAATAGACAATCCCAAAAATCGATTACTCCCGGATTACCGGCCATGGCGCCGCCATCTTGGTAATTAAGAACAATGCAGGGACCTATATGTGTGTATAGGTCCCTCAACAATAAAACGAAGTGACGCGATTTTATTAAATATAGTTGAAGATTTAAATGGTTTCTGTTATCGATACAATAATCATATAACGGTTCGTATTTTTAAATACATATTTTTATCAGGTCCATCTGCATTGTTTAAGAGTCATAAAACCAGAGACGAAAATCTACCACTCTGATAAAACTCAGCATGAATTAGGCCTTTATTGTAATTTGACATGTTATTAGAAGGTGACGAATGGTATCTTATCTTAATAACAGCATCAACACATGTGGAGATATATGGTGTCACAGACATAACCAATTAACACTTTTAATCCACCATTGGGACATCGTCTCCCCCTGAGGGAATGCTTTCGTTCCTCAATCGCAGATGGTGTTTCTTTTACCATTAATTGATTAATTAAATTGGCAATTCGTAATTACCGAAGAAAAACATCACTGCGTTCGTGTTTTAATAGGTTATTTTAAATCTTAACTGTATAGTGAACATTTAAGAAAGAAATTAATACGTTGACGGAATGAAGCGAACATTATTGGGACTATTCAAGTATACGTATGACTACATACGTGTCATGTTGAGCATTTTTATGGTAAATTAAGATTGTATTAAGAAATAAATTAAGTAAAGCAAGCAAACAAATAAGTAAATATTTAGAACAAGACAAACACAGTTTGCTCAGGCTAGATACTTTGATTCTAACATGAATGGTATTTAAATGATAAAATAAAAATAAAGTTATTAGCAAAAGCAGATATTTTCAATTGAAAAACCTGTCATGTTCTGACATCTTACACATTTTTGCTTATGAATATCCTCTGGATTTTATGTTATTAGTTTAAAATCACAAACATATTTTTCGTCTAGAGTTTTTTGTTTGAAAGCAATTTTTAAATAATAAATATGAATAAAAGACAACAAAGTTTTAGACTAAACCATATACTTTTTAATAAGAAAAGTTTGCCACTACATGAAATTTTACATAGGTTCGCTTATAAATATTTCCGGACCAATTTAAGTTAAAATCACAAAATCTATTTTTGCTAGAGCTTTTACATTACCTTTAAAATGATACTAAAATAAAAAAGTATCATTAGAGAATTTAATTTAATAAATCTGTAGAAAAACAAAGATATGTACTATTCAATAAAAAAGTCTGTCTCGGTTTTGCATCATACACATTTTCTTAATGAGTATATCTGGAACTATATACTTTTTTATAAAGAAATAATAATGTTTAAATCAGAGGAATATATCTGATATTCAAAGAAATTGTATATCTCGGTAATAAATCTTTAAAAAATTTGGCTAATTAACATCTCCGGAATTATTAACTCTAAAAATCACAAAGTTTACTTCAGACTTTATATGCGGAAATAACCTTTATAATTTTCTTCAAATAATAACATTCAATAAAAAAATAATTGTGTTTTAAGCAAAAGGCATAACTGATAGGATTTCTTTAACAAAATACAGCAAATTCGACCTTAAACATTACGCGAAGAATTAGACAGATAAGTTCTACATGTCACTCATGAAGAACGCTGTTCTTTGTCCAATTCTTCAGTACCAAGATGGCGGCGGGGTCATGTGATAGCCAATATGGCGGCGGTCAATTTATCAATTCTGGGATTGTCTATACAACAACCTATATGGAATATATCAAACCTAAACAAACACACAAAACCCGGCGCGGTTTTTAATAAAGTTGGTGAACAATTATAACTTGTCAAACATTAAACTCAATGTCTTAATATTTCATGCTTTTCTATTTATACTTTTGAATTAAATTAATTATAAAACTATACCGTGTATGATTTCTTAGTATGTTTCTTATTTATTTGCTACCGTTCTAAACCTATATGTTTCACTCATGCCACGTTCATGTACTTATTAAAACAAAAATACGACAATGATTATCATTGCTATACATGTACTTTCAGCAAGGTTCCTACACAAATAGTTGCAGGAAGTGGGCGGGACTATAGAGTAATCAAACATCGTAGGCAGCGTGATATCTAAAGTGCGACCATGGCAAAAAGTGGTGTCGGCTAGTGGCGTGATATCACTGAAATTTGGTTTGATTTTGGATTTTGCGTTTTCAGTCATATTATTACTTATTATTTGGTTATCGTCTTCACCATACTTGACCACTAGTTGCATAATAAAATGCGTGTTCATAACTTTATTATTATGCAGCAAAAAAAAAATGCCCGTCAGGTCGTCCTCTTACATTTTAACATTTTTTAACAGTTAATGACAAACATTATAATTAGAAATTTGCAATAATTTACACTATTGTCAATGCAGATAGTGCTTCTTTGTATTATTTAACATGGCAACATGACACGATCTAAATACATTTGCATCTTCAAATGTTTCTTTTATTATCGTAAATTTACTTAATTTCTGAAAATAGTTTTTCGTTAAATTGCACGACGATTAATTACAGGTGGTATATATAATCGATTTATTCGAACACAATTAGCAATCACTATCATATTAAATCACTATTGTTTGAATATCGAATACCTATCTCATTAAGAATATAATTTCCTTATGGACATTTCCTGTACACAACTTTTGATTTTTGACACCATATACAAATTCAAAATATACAATAACATAATTGATGAAAATAGATAAAAAAAATCTGCGAGTGTTACTTTTAACTTACGAATTAGGTTGTCATAAAGACAGCCCTGTTGACCCGTACTTTGTTCTTTATGCTGTACTTTTTACCCTAGCAGTTCACGCGGTGTCATCAACTCTGACCTAAACATTGGTATAGAGCACTAATGTGCTTTTTCGGCGAACAGCTTTTCACCTTAAATGAGTTTTAAATAACGCCAGCAGACATGCATGAATATATTCGAATATTTCATAGGCTGACTCGAGATAAAACCTCTCAACTTTGGCTACATCAGTAAGACTGTGCTCAGCGCATAGGATGTATCAGTATTCAGTGCAATGAATTCCGGACTACTCTCTGTTCAAATGACACAAATTGTGGTCCAGTTACAATTACGCTTTAAAATCCATCTCTCAGAATTTCAGTGCTCGATCACTAAATCGTCCGGGGAATATATAATTAACTATCGATGAACACAGTTTGGCTTTCAAGATGAGAAACCAAACAAATAGTATAGTATCATGATAAGAGGAAAATCGTTTAATTATCCAACCACAAATGTTTGTCGTACTCGGTCAGAACGTCTAAAAATCGTTCCTAAATGATAGGCGGCCCTTATTTACAAGTTTGCTATTGTGAATTCAATTTTGTATGGTAAAACATTGTGCTTAAATGTGCCATTTACAATTCGCGATGAGATTTTTAATGACCCTCGTCATGCGAAAATGGGTCTTATTCCATATGCGCCCATCATATGTATTGCCCACTTAGCCTGCGCATCTCTCAGTCTGGTCAGGAGATACATAATGAGACCATAACACATTGGGTGATTGTATAGCGAACATCATCGCCTTTGGCCAGACTGCGCATATGCACAGGTTGGGCTTAAGATACGCTGGCCGAAACGCATAAGACCAATTTTAGCATGACGCGGCTATGAAAGTCTGATTTAAATGTGTCGAAAGAAAACCGCGTGTGAATCAAATATTGACATACGATATATTTCGATTCTGAAGAAATAAACGCATAATAAGGTATGTGAGGACACATATGATGTGCACTCACGTAGTATAATTTGTATCTACTTACATTAATACGTGGTACTCCCGTAATATAATTTTTATCTACTTAGAATAATGTGTGATTTGACAATGATAAGTTGATAACACACATTTCATGCGGTGAATATGTGACTTACAAGTTAACAAACGCAATAGTTCGCATTTACGCCGACTAACATCTAAAATATATATTTCTTGTTATATTTAGTTGTTTTTTATATTTGGTTTTAGTGATTATCAAGCATTTTTGTTGCTGTCTATAATATACCTGTAGTAATTGGTGAACCCATGTGCAACGTTTTATTAATTGAGAACTAAATGTAAACAAACTTAACATTCCACTATTCCGTTGTTACCACCAGTGAATACAAACAAATCGCCACTATCTGTTGAGAACAAAAGAATGTTTCACAGAAACAGCAATAGCAGAATGCACTAAGAAAGAGGTTACAAAACATCCCACTATAATTGTTTATCAGCATCTATTAATAACCTCGAGGCGAGGGTTATCGTTCTTCGCGTAGTTAAGAGCAGACCGACTTGCAACGCGTAGTACTAACCTTAGTTGTTCGCCAGCGAGCAACTAAAATGAGTCTCATGAAGATTATCAATAAAGCTGTAACAGAATTGTCGTGTTTTATTTTCTTATCGAATGAAAATGAAAGTAATCAGTTACAAAATGTAATTTACAGTAACCATGAAATACTCATTTATTGTTGAGAAAGTAGACCGATTCAACAATCCTGTTTCGTCGTCTCATCAAATGCAGCGGTCGAATCCTAGACGCTTTGTCTACTTCGCCGATCGAAAAGGACATTAGAAGCTGCTGTAAGCAAAAAAGTTATTATATGTACATTACAGGCTCACAGGCTATGTTTTATTTCATAAGCCAAATAGACTTCACATAGTTTTGTTTTCAAAAGTAATAGTATTTTATCTGCACCCACGTTAAGGTTGTTACTTTGGCAAAATTAACCTTGTGATTAAGTTGTATAGTTAAATGTTATCATGTCTCTATCGAGTTTTCAGATGTGTTCATTTCACTCTGATTCTAGTTTTATTGTTAACGCAAGTCACAAACGAGCAGATGCATATTATTGGTAAAACAATTAATACCAAATTATTTTTGTAGCGTTAGGTCGACTTCTTAAGCCGCCAGTTAGCGCTATGTAAGAGGCTCTACAATTCAATATGATTTTCCGAAGCCAACGAAATGCCAATAATAAGAAGAACATATATTACCAATACAATAAATCATTAATTTCCCTTAGGTTTCTTGCCTTATAATTATAAACCAAACTTATGGAATCGCCACAAAATGTATACACTTCGACGCACAGGACAATACAAAAAGGAGACAAGCGTTTTATTCGAGATTTGTACAGAGTACATAAACTAGAAAATAATGTGATTAAATACAATTTATCAATGGTCAGATTGCTCAAACACTGTTTTTAACGTAAACATGCAAACATTGATTAAAAAGTCTCCGCCTTATATTAATGTTACATCGACAAATACATATAAGTTTTCTAGATCGCGACAACCATATTCAAACAGTATCGTTCGTTTCTTGGCATTTCACTAGAAACATAACCCGTATGAATTCTTATTTATTGTGTACAAATCTTGAAGCGTGTAACACATTTCCTGAGGTTAACAGTCAATACATCAAGATAGCGTTAATAGGAAAAGTTGGATGTATAATGAGCGTTATCCGTTAAAACTGAACTACGCAGTGATAAGCATTTCCGTTCTTGAATACAGTAGCTTATTACTCGGTCCATCATTACGACTAGGACAGAAATACATGTATATGTAGGAGTAACAAAGGCTCTCATTAAAACTCACAATAATTCAAAAGTTTCTTAACACAGGATACCAAGTTAGAGTGACCTAGTTTACACTCTTCTAAAGCTCTGAGATACAGAATTGGACACATTATGTTTCCGCATTGTTGTTCTCAGTTCAGAACTGTGAATTCCTCTTGTTCCCTATCAGGGTGATTTGAGAACCACGCAAGAAGAAGAAGATTCGCATACTGCTCCATATACACCAGCGAAATATCACCATGCCAGTTAATTGGAAAAAAACAAACCTTTCCGAATGTTGTTTTGTATGCCATTTTTATAAAACAGAGTTCAATTATATCTTACGGGGTACTGTTCACCCAATATTCGCTAAAATCACCTAGCATTAACAAACACAAGACATGGTGACTTAGAGTAATGCATATATTAGCCCTTCGGAGCCTACGAAGACCATCGATATAATATTTCTCATTATCACAGAATTATGCGGACTATATAAATGTTTATTAAACATTTTCCTAAAACATGACAACTTCCCCGTACCCCAAAGAAATTTTACGTAACCTAAATTTTTCGAATCCATTTTTTTTCGTACCCACATTTGTTTCGTACCCAAATTATATTTCGTACCCAAATTTTTTTTATAACCCGTATTACCCCGTACACCCAAATGTTTTTTTGTTCCCGAAATTTTTCATCTCCCAATTTTTTTTCGTACCCATTTTTACGTACCCATTTTTTTCGTGGCCAAATTTTTTTTCTAACCACATTTTTGGTCGTAACCAAAGTTT
This sequence comes from Dreissena polymorpha, assembly GCF_020536995.1. NCBI lineage: Eukaryota > Metazoa > Mollusca > Bivalvia > Myida > Dreissenidae > Dreissena > Dreissena polymorpha. Next base: position 108,869,075 of record NC_068359.1, read on the forward strand.
TTCGTACCCACATTTTTTTCGTACTCAAATTTTTTTTCGTACCCAATTTTTTTTTCGTACCCAAATTTTTTTTCGTACCCAATATTGTTTCCGTTGTATCCACATTTTTTTCGAACCCAATTTTTTTTCGTACCCATTTTTTTTCGTACCCAAAGTTTTTTTCCTTACTTTTTCATTTATTCACCGATTGACTGCAAATTAATACCGAACATCTCTTATGACAACACGGTCTATCTTGACCACTCATGTCCATATTACCCACCCCTGGGTCACACCAACATATGCCTTGCCAACCCAAAATTGCCTTTTAATGTAACATCTATGCGGCGTGGGGATACGCGTAGGCCTCTGCCGCGCCAATTCTAGTTTAATATTATTTTACAATTACCTTCTTTATCGACCGTGATTATTTGGATTGAAGTACCATTTTTGCATTTTTGCATAGGTGGATTAGTGCATTGTGTGTACTTTGTGTATTCTTAAGCAATCCGATTAAACATGTTCACGGTAAAGAATTCGATAATGATTTTTTTTATCTCAAATGGAGTATGGGTGATGGTATTAAATGTTTAAGAAGTATTGTTAATAGCAAGCGAAGATATGGATTGCAAGAAGATACTTAGGCCATTCTTTTTTATCCTTCTGTTGTAAATTAATAACAAAACTTGTATCGGTATTAATTGTATTGCTTTGTTCAACAACATTGCTTTATAGCTATATTTTGAATAGGAATCACATATATCCATATTAAACATCTTCGAATCGATATACTCGTTACTGTTTTTATAATATAGTTCTATGTCACTATTTCGGTAAAACACTGGCTGGAGTGTTAACATAATATGCGTACACTATGAACGTATATTAAGAATAATAATCACCGTACATCAGTATTCCATTATTAGATTAAATTACGTTGGTTTGAAGATCAAATTGCTAAGATTTACAATTGGATTACATTTTCCGTCTTAAATAAAGTTGTTGACAAATCACATTTTAGTCTTCTGGGATTTAAATATGCTCTCGAATATTTTGAAATTTAAGCCAGACTGTTCTAAATATCTTTCAAAACTGGTTATTTAACGTCAAAAAAGTTTCTTGTTTCATTACTTAATGATTTTTTAATGAACTAACATCTCTTATTTCCGAATTATGCACTTAAATGAGTTGTTTTTCTAATCCAAATTCAAAGGAATTATAAATACTAAAATGTTAGTTTCGTGCACTATTAAACACGACCAAATATGCTCGATGTTTTACTTTTGATGGTAAAACATTTTATTTATTTAATATATTATTGTATGATATAAGATAATGAAGGTAACTGAAATTTAGAATAATCTATTTAAATGATGGATTCATCTAAAGTATGTTAAATGGTTTAATGCATACATATATTCAGTATAATATTATATGACAAAGTTATTCAACACAATATGCGTACATATACGCATCATATCAGTCGATGGTCAGAGTGAATTGATAAGAATGTCGTATTGTTCAAGATATATTGAAAACAACAGTTGTTCGATTTTTATTGCCGATGACGTGTCGACCAGGCGAAACGTTTTGTGTCTACATGTCAAAATAAGAATGAAGGTTTCTCCCAATTACCACTACTAATTCGGTCCTGCAGAGCACAGTCACGTTTTTGTTTAAATGATTGTCCCATTAGCATATTAAAACGTAATGGTTAACAAAAAACAACAATATCAAGCAAAGAACTTTTTTATTTTTCAAATTGTTTGTACATTCCTCTACAGATTAATTTTATGTTTCGCCGCATTTCTATTTAAACTAATATCACGCATCGTTGGTAATGGGAGCTCAATTATATTGCGTCAGTACCTCCTGATGCAACATTTGCGATAAGATAAAAATGATACAGATGATAGTCACAGCCACTACACATAAAAATCTTATTTAATTGTTCATTTTCTTTGCAATATACTAAATATGCGACATGTATATTCGAGTCAAGACATCCAGTAAATCCCTTTTAACAAA